>NW_021620970.1:7928956-7930499 GCF_004785775.1 Grammomys surdaster
CTTCCTTCCTTTCTTTCTTTCTTTCTTTCTTTCTTTCTTTCTTTCTTTCTTTCTTTCTTTCTTTCTTTCTGCCACAGCAGATACATTCAGTACTGATCAGGATAAAAACTTGGTTCTTTCTGCCCTACCCATTAAGAATGGAATCTCTGGAAATTCATCCCTGCCTCTGACGTCTTTATGAAATATGACTGATTGCTTTTATGAGTTTGAATCATATGGGATTCCCATTTTTGTGGTCAAATGGCCAAATAATTATCAACTTTATGTGGTTCAATAAAAGCCATTTGTTATCATAAACTATTAGTTTTTCTGTTTTTATATGTCAGTGATGAAAATCAGTCCTCAGTGAACAAGTGAAGTAGTGCACAGTATTCAAGGCCCCAGTGAAGGCTGCTCTGGGATAGATTTCTGCCTTTTCTGCTTCCAACATTAGGACCTTGTTAAGTTGCTTAACTTTGCCAAACTTCACTTAAAAAGTGGAAATGGTAAAGCCAGCCTTGCAAGCTTGTTGGTAATGGTCACTGCTCACAGAATGGCAGCTGACAGATGATGATACTCAAGAAGTGGTTATGACACTGTTACTAGTAACTACCACAGTACCTCTCAGCACAATGTCCAAATGCTCAGCTGTCAATCAACAAGAAGAGAAATTGCTGTAAGAAAGGGCAAGTTCGTGAGCAGTCTCCCCTTTAGCATGATGTAATGCCAGATCCACTCTCACAAAACTCACTCTGGCAAGGCTTCTAAAGACATTTCTGAGAGGAATAAGAAGGCTATCTTTTGTGTCATCCTCAGGTGGTTATATTGGGAGTAGAGTCCATAATTTATCTGGCATCTTATAATGTACTTAATCTTCCTTTAATTTTTAATTTTTCTCAAATAATAAAATTCCATTAGAACTATAAAGTTTGTACATTTATAAGAAATTATTTTCAAATTTTGTTCCTTTTTGCATTAGCCAGGCATGGTGTTGCTTGACTTTTATGCCAGTACTTGTAACGCAGAGACAATTGAATCTCTGTGAGTTCGAGGCCAGCCTGGTCTATAGAACAAGTTCCAGAATTCCAGGACAGCCAGGGCTGTTATATAGAAAAACCCACTAAAGCTGTCTTATTGAGGTTAAATGTTTACAAGTGTTTAGGAGACACAAACCTTTAACTCACTTCCTCTCCTCCGAGTGCTCCGTGTTTGTTGATGACTAGTGTAGAGGAGAGAGCTGACTGTTCATGAATTCAGATTTCTAGCCTCAGGTAATTTTTCTTGGGGTCAGATTTATACTTCTTCAGTTGTTTGATGTCTTCTGAACTTTCTGGATATGACTCTTCTGAATACCTCAAATGTCATCCATTCTAAAGCCATTCTTTTTGCATTTCCTCTCTGGAGAAAGTATTATCCGCAGTCTTTCTCCCCAGGAGAATGTTAGAAGTCATGTCAGCACTCTGATCTTTTCCCTCACCTAAACCTTGTAAATATTTGGTAACTTTGGTTGATGCATGTATACATATACATATACATATACATATACATATACATATACATATAC
>NW_021620970.1:7930509-7951907 GCF_004785775.1 Grammomys surdaster
TATACATATACATATACATATACATATACATATACATATACATATACATATACATATACACATGTACATGTAGTAGATTAGGTTGGGCTCTCCCATCTCCCAGCTTCCCTTTGTGGAAACCACAGACTGGATACAATTAGGTAGTATCCCATGGAACTCTCTCTTGTTTCCATACTTTTTCTAAGAACCTTTTCTAGCTTGGCTTCGGTGTGTCCAGGACAACTCCAGGACCAGGTGTAGCTCCTGCGCTGTGGTACTGAAGCGGGGAGAGTATATACAATATGAGAGCTGGAGGGGAGTGTAGGAAACAGATGTTGCCCTAAATGATGTGTTATGTTTTAAATTTGAACTAAACTTTATCTGGTCAAAGTGTCCTCAAAGTTCCTGTGTGGTTACTACACACACCCGGACTCAATGTTGGGCACATACAGCTGCCTCCGGCAAGGTTTAAAATAGAGTTAAACAGCATCCTTCCTCTTTGAGGACTCAGAAGACTGGCTTCTTTGAAGAAAGCAGATGGGTCACTGATGAGCTTAGGCTTCTGAGTTTAAAGGTTAGTCTCACCAACTGCTAGCTACCTACCCAGCCTTCCTAGGCCCTGCTTTTCTTTATATGAGCTGCTTTATAAAACACTGTAAAGCTTGGAAATAATGTTTACCAACTCTTAACATAGTGTTTGGGTGGGGAAGGGGGTACAGGAAATGCCCAGCAGTGATCAGTAGAGACTGAACTATTTGTAGCTTGCCTCTGCCTTGTCCTCATTTTAGAACAATTTCTGTTTTAGTTTCAAATCTCTGGGTTATCAGTCATCAGACTCCTGTACCAGCATCTTCTGTTTATGCCAACTAGGCAGGAAATGGCACCACACAACTAACTTAATGAAGTAAAGGGCTGGGGAGACAAATAGGAATTCTACTTATGAATTCAGCCTTGCATTGTATCCCATATGTCCCAGGTCCCTTTAAAAATCTTTTCTCATTCCTCCAACACTGTCCTCGTAACTTCTGAATTTATAAAGCAATAATTCTTTTATTTTATGTTGCTACTTATTCACACTGAGCTTGTAAACACATGTGCACCGACTCCCCAAACAGTTGACAGTGCTGTTGACAACAGCAAATTTGCCTGTTCTTTATTCTGCAAGGAATCTGGCTATGGTACTCCCAGTGGCCTGTGTGGAACTCAGGACAGGTGCAATTTGCCTATCTCTCCATATTCTGGGTCTTTTCTGCTGTTCACAGAGCCTGAAGGCTGTTCTAATAATTGACCTCATGCCTATTGCAATGTCCCACAATCCACCTGTACACTGTCTTGTCACTGTGGATATTGTGTTTCAGAAGCTTTCTAGATATGTAGAGGATTAAAAGATCAAGAGACTCTGTTTAGTTCCTTCATAGAACAGCAATAAAATTTCAGCATGCATTATTGTTGACATCTGCTTAGTGACTATAATCGTGTACAATGTATGTAGCAAAGTAATGGTAGGAAAGTCAGAAAAATTATAAACCCGACTAACTAATTCTACTAACTATAAAGTGTAACTGGGAAACACATGAGTGTGTAGTTAATTGGGCTTCAGGGTTTAATCAGGTAGTAAATCTGACCTAAGTTCCTTTTGTTGAATGTAGAATATTGCTAAGTACAGGTGCTTTCCCTGTTATATAACAATTATAAAAGTATATAAGGATAATATAGAGCGTTTGAGATTTGGCTTGGGTAAGATATAGAAAGTTTTTTTTCATACAATTGCTATTTTAAAAGATTATTTATATATTATTATAAATATCTTATATTTTGCTTCTAGCTTTAGAAAAAATGTTTCCATACCAAAAAAAATTGGAGCCCAGTGGATAATAAAAATCCACATTAAAGCTCAAAATATTGTCAAGGAAAACCCGACATTTAAAAATATGGGTTTATTCTCTAACACAGGTCAAAGCCTATAGTATACTCAAATACAATTAGCCATACAGTTTTAAATATGGCATTGAAGACATTGAGGACACAAGCGAACACAGAGGTAACATATACATATTCAGGGCACAAAATTTTCTGGAAGGATTTTCATTTAACTTCACAAGAACTCATAGGTTATAAAGAATGGGAGTTGAGAACTTCTCTAACCCAGTTTGACCACACACACTTTTCAAGTTATTTTTGTAAACAATGGTCACTCCCCAAATTTAAAGTGGTAATAGTTATTCTTCCATAACCTTTATACCAAGTTTAATGAGTGAGAGTCTCATATTACAGCCTGCCATCCATACAGGTATTTAGAAGACTAGCATTCATTAGCAAAGCAGACATCAAATATTCTATCATCCACCTGTTTGGTAGGCTTGAGGAACTTCCACGTCTAGTTTCTTCTTCTAAATACAGGGTCTCTATTTAGAAACTGCCAGCAATCCTGCTGCTTTAGCCTCCCCAGTATTATGATCAGAGGCATCAGCCACCATGCCTGTTCATTTTCTCTTAGTTGTTACAACTGTATGTTAACAGCGTTACTTGTGGTAGGGGTTTGGATTCATTAATATACATCTTGCCATCAGAAATCTTTCTAACCCAGTGTTCCTAGACACAGAGACAAAGGCATCACTAAAAGGTGCTGCCAGTTAAGACTTCAGAAAATCCTTAGTCTTTGTTCTTACAAGTGTTTTTCAAACTATTTTAGCTAACCCACATGTCTTGGATATATGTAATTCAACAAATAAAAACCATGACTAACTGTTAAAGAGTATTTGCCTTGAAGTGAAGCTGTTTAGTTGGCATACATAGCACGTGATGTCAAATTATTTTAAAGTAAATGATAGATCTTGTCAAACTATGTTAAGTTTCTTATCCACCTCTTACCAGATGAGAGACATTAAAGTTTTCTAATTTCATCTATTCCTCATCTGATGAAAGGTGGATTAAAAACTCAACCTAGGCTACTGTCATGTGAATGTCGTTTTTATAATACCAAAACATTTGATCCTGCACTCACTTCTGGGACAGAGATGGGACCCAAACACTCTGCCCACTGATGTCATTTTAATACACTTCAAAGTTTAGTTAATATTAATATTTGAGCATTAAAAACTAAGGAATTTGGGTGGTGAGATGGTTCAGTGGGTAAAGTCACTTACTGCTAAGCCTCCAGATCAACCTTAGTCTGATCCCCAGAGCCCACATGGTTGGAAAAAAACAAATCTACAAGTTGTTCTCTAACCTTCACCCATGCAAGCTGTAGCACACACATGGCACATCCCACAAAATAAGTAAATACCTGTATTTTTATTTTAATGTATTGAAACTGTGTCTTCTCTTCACCTGGTCTCTTCGGTATGTCTTCCCCAGAAGATGGATAATTCCTACCAGAATTATGAGGCTTTATTTAATTTTCTCAAGGGTGGCTATGCTTGCCTAGGTTTTTGTAATTCTTTCCTGAAGGAAAATTGGGCTACATTTTTCAGGAGCTGTAAGACATTAGTGTGACATCATCTCGGCCAAGACCCCCAACTCAGGCTGGGATGAGTTTTTCATACTGTCTCTCACCCAGCAACATAACTGAGTCCAGATAATTCTTTGACAGCTGTAAGTGCCCCTGTGTCCTTTGTTCAACCCTTTTCTCATTCCCAAGGCTTGATTGTTGGTTCCAACAGCCCGCTCACAGATCCTCCAGGATTCACATCTGATCTTGTTCCAGAAGATTCCTGGCAGCTACTCTTATGACCAGAGTGTTTGAGGGAGAGAGCCCCTTCATGTTCCTTTCTTAGAGCTCTTCCTTTCAAGTTTAAGTCACGAATGGGTTTATCTGTTTGTATACCATTAACATGTAAAAACAGTGACATTGTGTTTCAGGAACTAGGACTCGTTTGAAGATGTTTTTATATATCTGTAGGACAGTATCCATTTCCCAAAAGATGACATCACAGCAACTACGACTTTGGCCAGATTCAAGTGTACCTTCTAGACCTTTGGCTTGTTTGTGTGAGTGCTTGGTTTCTGTTTTGGTGTATTTTGTTTTGTTTCTTAGTGCTCTTCAAAATGTTTCATTTAGACTTGAAAATCAGAGGAGAACTTTCCCACAGAGGTCTTTGATTTTGTAGCTTATGGCCTATGACTGCAGACTCCTGAGGTAAGGGTGGAGGGATTTCCATTCCTTAAGTTTATATGGTCTTCAGCCTCCAAAATGAAGAAATCCCCGTAGACATCAAGGCTTGGTGCCATGCCGGCGGGGTGTCGTTTGGGATTAGGATTTGAAACATACATATTTATTATAAGCATGTAGAGCAATAGCAAGACCAACAATAAGGACTTCTGCTTGCTGAGTGATTATCTGTTTTAGGGTCTATGTTTAGCATTGCTACACACACACACTCAAACCCTCAACGCTTGTTAAAAGCTAGTTGAAGACATACACTAGCTAGATTGTGGATTCCTTGTACAATTCTTCACTAAACAGATTAAAGACATTTTGCAGAAATGGCTAATTATGCAGCCAGTACAAAGAAAAACCTCAAAATAAACAGAGCCGTTTTGTAATTTGAAAAAGAAAACATTAAAAAAAAAAACAACAACAACCAAAAAGATGGGTATTTCAAAGGGAAGACTAAACTAAAAGAAACCCAACTAAAATGGTTTCTATTGCCCAGGTCTGAAAAATAATATAGTATTGAGTTATAACTTAAGAACAAAATGAATACACACGAGTGTGTACTGTATGAGAAAAAGTGACTGAATACATAGATAAGCAGAAGAAACAAACCTTCATTACAGAATAACTCCAGATTATATGTGTTAGTATTCTCATCTTCCGAAGGAAGAAGTTAACCCACCCTGGGGCGGGGGTGGGTTAGATTTGGACGTTTTGTTTTCAATGAACTGAGTAAGGAAATGAGGATATAGTAGCTTTACAACAGAGAAATGTGCAAGTGTGATCTTAACCAAATGAAGAAGTTCATGTCACTCGTGATGTGTGACTATCTGCATCTATAGTGTCATGTGATCATCTCTGTGATGTTCTTCCTTCTACACTTGTAATCACATCTGTGAGGTAGTTTTTCACGTACCCCACGTTGGCATCAAACTTATATTGTAGTTGAGGGCGACCTTAAACCACCAACCCTCCTGATTCAGCCTTTCAAGTATTGGGATTATAGTGTGGGCCACTCTGATCTTTTCTTCATGCCTTATGGACTTTAAGAAAACTTCAGTAAAGTCAAGGCGGCACATTCTCTTTGATAAATGGCCTATAGTCCTCAAGTCTGTCAAGGCCATGAGAAAATAAGGAAAGCCTGACGTTCTTGATAACAAGAGACCAAGGAGACAGAGTAGCCAGTGCAGTGAGGTATGCCCAGCTATGTCCTAGGATAGAGGACACTGATGCAAGCACTGCAGAAAGGCAAGCCTAGAGACTGACTGACAGACCCGTGCTGAGATCAGCTTTATAGGTTACCACCACATGGTGGTCCATAACACGCTATGTTAATAACAGCAGTTATTACAGCTAGGAGCTTTAGGGAAACTTGTACTTTGTAAAGTTTTTCTGCAAATATAAAATTATTCTAAAAAGAAAAGTTTCTTAAATGAATGGATTAATAAAAGGTGATATAGGCTTAGATTAAAATAACAGGATATTACAGAAAATCAAAACTGAAAATTTCCTTCTCCAAGAAGAACCATCAGCCTACCGCTTACCAATCCCTTGAACAAATGGCTTGATGGTTTGCTATCCATTCTTCCAGACATTTTCTGTGATGTGCAGACCGGTAGTTGGAAAGCACATAGTGAAATAAATCTTTATTTTTATCTACCAAACAATGTATCAGAGATTTCATTTCAGGACATAGAGAAATGCTTTTCCAGATCACTTTTAAATGTTTGTGAGAGTATTTAAACTGTCAAGTCTGTATCTTCATTTTAAATCTTTTAGATGATTTTTTAATAGGTACTAAATATTTTTTTATTTCTTCTTCCAGACTAGAAGCCTAAAATAATCTTTTAGAATTTCTAAATTTTTATCTCCTTACACAAAATTATTATCTCTAGTGCTCTAAAAATAGTATTTGGTAACAGTATATTTTTTTAGAAGCAAAGAGGAGAAGAAATATGTTAATAATTTAGAAAAGCAGAAATAGAAAAATTATCAATAGCTGGCTATATTTAACTTTGTAGATGGATCCTAGCTTAAACGTTTACTGGTAGAAATTGAATATTTAATAACATTACTTCTAGCTTAGGTAGGATGAGAACTGTAACTTTTGTTTATCTCTGCTTAGGACCATAGAAATCACAAATTAGAATAATTTCAGATTTTGTTTACTTTTTTTCTTCCCTGGTGTTTTGGGGCTCACTCTGTAGCCTAGGTCTCAAACTCAGTGTGTAACACAGGCTGGCTTCAACACATGGCCGTGAACCTTCTGTCCCATCCTCCTGAGAGCTGGGTCTACAGGCATGAGGTACCAAACGGCTGGCTTTCTTGACCGCTACTGGTCTTCATGGACACAGCTGCATCTGGGATCTGATCTAGGCTCATTTACCCTGCGCAGCGTGTCCAGCCTTGGCGGACTTTTGAGGCCAGGGCTCTGCCATTCTCAATTGCTGTTTCTCAACCAATGACTGGTTATTTCTCTGTTAAAAAAAAAGATACTAACTGATAGAAACCTGTGCTATAGCTCATCTCTCTTGTACAAACCAACAAGCTAGAACACTTCTCTGTAGTGCTGGCTCTTATACAAAGAGGTAAAAAGTTGTCAATATAGCCTAGAAATCAGAAAGACAGGGTAGCATCCTCCCTGTTCACCCACGGCTGCTTTGTGTCCTTAAATAATTTGCTTAAAACGTGCTGATTTTTTCCCCCAACATAGTATTTTTATTGATTCTTCTGGAATTTCACATCATGTACCCAGATCATACTCACTTTCCCAGACTGTCCATGTTCAATCCCCTAACCCTTGTGACCTCCCTCTCCCCACAAAAATGAAATTTAAAAATAAATATTTAAAAAAAAACAAGTCAAATTTGATTGTCTATATCCTCACTGGAGCATGATCAAATTCTCAATGGCCTGCCCCTTAATAGATCTGAGCCTCCCCTTTCTGCACCCTGCCAAAAGCCAGCAGTTGTGGAGAGCTGCGCTCGGCATCCTTATCATACTTTTAGAGTTTTCTTCGATGGCTTCCTGTTTAGGCTGTTACTCTCTTTTGGGGTGGGGTATGGTTACCACAGAAACCTTCCCTGTCCCTCTTTCTCAACTGTGCATCAGCAGTCATAGATCTCACTGCAAAAGTAGCTTCCTTGCTCTTCACAGTCGGCGAGAGCACAGAGGCTTCCACATGATGTCTGGTCACAGCACAGACCACTAACACGGATGCAGAAGGACTTCAGACCCAGATAAGGCCCTCAGAGACAGCCTGGACCCACGGACGTCAACATGATGAACATAGGCTACTCAGATCAGTATGGCCCCCAGTGGTAGCATGGCCCATGGACATAGCCCATGGACATCCAAGGGGTCTTCAGTGGTGATAAGGGCCACAAACACTAACATAGACAACGGCTGCAGTAGGACCACGGACCCAGACATGACCCTAAGAGGCAGTATGGATCTGGACATCACCGTAGCCTTATGTGGCAGCGCAGGCCCCAAAATGTGCTAATTTTTAATTCCCTTGCCTGTGGGTTATAGATAATTAGTTATTTTAAATAATTCCCAGTTTTAAAAGATAATGCGGGAGTTTAGCCTGACGTCTGATGCAGTGAGTACCTGGCGTGATAAGTGGGAATAGTAATTTATTTCTGAACAGATCGAGTCCGTTTTTCCTAGGCTCATCTCTGTCTTAAAAATTTCCTCTTGCTTTGACGCCTTCTTCTCTCTAGAAACTACCAAAGCCTGACCCTTGATTCTGCCCTTCTTATTGTCTTCCCAGTTCTCATTTCTAACAGCCATGCTTTCTGGCAGAGTAGGACACTCTGCTGTTCACTAAGCCGGCTCCTACACAGTAGAGCTCTGGATCAGGGCGCATGAAGACGGCGCTCACTGTGGTCACTGGGGGAGACTACTAAGTGGACGTTTGCTTTTACTTACCTTGCATCCTTTGCCATCTTGGTGGCCCTCTGTATCTTAGGGAGCTGCCTTATGCATTAGTGGATCTTCCTGCAACTCTCATTTCAGTTCAAGAAACCCGGCAATGGACACAAGTCCTAAGTTAGACCAAGCCAGAAAGTCTGAGGAGTGACGCCAGGGCTTCTTTCCTGCTACCTGTTTACTTCCAGCCTTGACAGTCTTTTCTTGTCGTTTCTATGGATTGCTTCTATCCTTTCCTTGGAGTCTGGGCTGCTTCCTGTTCCTTCAACCTGTGTTTTTGTGTCTGTTAGCTCTGTTGCTTAGAGAAGAACTCTTAAACGGATACTCAATTTAACTGGTAAGTTAAAGGAGGCACTTCAGTCTTTGTGTGATGCGTTTTCTAACACCACAGATCTGCCTTCACCAGTCTCTGTTCTCGCAAATCCTGCCGAGGCACTGTCCTGCCCCCTCCTCCCCCCTCTCTCTCTCGCTTCCTCACATGGTTTCTTTGAGTCCTAAGTTTTCTGATGGGTTTGTTCTCACACTAACTTGGGTATTTCGAATTTCACCACAGACCTTCTGGCAGGAGGGGGAAGCTTCTTGGTTCTTCTTCTGGATGTTTCTAAATGCATTGAACCAAATACACAGGATGATACTAGTAAGATATAACTGTAAAAATACTTCTGAAAATTGTGATACACCAATGAATGCTTTTCTTGTTGTTATTTTAATTTTGTGTTGTAGTTTTACACAGTCTTGATCCAGAATGGCTTGGGACTCACAATATAGCCCAGTTCTAGTCTAAAATTCACTGCAATCTTCCTATCTCGGCCTCCTGAGAGCTAGGATTACAGGCTTGAGTCATGATGACTGGTTAAAATATGTTCAGATGATTTTAATATTGTTACTGTTGTTTGTTTTGAGACAGGATCTTGCTATGCAACCAGCTGGGCTCGAATGTTCTTTCAACCTTTACCCACAACCTCTAGGGTTACAGAGGTTAGCATCATACATTGTTGTTTTCTTTCTTTCTTTCTTTTTAAAATTAATTACACTGAATGACAAGATCCAGGGATAATCCTAATAACTACTATAATTTAAAGCAATAATTAGGATAAATATGCTCTCGGGATATGCTTAAGGACTGTGATGTGGTTTATTCTGGTGATCAGAGGCATTGCTAATACTTGTGGGGTTCACTTTCTGTGTTTATAATTGAAATTATTTGGGAGAAATTCAGTTAGTGACCATGAGGTTGTAATTTTTCTCTCATTTAAGTTTTTCAACCTTTTGAATTCTATCCATCAAGCCATTAGGACCCCACCACGGTGTCCCTGCCTCCACCTCTGCACGGAACTGTCATTTATGCCAGTGTTTATCGTTGCCACACATATCCCCAGGACTCAGCTTTGTCTTGAGCCTGGATGCCAGAGACCATCCCTTGAATGTCCTTGGAAGTCACCCCACACTTCTTTCTCCTGGGGTTTCTCATGCCCTCTCTGTTCCATGACTAACTCCTGGTATGGCCTTCTTCCATATATATATATATTCCTCAAAGCTCTGGGATGGCCATTCTGAGAAGCTATTCTACTCTAAACCCAAGAAGAGCTTCTCCTAAGACATTCAGTGGCTACCCTCCTGCCTGTAGATTGCAGTTGAGAGTTCCTCACATGTTGTGAGAAGCTTATCCACAGGCAATGGCCTCCTCTCCTATCACCTTCCTCTGCTCTTTGCTGATACAACTTACTCTGACAATATATGCACATTTGCCCCTTCCTGAGCGTCTTTTATCTTTTCACGCCCAGAATCTCTACATAGGCTTCTTACACCTTAGCTTTTTCTTCCTGCTAATTCTTACTCAGCTCCCAAGACTAGGCCAAGGGGTCTTCTCCTAGGAAAGTTTTTGATGCTTCACATATAGTTGACTCCCTCTCTTTCTGTTTCCTCCTTTCTTCTCCACTTCTATGCTTGAATCTAACTCGAGTTTCTAGTGAGGGTTATGGTACACTGTATTATCATTATATAGTTATATATTTTTCTTTTCCATGGATGTGTAAAGTTCTTGATGAAAAACATGTATTTTAAGTAAATAAATACATAAATACACAAATAGATACATAAGTAAACATGTATTTCTAACTCCTAAGTGATAGGGACTTTATATAGTTATTATTTCTAAGAAATATTTGTTGACATATTTAATATTACTGAAAAAATTCTAATATGCAACTAATACAAATTAATTCATTTTAGAGGATGAGAACAAATTAATTTCTTTCTTTATAAATTGAGGGCAATGTTTTAGGATGGCTGTGTAATGTAATTGGACTTTTTTGCCGGAGAAACCAGGTCAAGGAACTGTTGTAATGCAGGAAGATTGAAACTGTACACACTTAAAAAGTGATATTCAGGTTAGAACAAGCCATGACGTTTTAATGTACTGTTTTAGCTCAATTACCACTTTGCATGTTATTGCTGGAGTGTTTTTTATTTTTATTTTTATTTTTGAGGTGATGAATGTTTATCTGAGCTGAAATGTTATTTGCAGAACCTCTTAGGGAAATTGTTAAAAGTTTAGGGATGTCCGTGGGTTCTTACTGCAGAATAATATATAGGAATTAAGAGAGTAGAGTAGGCTTGGTGACATAGAGCTTGAGAGGATTACAAATTTGAGTCCGGCCTGGGCTACATAACAAGACTCTGGTTAAATAACATTAAAAAAAAAATCACTGAAGAGTGAACAGAAAATAACCTTCCAGTGGGTTACTAGTCACGGCTGCTGCTAGATCATGTGCTACTGTGATAAAAATTAGGGAAAGACATTCATTCCTCAAAACACATCCCTACTCTCTTGAAACTGCCCTAATTGACTGATCTCATTAGAACAATGCATATTCCTGCAACCTTCTGGTGAACTTCACGGGTAAATATGCAAACCTGTGGTACCTTACACGTGGTGATTTTGTATAATGCACAGCCTGGTCACCTGAGCCACAGGTTCTATTTTGCATTTCCCCTTGTATGTGGTTTTGCAACCAATTAGTTATTTTTTTTTGAAAGATGGAAAATGTTTGCACACTTAAAACAGGTACCAGCTGTGCTTTAGTGAAGGCTTGGAGAAGTGGACTTTCAGCACTTCCAGGTGACCCAAGACCACATCTGCACAAGAGCTTCCTATGGCATTGAAATCAGGCACCAGAGAGCACTGTAGCCCCCAGGACTCCAGATAACACTGTAGCCTCTAGGACATCGGAGGACACTGTAGGTTCTAGGGCACCAGAGAGCACTGTAGGCTCCTACGCATCAAGTTCTATGCTTCCATGGGAAGCCATTTTACAGACGCTCTGGGACAAATTTCTAAGTACACAGTTTCATCAAAGTACAAGTACATCAAACAACAAAAGTTATAGCCAGCATTTGATCTTTGCCACACCGTATACTTTCTTGATCTAGAATTCAGAATCCCCGTTTGTGTGCAAGTCCTGGGATTGATGTGTTCAGCATAGGATGCCAGGAATCTTTGTCTCCTGGTTAAAAATGAACCCTCGTTTTATTGTTCTTGTTTTGTTTTTGTTGTTGTTCTGTTGTTTGTTTTCTTTATCATGGGTGAAGTTTGGGGTCTAAAATAATTTGAGTATATTTTGTTTCCTTTATATTTCCCTCTATGTTTGCTCTCCAATCTGTGTGTTGGGGACATGAACAAATGCAGGGAGATGAGGACAGTTTACTCTAGGTGTGTTCAGGTCTGTAACATCTCAAAGTTGGAGGAAAGCTTAGATTTCAGAAAGCTTGGTGGTGAAGGGAACAAATACTGGTTGTAGGTGAATTTGTTTACTTAGGAGCTGGGACCATGGGTAGGGTTCCCAGGGAACAGCAGGAAGGGAAGACTAGGATGAAGGGCAGGTGCAAAGATGCCTGGACCAGCATGAGATTCCCACTGAGCAAGCCCCTGTGATCAAGCAGGCTGTGCTTTTAATGGTGACCAGGATCGGTAAAGTTCTGAATAAATCATTCTGGAGCTGATTGGCCCCAGAGCTCTGCTGTAAGCTTCTATCACAGTAGATACCTGCTGGGCTTCCAGGTGCAGAGAAGATCTGGAGAAACAACAGCTGGCAGGCTGGTCTCAAAACTAGAGTTGGCTCAGGGTCTAGCCTTAGATGGATGGGGGCTTCTTTTGTAACAATAACTCAGCTGGTGAGCACTGGATTCTAAATGTGGGTGGGATTTAAAGAGTGTTAGCCTTTGTAGAGCTGCCAAAAAGAGAGACACATGCCAGATACAAACAAAGTAAAGTAGGATGGAGGGGTGCTTCACTGGAGTTTAGGATTAGGAAATCCGAAGAAGTTGTTCAACATAAGACACTATTTACTTTCCTGAGGAGAGACTTCTCTAAAAGGGTGGTTTTAAAATTAAAAACATTTCTGATTTTTTTCAGGGAAACATGCTCACTTTAAAGATACAAAATATACAATGTATCAAAGAAACAGAGCAGGACAAAATGGATGTTAGAAACTCTTTTATTTTAAAAGATTTTTATTTACCAAAGAGTTGCAAAAATAATACAGACTATATTCAAATCTATCTATCAATCTATCATTTATATATCTACCACCTAACATCTATCTATCTACTTATCTATCTATCTATCCATCCTTTATCAAGCTTCCTCTTGTGTTAGAGTCCAACATAACCTTGACCTGCATAATATCTACACAAGGTCAAGTCAGTCAAAATTCTAGCATAGATGAGGAATAGGTTGTCTCTAGTCCTTAAACCTTACTGAAGAGTTATTGGCAGTTGGTAGCCCTTAAGGGAGGGAGACATTTTTTTTTGCAAGTGTTCTCACTAGTAGGTTTCCTGTGCCCCAGTGGATAGTCCCACACTCATGCACATACTGACAGTATTAACTTGACTTAGTGGGTTACCCCCTCAAAAAAAAAAAGGACATGTTGTTGGTAAAAGAGATTTTTGAGAATGTACAGGGGAAATTGGAGACAAAAATGGGAGTGGGTAAGTTAGTGATCATATTTCAGGATCATATTTTGTTATATACATGTATGAAGCACTCAAGAATCAATAAAAGCTAACCTAAAAAGCTAACATAACAACAGTATATTGATATTTTACCATCAATTATAGATTTTTCTGACTGTCTTGGAGTTTCAGTTAGTGCCCCTTTTCTGTTCTGTTGAACATCCAGCCCAGGTTCCTGTGTTGAATTCAGTTTTCACACGTCCTCAGTGAAGTCTAGCTTGTGTGATTTCTCTATCTTTCATAGTCTTTTATGACACTAATGCTTTTAAAGACTAATGGCAAGATATTTCGTAAAGTGTTTCCAAGGTCTATCTGGTATCTGGTCCAGAGCTGTCTGAGGCTATAGATTTGGGGAAACTACCGCAGAAGTGTATTTTTCTTCACACTTTAGGTGAAGGTTCATAATGTCCATTCAGCTTCAGCGTGGAACACATGGGTCACTAGGTGTGTGCCAGTAAAATGACTATCTTCCCTTTCCATGATCATTCCTTAGGAGTAGCTCATCCAGTTTAGTTGGGCTTTTCAAAGGAGGGAAGTTGAGTTCATCTCCTGGAGAGAGATCTATCAGAGGAGGTTTGGCATGTATAAATTGGCATGTGCTAGTCAAGAGTTCTACTTCAGCATTACAGCCCCTAGCATGGGCATGTATTAAAGTATTAAACTGGCAAGTCTGGAAGGAGATATTTTTGAGGCTATGCACCTGTCTTATTCCTCTTGAAACTTTTGTCTACTGATGACGTTTTCCCAGCAGTTTTTCTTGAGACAATTATTAGTGTGATGATATTGTAATAGTAGTTTTTAATTTTCCCTATTCACTTACCTTTAATAATTGTGTGTTCACGTAAGGAATATTTGCTCCTTTTCTACATTACTCACTAATTACTTCCTTGTAAATTCATACTTATTTTATGTTTTGGATTAGCATCTAATGCTATGTTTACTTAAGTTGTTCAAATGGTCTCACCTTTCCTAATAAGTGTATGTTTTTGAGAAGCTGAGGAAGATAATTATAAGACAATAACACTGTGTCACTTATAATCTGTAGGGGAGGAAGCTAGTGGGATGAGAGAATCCAGGTTAAGCTCAGCTATAAATGGCAGAGGATGAGGGGAGCAAAGAGGAGGTGACAAGGCCAGCCCAGGAGGTCAAGGAGGCCAGGACTTCAGGGAAGGCAACAGACAGCCAAGTTGGCAGCTAGTTCAAACACAGTAACTAGACAATCGCTGGACCATGAGAGGAAGGCTACCCATATGCTGTTTTAGATTCTGCAGGACAACCAGTGATGTAAGGGACTAATTAGAATTTTCTTCCTTGCTTCTGGGATCACTCTCCTTCCTGCAGGGTGTATTTGCAGCTTCAGTTGTGATAGGGATGATCAGATTCTTGCTGGTTTGGGGGTAAACTTACTTTACACTTTAAAGGCTGAATCTCAGCAGAACCAGATCTGTCTTGGGCTGCAGGGGAAAACATTTGTTTCTGCACATGCATTTGTTGTAAGTTCACTGAGGGGCAGTAGAGTGGCACTTCCTTGCTTCTATATCAGAAGTAAGCTCATGTTTCCTGCTGTGCAGGCTTCTTATGTCAGTGGGGTGCTCTTGGACAGCTGGGAGCCTGGGCAAGTCTTTTCTCTGAGCTGCCTTTCCTTCAGCGCTGGCTGTGTGAAAGTAAATAGATGGTTGATTAGTAATTCTATCAACACCTAGCACCTTGATTGACTTACTGCAGAAGCACAGTAGTGCTGTGAGAATCACCCCTGGAAAACAATCTTCAAGTGATTGTCTAGTGTGCCCTTCTGCTGTGGGCCAGTCAGTGCTCCAGCACCCAGGCTGGTTAAGTGTTTTGTGTCTTCTCTTTTGAATGTTTCAGGTGTGCAGAGTTGATGTTGGAAATATTTAGTAAGATTCTGCTTTCTGTCAGTACTGTATAATGTGTGTTCATTAGAAGGACGAATAAGATATGTCATGGATACCAACCAATGAGTTTGTACCATTATAGGAGATTCAAATCTATTTATGTAAGTAAAATTTTGTGGATCAAACCAAAATAATATGGGTATAGTATGAAGGGAACAAGTGAACTCTGCTAGACTTGGGGAAACCTTCAGCAAAAAGCTGACATTTGTGGGGGCCAGGATAAGGCACGTATGTGCTGTGAGTGTTTATATGTGTTTGGGAGGAGAGGGAGCAGACTGTTGGTGAAATTCCAGGTAGGGTGAACAGCATGTGCAGAGGAAACCATGAACAAATGTGGCCTAAATCAGTTTGTGCTTCAGAGGTAAGGTGAATAAATGGTTGCTGGGATCAGGCAGCCATGGAGGCTGAAGAAATGATGTGTCCATAGAGGCTGTGGACTGAAGAAATGATGTGTCCATAGAGGCTGTGGACTGAAGAAATGATGTATCCATAAAGTCTGTGGACTGAAGAAATGATGTGTCCATAAAGGCTGTGGACTGAAGAAATGATGTATCCATAAAGTCTGTGGACTGAAGAAATGATGTGTCCATAGAGGCTGAAGAAATGATGTGGCTATAGAAGCTAGAAACTGAAGAAATTAGGTGGACCCATGTCCAGATGGAAGTCACATAATCAGGACTGTGATTTAGAAAACCACTTCTAGAGAACTAAAATCGACGAGCAATGTATAGGTCAAGTTATAGGCCATGAGGGAAAAGTCAAGGGCAGAGCTGAGGCTGCAACACGGAGTCGGAAAGATGAGAAAGTCAGGGTTTTAGACATTGATGGAACGGGGGAAGAGGTCAGGCAGAAACAAAGATTTTGAGCTTCAAAGATTGTGATCTGATTAACAGACAGGGCATTTTGTTTGAGAAGTACATTAGATAACACATACTCGTTAGCTAAGTATTAGGAACAGTGTTATTTTGGGCACTGGACCTATAGAGTGAGCAAGCAAGCAAGCGAGCAAGCAAGCAGACAATCATGTTTATGTTGTAGGACGTGCTGCTTTAGTGCGTATATAGAGGAAAACAAACTCAACAACTAGTAAGACCCTGACCACCAACAGGCTGCTTGGACACTTATGTCAGAGGAACATTGGGAAACAAGTCCTTGTGGTGAGTAGAAGAATTCACAGAGGAAGAACCATTTGATTGGAGAAGTGAAGTATCTGTTTCCTAAGGAGGCAAGAGGGCCTTGAGAATCCCACGGAAAAATGTCACATAGGCAATGGTAAGAAAATATGGCGGAGGTCCATCTTCCCAATTAGCTTGTATGCAGGGTAAGGGTGGGGCACTTTCTCTCTTGCTCATCCTTATATCTCTAGTCTGAGTGAGAGTAGAAAACATAAAAGTGGAATGTGAAGCAAAGCGACTTTTCCCTGGGATAGGATGCAAAGACAATGGATCCAGATTTATTTATCCTTCGTAAAATTTGAGCAAGAAAAGAAACTATAAACAGGAAGGTAGTTTGATGGGAGGAATACGTTGATGCAGAGATCTGAACCAGTTCCTATCAGGTCTCCCCGGGCTTCTAGATGTTGATACAGAATTTTCTCTCATACCACCACAAGCAAAGATCTGAGAAAGTCTGAGTATGTTGGGAGCCATGCTAACGGTTGGTGAGTTTGTAACTATCCCAGCAGTTTCCCTCCACAGTGGTCCTGTTCCATCCACTGGAAAGCTAGTAAAGCAAGGAGACATAGGTGACTACATTCTCCATCCAGTATTTTGGAGCTGTGGCCTTTTCTCTTTTACACTGGAGGTATGTTCCAACCATGTTCTCCTCCCCTTCAGTACTAGCCATTTCCTGGCCCCGTTTTCTTCCCTCTCCCACTAAACCGTAGCTAGGTCTGGGGGAAAGATGTGGACTTTCAATCTACAAAAAGTGAAGAGGAGAGGGCTGTTGGAATCATTTCTCACAGTCAGTAAGGTGACTACTTTTCTAGACTTTGTTGACAATGAGCAGAAAGTCATGCCAGCCATATCAGAATGTTTTTTTTTTGTTTGTTTGTTGTTGGATGGTAGATTCAGTTATCTCACATGCTTTGACTCTGGAATCCTCAGGCATTCGATTCATAAAGTTAACGATCCTGTTATAAAGAGCAATGGAGTCAAAGATCAGTCAGTTGACAGATGATCTAAATGCTAGACTGACTATACACATGAGGAAGTTAACGTTCAGTCTAACCTATGTGCTCAGGCTAGCACAAGGGTGGAGACAGACTCACAGCTATCCCCACAAGGATGTGTCTGACTTGGGTCTCCTCCAGATGTAACCACCATGCCATATTCCCTAATTGCTTCCAGAGTTGCTCTTAGCTTTCTCTTGATTTTGTAAGATGCACATTGGCAGTAACCAGGTCTAGTGAGTCATCGCTAGGCAGGAAGCTATTCATCTAGTGCTTATAGGAGACTAGGGAGAGATTCTCTAGAGAGGAGTTTTCCACAGCTCAGGGACATGTTGAGCTATGGAACCTAGGTCTCTCTTCCCTTGCCCATCTGTGCTGTCTTCATGAAGAGCTGCCTGGATCCTGCATACTTCCTGCCCTCACTGCCTGTCCACTGCCTATCTGATTCTTCCTGATTTAAAGTGCTCCAATGCCTGACTGACACGTGTCATTATTTTACTAGCTGGCAAATCCTTCTTTACTGAGAAAGTGGCACTTGAGCTACCTCCAATGCCATGGATCTTCAAAGCTGATTCTTTATGGGCAATTGTCAGACTGCACTAACAGCCTGCCTCCTGCAGCTCCCAGTGGGTAATGGTGACTCTGAGCAGAATGAGAAGGGAAGCTGTGGTCCTCACAGATGCTCTTTGACTTCAGTGCAGAGTCTTTAAAGATTTATTTATTTAATGTATGTGAGTACACTGTAGGTGTCTTCCGACACACCAGAAGAGGGCATCGGGTCCCATTACAGATGGTTGTCAGCCACCATGTGGTTGCTGGGAATTGAACTCAGGACTTCTGGAAGAGCAAAGCCATCTTAACCGCTGAGCCATCTCTCCAGCACCCAGTGCAAAGTCTTTGGAAACTTTGTGAAGGCAAGTCAATCCGTCTTGAAAAACCAAATTGTAAATTTAATTTACAATTTCCTCTAAATTGTAGAGCTGGCTTGGACTATTTTACTTCTTGCTCTGTTACCTAACTAGAAAATGAAAACTTTCTATATTTGGATTAACAATACTGTGTGTGTGTGTGTGTGTGTGTGTGTGTTGGGGTCTGGCAGTTGAAAATGGTCATTCAAGCTGTAAAACACAGTTTTGTGTATGTTTAGACTGTTTGGCTAATGTGTGAATTATTAAATTTGAGGTGTTACAATCTCAGGTTTATGCCCTAGGGGCAAAATCACAGCCCAGCAGGCAAGACATTGAGGGCAAAGAAGTACCAGGGAACACTAGTGGGTACTTTATAAACCAGCTTGACTGTCCTTTTCCAGAGTGAGTTCTTGAATACAGCCAGCATGGTAGTCAGGCATAAGGGCATTGAAGAGTTGTCCACTGTGGGCTGCTCTGATTCCGATCATGAATTCTTCAGAAGGTGTTTTAGATTACAGAGGTCCCATTCCCCTGGGAAAACTCTGACACATCTTCTGACGTGGCAGCTGAGACTGGCTTCTCTTTCTAAGTTGGCAGAACAGCAGAATCTACAAAGCACAGATCAGAGTCATCAGTCTGTCACCTAGAGTCTTACATCAGAGCCACTGCATGTAGACACTTGGAGGTTTATGGTATGAAAGGGTTAGAGATGGCCCAGTGCATTAGAGGACCTATTATTGCTCTTGCAGAGGACCCAGGTTCAATTCCCAGAACCCACACGGTGGCTCACAACCGTCCATAGCTCCAGTTCCAGGGGATCTGATGCCCTCTTCTGGGATCCATGGTACCAGGCACTAATCGGTGCACATACATACATGAGCAAAACACTCATATAAAAAATAAATCTAAAACATTTAAAAAAGGGAATACAAAGTGATTGGAAGTGTTTATATTCATGGAATTTTTAACTTGCTTCCTTGTTTCATCAATTTTTAAGTTATTAATTGATAAGGAGCTGAGTTCATGAACATAAACATTATCAGATATTATTTGGTTTGAAAAACAAAATCAATTCTTCACCTGGAATTAATGTGAATATTTTGCTCTCTTTTGTATTGGTCATTGATTCCAATATCTGTTATTGTTATTGTTGTTGTTATTATTGTTTTTAACATGAATGCATTGGCAACTGGTTGCATTTTTGTAGTTTTCCCACTAAGGACCTTGTCTTTATGGACCTTCTTCTTTTTTTTTTTTTTTTTTTGTTTTTTTTTTTGGTTTTTTGTTTTTGTTTGTTTTTCAAGACAGGGTTTCTCTGTGTAGCTCTGGCTGTCCTGGAACTCACTCTGTAGACCAGGCTAGCCTTGAACTCTCGAACTCAGAAATCCACCTGCCTCTGCCTCCCAAGTGCTGGGATTAAAGGCGTGTGCCACCACCGCCCGGCACTTTATGGTCCTTCTTATTTAGCTGTTCTATCCTGCTTCATCTCTCTGGTCTATAGGACAAGGAGAATGGGGGTGGGGATGGGTTCCCAGCTAGCTCAGTGAAGGATGCACTGGGGCCTTTTATTTATTTATCGTTTTCCTTTCTAACCTGACCGAACCATTTAGCCACTTGGATCTTTCCTACTTTTCTTCTGTTGATCACTGCTAAGATAGTCAACCCCACCTACTCTGTACAACGTTGTAATCTCCTCCACTGTGAGCCCTTGGAGACAGGGAACTCTGCTGTGAGCAGCGGTTTGATAAAGGCCTGTATCTGTTACCCTCCGATTTCCTACCATTCATTCCTCCAAGGGCTTGCGAACTCATGTTTAATATTCTTGTAGAAAATTCAAGAGTCCTGACATCTCATTTTGCCCTTCTCTTCCTGGGTTGAACTGTTTCCAGTTCTCACTCTTAACCTACCAATTGCTTTCTTCTGGCAGGAAGTGGGGTTTGTTCCTACTAACACTTAGCATCCAGAACTGATCGTAATCCATCACAGAGTAAGGCAGGGCTACCTTCCCATCTCACCTTGCTATTCGTGAGTTCCAATTCAGGAGTCCTGTATTGACTCCGTGATTGACAATGTGCCAGGTGACTGGGTGTGGAGAGTATGTGTAAGTGTTGTCCTACTGTAAATCAAGGTGACAGGAAAAGAATCAGGAGACCCTGCTGACTAGGAAGCATGGAGAGGGGCTGATGAGCTTAGGGAAGCACAGGCGGCTGTGAGCGGACACAGCGGGAGGGCACTGCCTGCCTAGTTAGAGGAGTAAGGAAGGTCTCTCAGAGGGAATGATTTTAAGGCTGGATCTCGAGGGAGATTAGGGAGACCAGAGAAGCAGAAGGGGTGGGGCAGTAGAAGGAAAGCACACCAGGCAAAAGGAAGGATACCTTTAAAGGCCTTGTGAAAAGAAACGGAAGGGAATGTACCCTGACTGGAGAGCAGATGGAAGGATTGGGACCTGATCATCCAACATACATTCTTTTATGTGGGGTGTGTGTGTGTGTATGGTGTGTGTATGTATGTATGGTGTATGTATGTGTGTTTGTGTATGGTGTGGGTGTATGTTATGGTGTGTGTGGTGTGTCTGTGTGTGTATGATGTGTATGTGTGTAGCACATGTATGATGTGTGTTTGTATGGCATGTGTGTATGGTGTGTGTGTATGTATGTGGTGTGTACTGTGTATAGGTGTCTGTCTCTGTGTATGCGTGTTGTGTGGTGTGAGTAGCACCTTAAGATGAAGGCTTCAAAAGAGAGTCAGTTCTATCCTTTCATCCTGGAGGACGGAATAATTCAGGTCATCAGCCTGATCCACTGAGCCATTTGCTGGGCCTCCCAACCACATTTGAGCATCTAGTACGTGTTAGGAACAGTTCTGAGCAATGGGATTATGTCAGCTAACAAAATAGTCTGAGCAAAGTAAACACAAACAAACGATACCTAAAATCTCCATTAGAAGTTAAAGTTCCAGTGTCATACCAAACAATTTTGGGTTTTGAAGCAGTAGAAAATCACCTAAAGGGTTAAGGGTTATTATTGTGGTTGGGGTCATGCTGCCTAAAGGCAGCTATGAAATTCACATAGTGAGGAAACTATATAAAAAGGCTTTATTAATAATTATTCTGGGATAACAAACATAAACGGCAATGTTGGAAAGCTGAATATTGTTAAAATATTGAGAATAGTCCTGCGAGACTAGAAGCAGAGACAGTCCAAGAACCTAGGTGAAAACGGGCTGGAGCGGAGCTGGAGTGTGCGGTGAGGAGCGGAGCTGGAGTGTGCGGTGAGGAGCGGAGCTGGAGTGTGCGGTGAGGAGCGGTGCTGGAGTGTGCGGTGAGG
>NW_021620970.1:7951917-7983134 GCF_004785775.1 Grammomys surdaster
TGCTGGAGTGTGCGGTGAGGAGTGGAGCTGGAGTGTGCGGTGAGGAGCGGAGCTGGAGTGTGCGGTGAGGTGCACGATGATGGATGAGTCTGAGGCAGAGAGATAGACTTGTTGTCGAAAATAGATAAACAGACATCTTTTCAGATTGATGACATCACGAACCAGTAACTGCTAGATGGGCCTTCAGCATCTCACTGTGCTCTTATCTGTACAAAAGCGGAATAAGAAGGGAACATTAGTTATGTTCTCTGAACTGTTCATCTAGTAGACCCGGGGAAAAACACAGTACTGGACATCTTAGCCTGATGCGACTTTTTCCATTGACTGTTCCTGATCCTGGGATTATTGTCTCCTTCCTTCCAAGAGCTGTCTTACTGTTATTATTACATGCTATGAGTTCTTTTTTTTCCAGACAGGCAAAGGAGAGGACAACCTGTTTTAAACATTGACTTTATTCTTTAACTGGTTGATTTACTCCAAATTCTTCTTATTGTTCTCCATGACTTAAAACTGCAAAGCAAATGAAATGTGTAAGTCCAGACATATCAGAAGAGGCCATTGGATCCCATTACAGGTGGCTGTGAGCCATCATGCAGTTGCTGGCAATTGAACTCAGGACCTCTGGAAGAGCAGTCAGTGCTCTTAACCTCTGACCCATCTCTCCAGCACCCTCTTCCCCCAATCTCATTCTTTGTGTTTCCATTCTCTAACTGTACCTTCTTTCCTGTGTGAAGGAATGAGGACTGACTCATCATGACTTCTGGTTTTGGTTTCCATAGATTTCAGAAGGTGTAAAACTAAGTTAATGCATCACCGTGTGTACATTCATTTTATTCAGCTTATATAATAGCTTAAATAGCAATATTTAGACACAGAAGGGGCATTTAGGAAATTGTGGTAAGAGAACTCCAGAAATATGGATATTAACTAAACCATAAAAGTTCTTGTTTCTTATGGCCCAACAGACATCACAAGTTTTTAGAGAGAATTTTCATGTGTTAAAATCCACCCGAAACTCTTTTCTAAGAAGACATAAATAAAATGAACCTATGATAAGTCCAATTTGCATTTATTTTGCCATTAAAATGACGTGTAAACATCATTCTTTAGTAGTGTGGAGGTCATGGGGGGGTTGAAATAGGCAAAAAATGCTTCATGAAGCAGATGGGATCTTCTGCATCATTTCCTGAGGGTGCAACTGATAAAAACAGGTCAGAATGAGGCGAGAGGCTGCCCCAGATGTAGAGAATCAATAAGGCAGAGCTCGGGGGCAGAGCCTGAGTCCTGTGCAGCTCCCGTGGGCAAATCGCTGCCTGATTTGGACATTTTCCTCATCTGCAAGATATACAGACTATTCCTCTTTTCAATCCTATCTACATTCTTTTATTTATTTATTATTTCCCTTTTCTTTCTCTTCTCCCCTCACCTTTCTGGTTTTTGCCTGTTGCATACATGCTTACTAAGAGTTACTTTTATGTCTAACATTGGACAATGGCATGAAGACACATAAAGCCCCATTTCTACCTCTGTGGAGACAAACTTGCCATATCACACTGACTTTTATAAACGTGAGAAGTTGACACGTGTTAATCTAAAACCAAAAAAATTCTTTAAAAGACAAAATATAACAATGATTGGCAAAGATGAGAGGGAAAAATGTAACACTGTACACTGCTCGCAGTAATCAAATTTTTGCAGTCGGTATAGAAAACATTATATTAATTCCTAAGACAAAATTGAAAGTAGAGCTGTCCTATGGTCTGCCAATCCCACTAGTGGTATTTATCCAGAGAAGAGCATCACCATTTGTGGAAGAGACATATGCATTCCCGTATTTATCATAGCACTACTCATAATAACTAAGACATGGAAACAATGGCAGTATTTATTAACTGGTAAATGACTAAAGAAAAGGTGGGGGCATATATACACTAGATTACTATCCGGGCACAGGAGGAATGACATCTTGTGATTTTTAACATAGGTGGAGTCTGATGTCACTAGGTTAAGTGACATAAGTCAAGTACAGAGACACATGCTATATATTCTCTCTCATGCGCGGAATCTGAAAAGGGAGCTACCCGAAGGTGAGAGTGCTGCAGAGCCTCTCAGGGACGATAGAGGAAAGGAAAGGAAAGGAAAAAGGGAAGGAAAAAGGAAAGGAAAAAGGAAAGGAAAGGGCAAATTACGGGTGGACACCGAGATACACTAGCTAGGATAAGGAAGCTTCCGTATGCTGTTGCATGAGAGAGTGACTGTAGCCAAAGACAATGTACTATATAGTTTTTCAAAAGCTAGAATATTTAAATTTTGCACCAAAAAGAAATAATAAGTGTTCGAGGAGAGGGATCTGTTACCGTTATTTGAGCATTGTGCATGGTGCACACGTATCAAAGCACCGCATGGCATTCTATAAACATGTACAATTTTCGTGTATTCGTTTTTATAAAAGAACTATCACAGTGTGTTGAGTCAGTTAGAGGGAAACAAATTAGAAAGTGACTTTATAAGTTCAAGTGAGAGATATATGAGGACTTGCGGGAACCCGTAGCAGGAAGGAAGAGGCCCTGCCAGTAAGGGGACAATCGTGAAGGGGAGCTGAGGGATTCCAGGCTTTTTGGCTTCATCTGGTGATGGGCAGAGTGACGCAGCTGGGCAGGAGGCTGGCATCAGGAGAGTACAGTTTGGATGTGTTGCTTTGCATGTCCTGTAGGATATTTTAGGTGATATTTGCAGCTCACCGTTAGAAATACTCTTGTATTATGAACGTGAATCAGGAATAAGTTTTGCAGATGCTGTGTGTGTCATGCGGAGGAAATGGGATTACTCAGTGAAGAAGAACACACGCTGGAAAGGGGGTAGAAGACATCTTAGGAAAGTACATACTTAAGAACTCTGGAGAAAAGGCTGAGCTTACAGTAGGAGGCAAAAAGGAACACTCAACTGATAGAAGAAGCCAGGCTTCAGACAGATAGGTGTGGGTTGTTATGGGGTAGGGGTGTGGGGTGACAGGCAGGACAAGGATGGCAGGGTGGTAGCCAAAGTGGGGGAAGGAGACTATTAAAACCCACTTTGTTTAAAAAATGTCATAATGGCATCTAATGCCTCATGTGCTAACTTAAAAAAAATCAAAAGTAGGTCATTTGATATTTAGTGTCATAGTTAAAGTTTATATTTATAGACTTACTGAATCCTTGTAACAACAACTTATTTAATAGATGAGGAAATAAGAGAAGAAAAAGTCAAATGATTTGAAGAAAGTCTTCCAGCTAATAAGTGGTAAAGCTAGACACAGACACTCGTTTTACCATGGCAGTAAGAAAAGGCATTTCCGGTAGGTCTCAGTCTTTGATGGTCTGACCCTAACCTACCTACCTACCTACCTTCCTTCCTTCCTTCCTTTTTTTCCCCCTTTTGGTTGTTGTTTGAACCCTTTTATATCTACCCTAGCTTTTTGATAAAAAAAAGATGATACTAAAGAATGAAAAATTAATACACAAATGCTTCCTTTGTAACGCAACCAGTTGGAAGCTCACCGTTAGGAAGGCTGAATGTGACCAAGAGCTGACGGTACATAGTTGCTTCCACAAACTGAACCATAAGTTAAACTTCCAGAAATTTCTTCAACAATCTGAGTTTGCAGTTGTTCTTAAAGAGTTGAAATATTTTTCTTTTTTACCTGTATTAATGTTTTGCCTGCATGTATGTGTACCATGTCAGAAGAGGGTGGTGACTCCCCTGGAACTGGGGTTACAAATGGTTGTGAACTACCCTCTGGATAGCAAAGAACTGAACTGAGGTTCTCTGCAAGAACAACTGGTGCTCTTAACCACTTAGCCAATCTTTCCACACTAAACCTACCTTTCAGTCTTACCTGGCTTGTTTTGAGACAAGCCCTTGCTATGTACCTCAGGCCAGTCTGGGACTCACTCTGTAGGGACCACAAGAGTTCAGCACAACACTCCAGCCCTAACAATTAAACAATATCTCAATATCTTCAATGCAAGCTAAAAGCCCTGAGAACTGTCCAAAGTATTTTATGAAACACTAGTCTCATGAGACTCTTTGTGGTTAAAAAAAAAAAAAGTCCCTTAGTCAAATGACTCTGAGAAATGCTCTGTCCTTCTCTCAGAACTGAGCATCAGAGGTCCTGAAGCCCTACAATACAGAGCTTGCTTGCTCTGCTTTCCAAACGTATTTGAATATGTTTGAATTTAGGGATAATCCCTCTTCCACCCAACTCCTTTGTCTAGAAAAATCTATAGACATCCCTCCGGGCTAGGGTTCTGAACCGTTCCAAGGGTTACCGGTATCTGACTCTTGGTTCCAGAAGGCAGTTGCTCTTGCAGTGTGCTTGCGTACACGTCAGTCCTGTGGCTGAAGTTAATGTGCTACACTTGAGTCCTTGTAGAGGACCTGGTGCAGAGCCTTCCTTCCATGTAGCAGTTGTCCAGTCAGTCTCTGTTAGACAGAGGAGTAAAATGTGTAAATGATATTAAAGTAACTAACATGGTCTAGATATGGATGAAAATTTATATTCAGACCAAGATGAAATTTGAGAGTACAGAGACATTACAGGTTTAGCTTTCAGTTGGAGCACATGTGTGCTTCGGAGTTAAGCTGAGGTTTGATAATGTGAGCATTGATTTGTATTTTGAATTTTTTTCTGAGTTTTGATATTGTCCTATAATTTGAGGCCATGCTTGGATTTCGTACCTGCCTAGGCCTCGTGAGCCTTTCTTCCCATCTTGGTACAATGCTTTCTCTTGCGTGATATTGGTAGCAGTCCCACGGGTTGCTTTTACTTTATCTGTGAGAGTCCTTGTGACATTTAATCACCTGTGTTGTCTGATCTCTCTTCCTTTGAGTGTGTACCAGAGCTCTGCTCTGTTTTCCACCTGTGGAGACAAGATAGCCTTCTTTGCTTTCCCCCATACTATTTTCTGGATCATATGACTTGTCATGTATGGTTGCATCATATAAAAGAGTGTGTGTGTGAGAGAGACTGGGGGAGAAGGGAGAGGGAGGGAGAGGGAGGGGGAAGAAAGGAGGAAGGGAAAGGAAGAGGAGGGGAAGCAGGGAGGAAGGGAGAATGTTTGCTGAGGGAGCTAGGCCACACACCAGAGCAAGCAGTTATGAGGGTGTGGTAATCTCTTGAAAGACCCTGAGCTTCTGTAGGAAAGGAGCTGATTTTCTCCCACATAGGTATCGGCTTTACCCATGTTCTGAGAACTCAATGTTCTATCTTTGGAGCAGAACATTAGAGGCCTTGTGAGGTCAGAGGGCTTAATAGGAGTTTTATTAAGTCACTATACTTGTTTAAGAGCCCCTGATTAATCATAATTATTACTTTAAAATGAGTCTGAAATTTTTTATGGAGCAGGACAACCTCATTTGGTGTGTGCTTTCTCGTCTTCGGAGTCTCTTCAGTTTTCAGTAAGTTATTTGCATTTGTATGTTTAGAAGTGGTACTGGTACTATATAGATAGCCATGGACATGACAAGCGTGGCAGGCATTTGAATTTAAACTCGGAAATTCATTATATTAAATTACCTAAATGTAGCTTGACAGTAAGAGTGCTTGTCTAGTGGGCACAAAACCCTTTGATCTCTAATATTGCATAGTGGTTCATGTTGGTAATACCAGCATTCGAGTGGAGGTAGGAGGGTCAGAAGTTCAAGACCATCGTTACTTACATAGCAACTTTGAGGGCAGCCTGGGCTATGATGAGAGTTTGTCTCAGAAAACAGACAGACAAACAAAAAAATAAACAAATAAATTGTATTTGTGAAATAAAGTTCTGAGAATGAGATTTGGCTGTGTTTAACAAGTAAACATTATACTATCAAGAATAATTCTATCGTTTTTCACAGTAACATTATGCAATTAAAATGGAGATTTCTTTTTCCTGGTAAGGCAAAATTTCAATGTCATATGAGGAGAAACTAACATTTAACAGTATTGTGATAATACTGTAATATTTAGGGCACACATTAATATTTCCTAGAGCAAACAACTATTATGTTGTTATCATAAAGCAAGTGTTGAAAGAGAATAATACACTTCCGGCTGAATGCCAGGGGGATGTTGGCGTCATGCATGAAGCATGAACCACTAAGACAGCAGAATTTTCATCTTTGCCCCTCCCGTATGAAATATCTTGGTGCTTCGCTCCCTTTGAAGTCAATATAAGGTCTTTGCTTTAATCCATTTTTAAAGCTCCCTTTGAAGTCAGCGGGAGCTCATGCCTGGAAGAGAGGGAGGCAGTGGAGGACTGGGTGTCTGCTGGTGATGAGGGGCGGGCGTAATCTTCACCAGAAAGTGTTTACTGCTCCACCTCATGAACGTGAGCCACTCGGTTCCCCGCAGAAAGATTCTCAAACTAGTCTAAAGTATTTGTTCCTGTTATCACCAGGCTTTTAAAATGACCTAAACCAGTAACATCTTTTTAGGACAGGACGTTTCTGCTTTAAGTGATTGGGGAAGGTAGAATTCATAAGTGGAAACAATTATTTTATGTAGACAGGTTTAAAACTGTCTCACTTACCTGAAATTTTCAGATAACGGAAAACAATAATTCTCCTGCTTGGAATTCCTTCATGCCAGTCAACCTTGCCTTTATCAGTCTTATCAAAATACTATGAATCAGGTGGGAGGTTACTAATCTTCACTTTTCTTGCCTTCTTTTATATTGTCAGTCATCCTCTATAACACAGGCTCTGTTTCTGCTCTGATCCCCGATTATATCTGCAGCCCGAGGAAGGCAAGGAAGACTCCAGTGGATCTGCATCTCCCTCAGAGCCAAGAGTGAGAACGTTTTTCCTCTCTTTTTCTTTTCCCACCCCTCTCTTCTTTTCTTATTCCTCTCCGCCTACGTTTCCTATCTGATGCCTGTGCTCTGGACTACTCACCGCCGACCCTACCTGCCCTTGAGGATTGGAGGTGAGGTGGTGCTGACAACAGGTATCTCTTCTAAACAGCAGTTCCCAATGGGCTGGCATTGGTCTCTCAGGCAGTCCTCAATTAGGTCCTCCGGAAGGAGATGCTTTTGCGGCTGCGCCCGCCCCACCCCAGTGTTTACATAGAGATGGCCCTGCTGGTCGGTCCTGCTACACCTCTCCTTGAGTTTCCTGCTTTTATTCTCCATTCCCTTTAAACCTGCTCCTAGGACGTTGAACTTGCCCACGGAGGATGCCTCCATTAATGTGTGGCCTAGAGAGTTTGATTCAAGGGTTGCCCTTTTTATCTGCGGCTGGATCTTGACCTGACAGTTTCTCAGAGCTTCACACTCAGCAGCTCAAATCTTATCCCTGCAGCACCAACGATGAACTTTCATATCAACTGTGAGTGGCGTCAGCTTCTCTCTAGTTCCCATCTATCCTGCAAAATCCGTGAGTGATCTCGACAGCTCTTCCCTGTGCTCGTCTTGTTCCTTCTCTTGGCGGTGACTACAGCTGCATTCCCTCTTGTGGCTTTGCTGTACAAACGTGTCTTCACTCTGTTTTAAGTTTTCTCCAGAGAGCCTGCAGACCATGCCACTCTCAGACCTCAGGACTCATTGTTTTGGCTGGGTGAGATGGCTCAGTCGGCGGATAAAGTGCCTGCGGGATAAACACTTGAGTTTGGATGCCCAGCACCTGTATAAAACACAGAATGTGGTGGCACCTATCTGTAACTCCAGGGATTCGGGCAGAGACAGGAAGATCCCTGGGGCTTCTGGCCAGTCAGTCTAGCTAAAAAAGCAAGCGCAAGATTCAGCGAGAAGCCCTATCTTGAAGAGTAAAGTGGAGAGCACAGAGGAAGTCGTGCCAGCTTCGCTCTCCCACCTTCACACGCACCTACATGTAAACACACGTGGATACACATGCATAAACAACCTTACAAAGACCCCCCTCCCCCCCCTTTTTTTTAAATCTCAGCTGACATCTGAAGACTTACAATTTGACCGGATTCTTTCCTTTCCTTTAGCCCTCTTTTCTTTGCAGGAACCTACTAATCTTGTGGAAGGAAGTGCGCATATGTTTTGAGACTGGGTCGGGGAGCTGCCTCTGTGGTGAAGACATGCCCAGCATCTTTCAGTAGCCACCGGACCCTTGACTGAGCTCCACGCCGTCCATTCTTTCTGTTCTTTTAGTACACGGCCAGGTGACCTGCAGTGATCTGACATCATGTGCCTTGCACACCAGAGCAAACTCTCCTGAAGTATACCCTATAGTTATTTCTCCCTTGATCTCCAGCCCAGTGCCCATCTCTGATTAGAAACAAGCCCATAGAAGTTTAGTGAAACAAATGAGAGAATTAAGATTTTGAAAGGCTTTGTTTTATTTATTTATTTATTTATTTATTTATTTATTTTAGTTTACATTTAGGCTTTAGATCACATTTTACATTATTCAGATAGCTGATTTGAGCATTAATAAAACATTTAAAAATAAATATGATAGGAAGATATTAAAAATTTGACTCTTATAAGGGGAGACAGTGCTAATACCATAGAGTCTGAAGGATAGGAAATGCTGGTATAAATGTCTCTGGCCCGTTTACTATCTTCAGAGTTACCTGCTACCAGCGAACTGTTTCTCAACCGTTCTAACGCTGTGACCCTTTAACACAGTTCCTCATGTTGTGGTGACCTCCAACCATAAAATTATTTTTGTTGCTACTTCATAACTGTAATTTTGCTAGTTAGGAATCATACTATAAATATCTGTGTTTTCCTGTAGTCTGAGGTGACTTCTGTGAAAGTGTCGTTTGACCCCCCTCTGCAACCCACTGGCTGAGAAGTGCTGTGGTGGAGTCCCTGCCGCCAGAGGAGAGCATCTTCCTACCACAGAAGCCACTTCAGCCAGGGAGGGAGAGCTACTGTCTCTTTCAGACACGGCTTCCTTATGACATGGATTGCCCTGAAAAGTCTGGTGTAAAAGACTCGCTTTTCCTTAGCATTTTAAACCAGGGTTTATAAATAAACCAAGTAAATCCCTCTAATCTTTTTTTTAAATGATAATCTAGTTGATAAAGCATGAAGTCAAAACACCCAATCTGCGCTAAGCACCTTTAAAGGAACATAGATAATATCAGTAGAAAAAATTTCCTTGTAAAGACAGACTTGGGTGTAAGTTTTGGTGATGTTTCTTTTCTGGATAGTACTAGGGATATAATTTTACTGCTTATGCAACTTAAAAACAAGTGAGAATGTATAACTTTACTCGAAAACATTTAAATTAGAAGTAACCCTTGGCTCCATTGTTTGGGCTGTTAAAAGAGGTAAAAATGAGACTACACTTGGAAGACAAACAGCGAGAGGACAGAACAAAGCCCAAGAGGAAAGGCTGGCTTGTGAAGAGGCCAGGAAGAGGCAGGCATCCTTTGCTCCTTGGTTATTTCCTTATTGTTTCATGCAGCTAGCTTTGGTCTTTGCATGCTTTCCTCTTGCTTCTAACTTACTACCTCATCCGCGGTCCAACCTGCTTCTAACTTACCACCTCATCTGCGGTCCATCCTTCTTGACCTGTCTCACTGAGTTTCTGTTTATAATCAAGTCTTTCTCCTAGTATCTGCCCCTAAATCACCATCTGCTACAGGTCCAGGGTTCCAGTCACTGTTTTTTCATTCTTTCTTCTCTTTGCTCCTTGTTTGTCTCCAGCCTGGTGGCGTTCTATTAATTTCAGAACCTTCTGGGCCTTGGGCCTTAGTCTGTGAAAAGGGGATTAGTAATAAAAACCATTCAGGACAGCCTCAGGAAGCATGCTTTCCTTTCCCCCCTTTGCCTTCCACACAGTCCCTTCCAGTCACCCCTCTGCTGATACGAGCACTCTTTGTTCCTCCCACCCACTATGCTGGTTGCTTTGAATCGGCTTCTAGAATTCTCAGGGATGACCCAGTGAGCCTAGATTTCAGGTACTGGAGAGAGGGCTCCATAGGGTAGTGAATAAATCCAGGTCCCTGCTTCCACACTGCATCAAAAGCTCCAGTTAGGACTAATTTGACTCCCTCTTCTGACCGCCTTGGGCATTGCACTATGTACATACACATACATATATGCATATATATATATATATATATATATATATATATATATACACACACACACACACACACACACACACACATATATATATATATATATATATATACATACATACATATGGCCAAGCACACATATACATAAAATAAAATAAATAATTTTACTTTAAAACAACAACTAACAGTTTTGGTGGAAGGCTTTGAGGTCAGGATAGAGTCAGTGAGCTCTGGGCCCACTCTTGAAGCAGACACCACAGGCTCATGCCTGCTTTCTCCATGGGTTCGCTACATGAGGTTTGGGTAGGTTGAATAGTCTCTATGTGTCCCATTGTCCTAACTATAAATAGACACAGGCTTATGGTAAGTACCAAATGAGCTACTTCATGCAAGTTTTAGTAGAATAATGCCAGCATAAGTGGTCGATTAACAGTACCGTGATTTAATAATTCTTCTAAAAGTTGAGTGTCTTATAACTGATGACACAGCACTCTCTTATATTTTTGGTTGTGAGCCTAGCCTTTAACGGCTGAGCCATCTCTCCAGCCGACACAGCATTCTCAATGCTCACATTCAGTTTCCCATTTCAAGGAGAGTCGGGGGGATTCAGGTATCTGTTACAATGGCTGTCGAGAGATAGATGCTCGCTGGGCTTACTGTGTGTTGTAGAAGGGGCATGTGGAAGTCTGTGGGAGCTTGGTTTTTCATGGGAGAGAAACAAAAAGAAGAATGTCCATACTCCAGGAAAGTATTCAGAGATTTAGGTACAGCTGTTTGGAACAGGAGACAGATAGCAGCCAAACCGGGCAGGTGACAATGGTGTTGCTGCTGCTGCTGCCATCTCTACTGGACTTCTCCTGTTTTTAACCAGCTTAGAAATCCCTAGTCATAGCCAGGCGGTGGTGGCGCATGCCTTTAATACCAGCACTTGGGAGGCCGAGGCAGATAGATTTCTGAGTTCGAGGCCAGCCTGGTCTACAGAGTAAGTTCCAGGAGAGCCAGGGCTACACAGAGAAACCCTGTCTCAAAAAAAAAAAAAAAAAATCCCTAGTCACACAAGCCTACACTCTGCCTTTAAAAAAACGCTACTTTAGAAACAGTATGTTCTAGAGTAAGTGGTAGGACTTTGGAAAAGAAAAATTAATTTCAGGTTTGCTTATTGTCACCTTTTCATAGTTAAAAATATCAAGAGGTTGAAGCAGAAATAGTCAAACATCAATGAAATATTTAGATGTGTTAAGAAAAAAGACTGTCTTATAGCAACTTTGAGAGAATTTATGTTAGCATACTGTATGGTACATTTCTGTAATCCCTCCTGCTCTCTCTGAGACAAGAGGATTGAAAGCTTGCAGCCACCCTGGACAACTTGGCAAGACTCTGGCTCAATTTAAAAATAGTAAAAGATATGGGGAAATATAACTCAGTGGGATTTGGCTTTCCTACCATTTGTGAGGCCCTGGGTTCAATCCTCAGTACCGTAAGAAAAAATAAGTAGCCGGGCAGTGGTGGCGCACGCCTTTAATCCCAGCACTTGGGAGGCAGAGGCAGGCGGATTTCTGAGTTCGAGGCCAGCCTGGTCTACAGAGTGAGTTCCAGGACAGCCAGAACTACACAGAGAAACCCTGTTTCGAAAAACCAAAAAAAAAAAAAAAAGAAAAAAAGAAAAAATAAGTAGATAAAATCCAAAATGAATATTGTAATACACACACACACACACACAGACACACACACATTACAGGAATAGATCACTGCTGCTTAAAAAACAATTAAGAGGTGTGTCTGTCTGTGTCTATGTATAATCTCTCAATTCCTATTGTAGTCTGAAAGAGTTGATAAATTTTTATATTTGTCTGTTATATTATTTTCTAGAATGACTAGTTTTATGAAACCTACAGTTTCTTATATAGTCTAAAACTGAGACAGAATATCTACATTTGCCCAGTCTCTAGAAAATTCAATACGCTTTCCTGGTGGTATTATGATAGAGTTAAAGTACAAGACATTTAACATATAAAAGTTCAACCAGGGATGTTTGAAAATGAATTACTGTGCACAGTTTTGCTTGTCAATCTGATCAACGGACCTAAGCCTGACCAGCACTCCTGGGGTGGGAGGTATGTCTGCGTTGCCTGTTCTCCACTGAGTGACTCCCTTAGGCCTCACATTGTCAGAGCATCTTCAAGGACAGAAGGTGATTCTTGTTTCAACATGGCTGCAATGCAAGCTAACCTTCTCATATGACCTAACCCAAGGAAGAGTCACTGTCTGCTTAACACAATGGGGAAATGATATTATTAAGAGGCTGAGCATCAGCCTCTAACATGGTTCGTCCCTAATGTATTTCAAGAATGACGTCCAATGTGAGAGTGTTAGCATTCCTGCTGCCTTGAGAACATAAAACTTGGTGACATGTGGTTTCTCTCTCTCCAGTTAATTGTCATTCCACACATTCTCCACCAAACAAGTTACTCTTTTTTTTTTTTTTTTTTTTGACCTGTCACCAGAAATGGGCTGTTGATTCCCCATTAGAAAACAGCCTTTACAATGTGCTCAGTGCTAGCATAAAAGCACTGTTTAGTATTTAATATCTCCTAACTGAATGAAGACTCAGGTTTGGGGGAATGGTGGGAAGGAACAAAATCCATTAATCTGTGAATGCAGGTTATAGGCCCAAGTGGATGATTTGATTGTGTTCTCTTCTTGATAGAACAGCAGGGAAAGGGCCTACTTTCTCTACCAGGCTAATTTACCAGAGGGGTAGGTAAACTCTCCAGGGTAAGGCTCTGTGTTTTGTGTTGCCCTTGTTTGCAAAGGATTTGGGATTTTTTTAATTCTCTAGGCATATTTTCATGGGAGAGTAGAGAGTGAAATCTGGAAGTCCTGAGTTTATTGTTCATGGTTCGCTACTGCAGCTGAAATCCAGGAGGGAAGGAGCAAAGGGTAGCCTAGGTTAGCTGCTTGGGAGTCAGCACCAGAAGGTTTTGGTAATCAATGTGACATCAGACTTCCACTGAGTTTTAAGTGTGTGAAATGATTCATTTACGTTGAAAACATGTGGCAAAGAATTTCAGTTTCCTGGCCTCGGGCCCCATTCCTTGTGCTATTACAATGTCTCTGATGAACTGGTTTAATTGGAACTGGTTTGGCCTGTTTGATGGTAGTACAGCCCTGCTTTTCAGTAAGCTTCCTGCACCAGGGAGAACAGAGTTCACTTATTGTTGCTTGCTCTGATCTCAAGGGAGCGTGACTGCCACCGACAAAGTGCTCAGAGAGCCTAAGGTCTGCAAACACTATTGTATGTGTGGGAAAGGGGACGGATTCGAATGAGCAAGTTTGGACGGATGAAGACGTGTGGGTAAAGCTTACGGTGAAACCTGCAATTGTAAAAATCGATCTCATTTATGGTAATGGTGGCCTGTAAAATTAGTGGGAGTTTTATGACTATCCTAGTCTTTGATCTGATTGGCACTGCTACAGCAGGCAGTGAATTTGACAGGACAGGTAGCTGTAGCCGTAAGTCCCCACACCCACCTGTTAACGGTGCTGCCCTGGTCTTGCTTTGAGCTCACTCACATCAAGACACTCTTGGGGTCTTCACAACACCCTGCAAAGAAACGTGGGCCTAGGAAAGCATTATTCTCTGTGTGTAACAATACCAGCAGACATCATTTAGACTGAAAACATTTATTTGAAGGGAGAGGCATGGCTTCCCTAATACCAGGGGATTAAAGAAGAAGGAAACCACATTTATTTACACACCAACTCTGACTCAACATGTAAAGCCAGAGTCCAGGTCAAAAGTCTTAAAAAGAGAATCATTTTCCTCTTCCTCTTAACCATATTGATCTGAATGGCAGTTCTACTTCATGAAGATTATCTTTTTTTTTTTTTTTTGCTTAAAATTTGCAAATCCTAAAAAAAAAAATTATTTAACTCAACTGAAACACAAGAAGCATCCGTGTTTAAGGTGCCAGTGCTGGCCGTTCTTGGCCACTTGTTCAAAGAATTAAAATAAAGATTCACGTAGATTTACAGGTAGCAAGGAAACTTTTTCAAAAGCCCAAGGAAATTAGAGGCAAGAAATTCACGGTCAAGAGTGACAGCAGACCTCATGGTGGTGGTGGGTGTGGCGTGGGAAATGAGGATAACTCAAGAGCTCCAGATATTTCGAGTTTTCTCTCATGGGTTTCAAGAGAAGGAGGAGTTCAGTTGCTATGGTGAATAGTTTTGTCAACTTGACATATACTAGAGTCACTTGAAAAGAGGGAACCTCAACTGAAGAACTGCCTTTATCAGATTAACCTGTATGTCTGTGGGGCATTTTTTTTTCTTGATTAATTACTGGTTAGGGAAAGTCCAGCTCACTGAGGGTGGTGCTGTGGCTGGGCAGGTGGTCCTGGGTTGTATGACCAACCAAGCTGAGGAAGTCATGAAGTAAACCAGGTTCCTCTACAGTTCTTTGCTTCAGTCCCGTACTCCAGGTTCCCTCTGTGGACTGTAGCCTTTCATGTGCTACAAAACAAGATATTGTAAGTGCTATGAAAACAAGATATTTACTTTGTTTAAGTATGTGCAGAGGAATGCAAACAGAGACAAGAGAGAAGCTAATTAGCTGTGGGGGTTGGGAAGGCTTGAGAAGCAGCAGAATTCTGGGAAATCACATGCAGTTTGGTACAACTATGGACCTGCTGGCAAAATTAAGCACTTTCCTCTCCAAGTTGGATTTGGTTCATGTTTTATCCACAGCAACAGAGAAACAAACCAAGACAGTTGCAAAGGAGCATAGTGTGGCACTTCTAAGTTTTGATTGACAAGCCTGATTTATATATGCCTTTCCTTACTGTTTTTCCTTTCCCATCATGCATCTGATTTTAGCCATATGTCTACCCAACTATGCATAGGCATAAGATGGAAATCGGGCATTCTCTTTAAGAGTTTATTCAGAGGACATAGATTGCCTTATTCTGGGCCAGATCAGTTGCTTAGTAGATCCAGAGTGTGTACAATAAGACATTATCCGGCATTCACTAAGGGGATCCCAGGTTGTCAACTAAGGGGATCCTAGATTGCATTGTTTGGAAACAGTGTGATTAGAGCCCAAGCCAAGTGTAGTCCCAAGTTGCTAAGCTATTCCCTATGCCTACCTGCCTCAAAGTGTTATTTCAGTATATACAGTGTATAAAGTTCAGATCAGGGTCAATATGTCTATCTCTTTTAGCATTTGCTGTTTGTTTAAGATAAGATATTCCCCATATTTTCTTCCACTTTTGTCTTTGCCTGTAAGACACAAGCATCTATCTCTTCTGTTTATTTAGTCAACATTAGCCTATTCTTCTGCCTTCTACTGTCCCTGTTTCACGTCAGCCTCTGTGAGACAGGCTTTGTCCTTTGAAGCATGCGTTTTCTATTTTGGCATGTGATCTATCAGAGGAAATAAACTTTATTAAGACACCAATATGTAAGGGCCCACTTCTCTATGTCTTGACTACATGACCTGTAACTGTTTCCTTGGGGCCCAAAGTGATGTGAGCCAAGGCCCTGTGAACTTTGTTAATGCAGCAAGGCTGCCGCATACGGAGGGTCTTAGATTGCTAAATGTCAGTTTAAAGAAACAGACAAATAACATTCAGTGACACTAATTCCCTACTAATTTAATTAGTTATTAGTCTGTTAGTTCTCTAATGCCTCCCGATTGAGAACAGAACTTGCTTTTTTAAAATACAAACCCAGCCACATTTACAAACAGTGTAGAGGGGTGGGGTCACACCAGTCCACTGGCCGATAGAAGCCTTTAGTATGGGACTATTATGGGGTTGAGGGCCTGAGCTGGAGTTGGAGCAGCAGGAGGAACTGAAGCTAGGGTCTAAGCAGGTCCTACAGCCGCAGCCTTTGCCAGGGCCTTAGCCCTTAGTTGACAGAGTTGTGACCTTTGGCCATGTAGTGATGAAGGCTTCTTCCATGCTTGGAGTGGATGGTGAGAGCAAAGCCATCTTCTATTGGAGCATGTTTACCTGACATCTGAGACTGCTTGTTATTCAGTAGTGTCCCACAAGTGAGATAAAACATTTCAATGACATTTTAAAAGTTAGAAATACATTTTTTTTTCAGATCTACCATGTGGGATATTTAATGATATTCAGATTATCATTAGAGACCAGAAACTGTCTCTAGAATTCTAGCATGAGAGCTGGAAAAGGTTTCTTTAACATCCTTAAATAAACAATCCTTTATTTAAACAAATAAAATAATTTTTTTTATTAAATAATAAAATTATAAATAATCTTTAAAGAAATGAATAGATTGCATACATAAATAGAATAAAATAAATGAAATAGCTTTTCTTTCCCTCATAGAAACAAACTGGAGTTCACATATGCTAAGTGACATCACCTGATGTTATTAGCTATTCAGAGGCAGAGCAGGGACCACACAGTTCTTCTAATTTGTGGTTGTGGCTTTCTATTACACTCCAGGTACACATATACACATCAGATATGCTGGAAACAGACGGTAGCTGGGGGCCTTTGGAGAGCAAAGAGTGAGTGGAACTAACTTAGAGGCAAAGGGATAAAAGCTGGTTTGTTTTGACTCAGGAACAGGGTAAAGTACAGAGACTTGAGGAAGGAAGCATGCAATGAAATAGGTCGCAGTCTCAGCCATCAAAAGGAATCGAGTGAGACAAGATGCTATTTACTTCCGGGAATAGTCTATTAGTCATTAGCCTGCAATAGAGAAACTGATTATCTTCTCTCCTGACTAAGAGAGTGATAGGCAGATGTGGCCGATGTTCATATTTGGAGTTGTCTGAAGGCGAAAAAATAGAGAGCTGAGCAGTGGTGAGGCATCCAGGCAGAGGTGCTTGAGGTGGAACTGGACAGGAAGTGGTGGAGACGCTTGAAATCGATTACATCGGCTTTCCAGTCATGCCTGCCAAGTGAATGCCGCCAAGCAGAAGGTGGTTAAATCTATTGCATGGTCACACATAGGCAGCCTGTTAGGGATGCTGTCATTGATTGAGAACAGCATAAGTATAACCCACAAAGGAAAATTTATCCACGTTTCAGACAGAAAATGCAATGTGTATATACAAACATACATAGACACTATATTTATACAAATATATGAATACTATACCTTTTGTATTATAGTCTCTTTTACTTAAAATTGAAATTACTTTTATTGAGCCAGGAATCAGAAAGGTAGGTTACAATTTCTACTGTTTTAATGTAATGATTCCTCTTGAACTGGTTTTTGTTGCCATGATTATAGGACCCTTTTGTTTTCTGGTGAGTCTACTTGACACTGAGAAAATCTGTCGCTCTTATATGGCATACCTTTTTCATTCATTTAGCCTATCTGTGCCTTTATTTAAAGTAAATTTCCTAGACAGCATGTAGTTGCGTCTTATTTTTGACTGTGGCCACCTTTGCCTTTTAATTGGAATACTTACTTTATATTTAATGTTATTATTGATATGATTGGGTTGAACCTTCCAACTTGTTTTCTATTTGTTCAAGCTACTGTTTGTTCATTTTTCCCATTTCTTTTGGGTAGAATATTTAGATAACAATTCCACTTATGTAGCATTGAGTACTAATTTTTTAACCTACGTTGTCTTTTCTATCATGATGCTATTTTCTTGCTCTAAAGTTTATAAAATACACACATAACACCATACTTTGTACTTGAACAACTTATATAAGATAATATTGAAATACATACATAATATCATACTTTTTATTCAAACAATTTATATAATATTGAAATATACAATAACATGATACTTTGTAGACAATTTATATAATATTGAAATATGTGAAAATCAAGCAAATTTCAAATCATTTTCTCCTAGTGTTTGTGTTGTTTTCTTACATGTTTTATTTTTATGTATGTTGTAAATCTCAAGATGCATTAATACTCTTCTTTAGTCATTTTCCTCCTAAAAACATTTTAACAAGAAATTTCTTATATATTTACAGCAGTATGCTTACATTGTCTGCAGATTTTGTTATTTATAGTTTCAACTAATTTTAGACTGGAATATTTGGAGAAAACCAGCATGTGTTAAACATATACTGGCTATTTTTCTTGTCATTATTTCACAAACCATACAGCATAATGACCATTTTATAGCATTTACATTATTTCAGCTATACATGAGGGTAAGAACATATAATACTATTCCACAGGATCTGGTGTCAGTTTCCAGCACACACATTGGGCAGCTCACAACGAACTGTAACCCCACTTCCAGGGGATCTGATACAGCATTTTAGCCTCCATGAGGAACTGAACTCATAATCCGCCCCTCCCCACATAATTAAAAAGTAACAATTTGCACATATATACACGGGAGTGTATAAGGCGCTTACAAAGACAAAACTTTTCCATTTAGAAGAGTTGAGCATATACAGTATTTTGTATTTAGGGAGAGACCCTGTAACCAGTGCCTCATGAATACTGAAAAACAAATATACATCCACATAATTACATTTTTACTGCTTTTCACATATTCTGAAAACCTACATTTCTATTGTCTATTATCTTTTGCTTAAACTGCCTTTAAACTTTTCTCCAGTACAACATTACTGATAATAATCCTTTTTAGCTTTCCTTTGCCTAAAATCAAAGTTATTTCTGAAAGACATTTTCAGTGGATATAACATTTTAAATAGGCAGTATTAGCAGTTTACTTTCTGTATACCCAAACTGCCAATTTGTTGTCTTTCTTTCATATCTCCTTTCAAGAAACCTATAATTATATTTTATTTGTTTCTTGCTACGTAAGTCATAGACCTTCAGCAATTTGATTATGTGCCACTGAGTAATTTTCATGTTTATCCTGTTTGAAATTTGTTTGTTTTTGTTTTTAACTATGGTGGATTTGTGAATACATGTTTTTTATATGTGAAAGAAAGTTTTTCATTGTATTTTTGAATGTTTTCTCATCACGTGTCCTTTCCTGAGGCTCCCGTTTCCTATTTCTATTTGACTTCAGCCATCTTTGGGGGTCCTCTCTCTGTGCTGTGGTCTGGGATTTGTATCTGGAAGAGACTTATTTACTATAGGTCGAGCTAATTTAGTTTTCCTTTCCCAGACAGTTTAGTTATGTGGACCAGAGTCTAAGGACCAGAGCTGAGGCTATGTTGAAGACAGGCATGAAAAATACAGTCTATAAGATGGTAAACTTCTGCTGAGTCATCCATGCAAGGCTGTCCTTAAACAGAAATGCCCTCTCAAATACCTTCCTTCCTCTGCTCTTTTTTTTTTTTTTTTTTTTTTTTTTGCCTCATCTTAGTTCCAGACCTAGAGGAAACATTTAATACATTTCATCATTGCTTGTTGTTTCATCTGGCAAGGGACCTCTGTACCCTGCTAATTCCTATTGTCAGGATCGGAAGTTCTCTGTTATCTGAATATGTAATTCTGCAGTATGCCTTGACCTTCTTTCCACATCAAAGATTTTAGATAATTGCTGCCCTTTAAGAAGACTGGCTTGCTTTTATTATGTGCATGGAGCTAATGCATTGTAGAAAGTAGAACTAATTTTTTAAAAGGCTCCTCTGAGACGTAACATTGATGAATGGGCTGTGAATAACATGTGTGAGTAACATAAAGTACATTTCATTTAGAATACGCCTGTATCTTATTAACTAAGAAACAAGAACAGATGGTTTTCCTGTATCCTTTTGATTTATTACTTGGATGCGTTTGTTAATCCAGAATAGTTTCCTGGAAATAAGACCAGGCACATTGGCCTTGTGCAATACTCTACTGTGGGACATGAGGTAACCTTAACAATGAATCTTAATTGTAGTGTTAAGAGATTGACAAGATCTGTAAAATCTCGGTTGTGGGATTTGACTCAGCAGGTTTTTATTTAAATATTTTTTAAGGGCGGTAAAATGAAGTATAACTATCAATTTGTGCCTAATATTTAAAACAAATAATGAACAGAAAATTGATCAATATATGTTGTTCTAATTCTGGCCTGACAATAATATCTATTTTAATCTTTAACTACTTAAGTTTTTTTTTAAATATTATTTGTAATTCTTATTTGAACCAAATATAGACATTTTGTCACTATAATTATCATAAACTACATAAAACAACACAATGTCAGAAGGGTTACAGAAAAATGAAAATATTGATTTTTATTAAGAAGATAGGGTATTGGATGGCATTTTATTTTATTCATTAGTTTTCAGTGTAGTTATAATACTTTTAGAGTGGAATAGTACATCCCTGTATCAGAATTCAATATAACAACAAAATATTAACAAATTGAATCCAATTTTTAAAAAGAATTAGGATGACCAGGTAGAACTTAATCACAGATACACAGGTCTGATGAATTGCATAAACAATTAGCATGCTTCCATCCAACATCAAAGGGAAAAAGCAAGGTTATATTAAATAAATATAGAAAAAACATTTGACAGAATCAAATAGCAATTCACATAAAAATCTCTCAGCAAACTAGAATAGAGAGAGACTTCTCAAGCTCAGGAAAGAACGACAAATTTTCAGGTTAGCTCTTGAAGTGTCCTCTTAGGACACGAGCAAAGACAGGATGTCCATTCTTATCACCACTTCTCAACAGGACTAGAATGGAAGCTAATGCACTAAGACAAGAAAAGGAAATAAGAACACACTGATTAGAGAAGGAAGACATGACATTCTCTGCCTGCAGCCGACATGGTTGTCTATGTAGAAAATACTAAACTACTAGAATAAGCAATTTCAGTAAAGTTTCAGGGTAAAAATTTAACATGCAGAAGAAAATAAATAGCAATAAGTGAGTGGGATTTAAAATTAAAATTGCAAGCCATTTATATTAGTTCTAAAAGAAAAGAAACAAATTCAAATTGACAAAATATATGCATATACATCTGACAAAATATACTTATAATGATAAAAGCAGTGAAACTCCAATGAAAGAAGTAGAAATAGAGGATTTTTACTGCTCATTGGATAGAAAATATGGCCAGATGCCATTTTCCCCCATGTTGATATATAGATTCAGTTCAATCATGTTTAAAATCTCCTCAAATTGTTTACAAATCTGAAAAGGCTGATTTGAAACATTGTACTGAAGTAAAACTCATAGTAGCCAGCATTCTTTTGAAGAAAATGAATAACATTGTAGAATTAACACTGCCCAAATGAGTGCATATATGTATATGCATGGTATGTATATGTGTACTTACTATTTATGCTTACTATGAAATCTACAGTGTAGTACTGGTCAAAGTATAGACAAAACTTGACGGAACTGATTGAGGAGAAAGAGACAGACATGCTAGCATAACTGTAGTCAAGCCATCTTTGACAAATCAGCAGTGGTAGTGCACATACAAAGATTTTTTTTTCAATAAATGGTTCCATATCAACTAGATGATTTTCAGATGCAAAACAAACAAAAACAACAAAAAACCCAAGACACAGACTATACCCCATTCATAAAAATAAATTCAAAATGGGTCACAGACTTAAGTTTATAAGTCAACATTATAAAACTAGAAAATAACTTGGTAGAAAACCTAGGTGACCTTGAGTGTGACAATCAGTTTTATATACAACACTGGAGGCACAGTACCTAAGGTACAGTGGGACTGGTAAGCTGGGCTTCGTTACAATTACAGTTCACAGCTATGCAAATGTCAAGTGAATGAGAAGATGGAAAACAGACTAGGAAAATATTTATAAAAGATATAGTTTTAAAAGGACTTTGTTGTTGTTGTTGTTGGTGGTGGTGGTTTTTTGAGACAGGGTTTCTCTGTGTAGCCCTGGCTGTCCTGGAACTCATTCTGTAGACCAGGTTGGCCTCGAACTCAGAAATCCGCCTGCCTCTGCCTCTCAAGTGCTGGGATTAAAGGCATGCGTCAACACTGCCCAGCCTTAAAAGGATTTTTATGCAAAACAGACAGGGAGAACTTAAAAATCACCAACCTCAAATAAACAGCCCTTTAAAAACATGGGCAAAAAAACCCGGGTAGACAACTCACTGAAAGATATTCTGATGACAAATATTCATATTAAGAGAGAATTATTTTTTATGTCACCAAGGAAATGAAAGTGGGTCTTTACCAAGCAGCCTTTATTTGAAAATCTATAATCTGGAAAGATTCAAAATTTGTGACCTTTTGATTGAAAGAAATGCCACAAGCAGAAAATTCCTTATCTCAACAATACCATAGGTTGCAGCCAAAGCACAGGTGTAATAAAGTCGTTATTCAAATTACTGTGAAACTGATATGCATAAGGTGTTGTTTAGTTACTTTTCTCACTTTGAGAAGCATGGAGAGGTCAGAGAGTTTACTTCAGCTTATAGTTTAAGAAGGATGCAGTCCACTGTGGGAGGCCAGCACAGTGGCAGTGTGGCCCAGTGTTGCCTCCTCCGCTTTCTGAGGACACAAATACAGTGGGTTCCCCAGCTCCTCTATGCATCAAGGCTATTCCAAGGGGAATCTCCCCGTCTGATCATTCCAGAGTAATTAACACAACGGACAAACGGCTCCTTAACTCCCAGTTTATCTGATTTAGGTCCAATCTTGACAACCTTTGAAGCAAATTTTCTTTTCTTAAGGACACGAGTGGCATTGCTAAGCTTGAATTCAAAGCTGGAATGTTCAGTATTTTCTTTTGCCCTTGGGGAGTGCAAAAGTATTTTGGTCATTGAGAATACTTTGTTTTAATGGTGAAGTCTGAGGTTCAGCGGTGGTGAAGACAGCCGACTTTATCAGGAAGCCATTTCTGGCCACCCACCTCTTTGGAGGCTTACGCATAAACTCTGCTATCTTGCCTTATACTTGAATTATGGTTTGTTTTAAATTTTCACTTGTTAATTGTTTTTTATCCTTTTTCTTTTATTTGTTGCTCAGCAGTTTGATACTGGTTTGGTTATTTTCTCATATCTTTTTTATTCTTGTTTTGGAATGAAAAATGTTTAAATACTGTCTTAGCTACTGTTTCTGTGGCTCTGATAAACCACCATGACAAAAAGAGAGTTGTGGAGGAAAGGGTTTATCTTACCTGATAACTCTCAGGTCACATTCTATCACTGAGGAAATTTAGGGTGGAAACTCAAAGCAGGAACCTGGAGGCAGGAACTGAAGCAAAGGCCATGGAAACGTTCTGCTTACTGGCTTGCTCCTCATGGCTTGCCTAGCCTGCCTTCTTATATAACTCAGGACCACCTGCCCAGGTGGGAAGGACCTTACCATATCAATCATTAATCAAGAAAATGCTTGACAGACCTGTCTATAGGCCAATATCATAGAGGAATTTCCTCAGCTAAAATTCTCTCTTCCCAAATGGCACTAGGTTGTATCAAGTTGACAAAAATCTAGCTAGGACAAACAAATGTCATCTAAAGCCTACAGTTTCAACATGGTGAAAATGAGCCCTTGGAAGGGCAAAATCTGTTTTATATGTAAGGTGCAAATAAGTTCTAGTGCATGTATAGAATACATAAGGATCTCATACCACAGATATGCTATATAGTAATGCATAGTTCCACAGATATATATGTAATTTGTAGTATCTGTGATATTACATTTAGTATAGAATGATTATTTTAAAAGTATGTGTGAAAGAACATCCGAAGGATATTAATAACGAAAAGCACCAGTCTGGAAGTAAGAAAGATAATTTTAAGGTAAAATAGTGGCCTATGCTGAAAGCTTCAGCATACCATCGCTGCCAGCATGCCTCTGTCTGAATTATTGATTGTAAGCTCCTGCGAGTGGGAGCTGAGTTGTTATTTGTACCCTTCTTTTTTGTTTCTGATTTCTTAATCTTTGTTATCTATTCAGCCTGTTGGTTTTCATGGCCATGTCTCACTGTTTCCCATAATGACTGAATATGAATGGGATCAGAGTCAGGATCCATTGAGTTACAGTAATTCAGAGCTTGGAATCGTCTGCTGTGTTACGTCCCCACAGACGAGTGCTTTTTCTTTTATCTCATTCTCATAATATTTTGTTAGTAAAAAGACAGCGGTAATAACATCTACAGTGCACCATCATTCAGTAAGATCCGTAATAAACACAAGCATTCTGGTGCATCTATCTGTTCTCTCAGGCAGCGGTGTCCACCCTACATTTCTAGACCATTTAAAACACAACCTTCCCAGCATATGACCTGGTTACGTACGTGGGTCATTAACTCCAAATTGTTATCTATATCCCTTCTGTTGAATGTCTTAGCTCAGAGTTGCAATCACCCAGAGAGTGTGTAACAAATATCCCCAATAGTTTAATGAATTACTGTGTATTGTAATTATAGTTCAGAGATATTAGAAATGATAGAGTAGCCTGAAATCTATTTGGAGTATTGTGCCAAGAGATGCCATATTGTAGGTGAGTGAGAAGTTATTCATCATCCAAAGAAAAGGAGAAATTTTGTCATATTTTCCAATGCTCACCTATGGTACTAGCATTTGAAGAAATACTTTCTTCTGGGAAATGTTAGTTGAAATAGTCTAGAATTTGAATAAACTACAATATATCTTTCTTTTACCTTTCTGGAGAAAATTTCTTCTCCCAATCAAAACATCTAAAAATAAAGTATAATCTTTGTGACCTAATATGATGCTCCACAGTTCTAACTAACTAGCTAACTAACTAACTAACTAACTAACTAACTAACTAAGGGAAATGACTGTATTGGGTATCTTTCGTGTAACAAAGATATGCAAATAGCAAGTACACATTCACAAACTATGGATGTACAGCCTAGAATGGCTGAGATTGGTGCATGGGAGGGAGGCAGAAGTGGATGGAGTCATAGAGAAGAGAGGGAGGGGTACAAGGTCCTCTGATGTGCATAAAGGTACATAAATGCCTTTGTGTACTCTGTCTTCTAGAACCATGCATGCAATGTTTTACCTACTCAAAAAAAAAAAAATTCCAGAATGAGGAGAAATCCCAAACAGATACAATTAGCAACAAATGAGTCTATCATACCTGAACATAGCGATTAATAAATAGAGGTAGTACAAATGAACCTGAGAAAGTTTGGAATTGTCTCTGTATTAACAATATATTACAGACTGAAGACGAAGAGGCTGGCATGCACATTCCTAGTTCTTACCAATAAGGAGGCCTGGAATCCGTGAACATCCAGTAGCCATCATCAGTCCATTTCTATCTTTCTTTCCTTTGATTTTCCTTCCCTCCCTCCCCATTTCTCTTACTCTCCCTTATACATTTTGAAATGGGTTCTCACTGTATCAACTTGCTCTATTCTCAATCTCACTATTTTCTCTTGCCTCAGAGTTGGGTGAGATAACACACGTGCACACCCTATACTGTTCCCGAATAAAAGGAACCTCTGCTTCTCAGAGAAATGGTTGTGTTTGTGTGTGTGTGTGTGTGTGTGTGTGTATATGGTGAATCTAATCATCTTGTTATGCCAGAGAAAAAGGGTGTGCTAACAACAGAATTGTGAAAACATAAGAATATTGAATGGGGTGGCTCAGTGGTTAAGAGTACTGGCTGCTCTTCCAGGGGACCCAGGCTCAATCCCCAGCATGCATCTGGCAGCTCACAGCCATCTGTAACCCCAGTTCCAGAGGCTCTGTTACCCTTTTCTGGCCTCCATGGGTACCAGACTTGCAAGTGATATGTATACATTTCTAGAGGTAAAAACACCAATACACCTAATATGTTTTTTATAAATGTTTTAATAAAAGAGACTATAGAAGCAATGTATCTACCACACCACTAGCCTAGTTGAAAAGCTTGATAGACAAAATAAATATGGCAGTAATGGGTTTTAATTCCTACAATAACATAAATATCCATGAGGATATAGGATTAAAATCTACAAAAAAATGGAGAGGAAGAAAACCTTTCTATAATAGAAATCTAATTAATGAATGTAGATAAATGATAGAAATATCATCACTTTGACATCCAATGGAAATTATAAGTATCATTAAGGCACAAGTAAGTTACCATGATCAGGAAAAAACATGTTGACTTCGCGTGTCTTTCGTTATTACTTGAGAAAGATGTACTATCACTTCTCTGATGTTTTTTCAAAAATTTATAACCTTAATTCAATAGTAAGGTTGACAAAACAAACCAGACAAAACAAAATTGAAAGTCATTATCTAAAATAACAGGCCATGAACGTACTGTCCGAGATGAGTAGTATCTAAGGCTCTATGACCCAAGTGACTGTTACAGGTCTGGGCCAGGGAGCAGGCACAGAAACACAAAAGACACAGTGTGAATAAATGTGAAGCTCAACATTCAGTTCCTGTTTTTGGCAATTGTATTATGGATGTGTAAAATGTTAACATCTGGGGAAGCTAGATGAAAAGTTTCCTGGGTTTCTTTGTACTATTGTACAACTGTTTTGTTAGGAAAAATAGAAAGTTAAAATTCAGAGTGCCCGGAGATGGCCCAGCAGAGACAGGTATTGGTCTCCATGCCAGAGGATCTGCCTTTGATCCCAGAACCCACGCAACTGCACATAAAATATATAAAATTGTAGTAACTTTAGTAAAAGGACAAGGCATAGAAATTAAGCACAAATAAATGGCATCTTTTGGAGGAAAGCAGAGACCATTCAGGGAATGATCACCTTCCTGGGCTTCAGTTACTGCATACTGAAAGTAATGTCCATCAAATACTGATGTGTACAGATTGGGTTAAATTACTATACTTATCAGAGTACAGGGATTCTGTCTTTTCAGTATGAAATTGAGAGTGGGTCCCATCATGTTCACTAAAGTAGACATGGACGTAGTACCTGAAACTGAAAGCAGTTTGGTGGGATTTTTGGGAGGAGTTTTCTGGCACTCTTTTTAAAGGCCCTCTTGAAAGACCATCTCTATTCATAAAGTTTAGAGTCTACCCATGATGTGCTGAGTCTTAACCCACAGGGATATAGTCTGGGCCTACTTGGGGACAAATGTCTTAGGATTCCCAAGGAGTGTAATGTTCATGTATTTATGTCAATAGGCTCAAAGTAAGAGCCATAGAGTAGAGTAGAATTAATTGAAACACTGACTCAGAATATCCAAAATCATAAAATTATAAGTGCTAGAGTTCAGGAAATGATACGTCCCTGATAACGCAAATAGAGCAAAGTACCATTAAAGTCACCCAGTCTTGAATTTTTTTTTAATGCTACAGTGTCTCACTAGATAAAGCTTAGGCTAGCCTCCAGCTTGTGATCCTCCTCAGCCTCCCAAGTACTGAGATATAGGGAGTTTTGAAGAAACTTAGTTTACACCACCTAAGAGTTACTTTTCCTTTTGTTTCTTTCTACAAATGCATGCACATAGGTGAGCAGCTATCCCGGAACAGCTATGTCGTGTTTCTTTGTTACCAGATTCTGTTCTTGCTGTAATGGCCTGTATTTCCTGTCCTAGTCAGCTGGTACATGTAACTTAATCCAGACATCGAGGCTAGTGCCAAGAAATGGTCTCCAGCTGTTTCCTAGCAGAGCCCTTTAAAGGGGGATTAGGCAGGAGTGAAGTTAATATGGATTATCAACTTGACAGGTTCTCCAGTCACCTAGGACACAAGCTCTGGTCGTACCATGACAGACTATCCAGATGAGGTTAGGTTCTGGCGAGAAGTTAACTGAGGTGGAGGACCCACCAAGAGCAACACCGTTCTAAGGGTTGATGCCCTAGACTGAATAAAACGAAAGGGTGTCCTGAGTAAGCATCCAGTGTTCACTATTGATTCATTCTTGCAATGTGACCAGATGTCTCATGCGCTTGTCGCCGTGATAGACCGTATCCTCCAACTGGGAGCCAATAAGCCTTCCTTCCTTAAGCAGTTTTTGTCAGGATATTTTATCACAGCAACAGAAACAGAGGTGAGAGCACGTGGTGGGGCTCTAGCAAGCAACCTTTTACTTTTCAACCGTGAGAGAGGGTTATGCCTGTGCCACCTTCATTGCCCATAGGCATTAGTAGATACGCTGAATAACATTTGGTTAAGCCACTGTATGGCTAGATCTCTAAGGTAAAGGCAAGTAGAATATACGTGTGCCAATCCTTGTCCAAGATGATGATTATAAAAATAACAGTTACCTTGGCCCGTTGGTGGTGGCGCACGCCTTTAATCCCAGCACTTGGGAGGCAGAGGCAGGCAGATTTCTGAGTTTGAGGCCAGCCTGGTCTACAGAGTGAGTTCCAGGACAGCTACACAGAGAAACCCTGTCTCGAAAAACCGAAAAAAAAAAATAACAGTTACCTAAGAAGCTCCAGCAACTTCTCTGTTGAGAAAAATGCAGCATTGAAGTCCTTTTTGGAGTCTTGGGATTCTGAACAGGAAAACTGTCATTGTGTACACTTTCTGTTTTTTATAGTAAACAGAGAATAGAGCAGAACTCTACCAATGCTTTACAGGCTGGGCAAAGTTAATTTGCTCTCAAGAACTCCCATTTCTCCCTCATCAATCCCAGTTTATGATCCAGGAGACCACCCATGCTTTATGTAAATAACAAGCTATCACTTTTCAGGGAATGAGAACCTCCCCTCTTTTATCTAGTTTACATTCAGACAAATAGCTGTTTCTTAAATAAGACATATAATTAGTATTTATAGACAAGGGCAATGAATACTTCCATGTTTTCTTTCTAAACAGCAAACAGTAGTCCCAGATACAGCAAACTGTCTCTAAATGCAAGGAATCTACCAGTGTGAGAGTATCTTCCTGGACTAAGCAATCTCTGCTATGTCAGGGTTATAACATGCCCACTAGACAATGTCTGTGTTGAAGATTTGGTCCCCAGCTGATAGGGAATAGAAATTATCTAGTCCCCCATTCCTCACTCTCTCATCCCTAGTTAGGAGAGAAGATTCCTGTTGCTGCCTCCCATGAGTGGATCTTGCTCCTAGTCTACCTGGCCTTAGAGAGGATAGCTCTCAAGAGTCCTAGCTCAATTTAAGAAGCTCAGGTTTATGGTCCTACCCTGTAATCATTTTATGATAAGATCTTTTGCTACTGACAGTGTGTGTGTGGGGGGGGAGGGGCTGGGGGAGAGTGGACCACAAGATCAACACAACCTCGAGGAGCTGTTTTTAAAATTTCATTTTGTATTACTCCTTTGAAAGTTCCATTCCTGAGCATTGTGTTATGTCTTATTTGGTTATTTACCGGAGGTTGTTGGTTATGTCTTATACAGCGTTTTCAGGTCTTTGAATTGAGGAAGTGACCACTTGAGCTAAAGCTGACCCAGTTTCAGGTGCTTGGTAGCAGGAGTATTTAGGGATACGCAGATAGTTTCAGAAAGAAAAGTTAAAAATAGTAGGAAGGTTAAGTAAGCACTAAAAAGTTCTGATTTAATGTGGTAGCTCTTGGGTCATCTTAATGGCTATGGTGTGCCTCAGTTCCTAGTTTCTTGACCAGTGTCCCAGAATATAAAATCCATTTCATTCTGCTTAACACCTATAATCTATAAACTTATGTGTTTCTGAATTTCCTGGAAATTTTGTGAAAAGATAGATGAAAGATGACCTCTGGAAGTTCTCTTTCAGTGAATCTCAGTTGATACTGAGGGTCGAAGTCTACATTTGAATCTGTCATGGTAATACTGGGTCTTCCATTGTGATTAGTTTTATGAATGGGCACGTGACAGACATATGCCAGAAGAGACATGAGGGGAAGTCTGCTCTTGGCTTCTAAGAAAGATTTCCTCAATTCCTCAAAATGACAGAGGATCAAGTACTTCTGGCTTTCCTCTAGAAATTGTCTTGTTGGGATGTGATGGCTAGGACTACCACAAGCATCCTGCCTTCATACCGAGGATGAAGCATGAAGAAGCCATGGGCTGTAGAACTTGAATCTTATTAGCTGTCCTTTGGCTAGGTTCTGCCCTATCTGATCATTTCATTGTAAGACGTATTATATAAATTCTATCTCTTTCTCTCTCTCTCTCTCTCCCTCTCTCTCTCTCTCTCTCTCTCTCTCTCTCTCGATATGTATATATATATATATATATATATATATATATATATATATATATGTGTGTGTGTGTGTGTGTGTGTGTATGTATATATATATTCTATATCTATCTATCTATATCTATCTATCTATATCTATAATTTGAGTCAAGGTTTTCTATTGAGACCAAAATATTATAAATGATACAGTTGTCGTTGGTGAATTTAGTCTTATCCTCTGCCCTGTTCCTATCTGTAAAGTACCCATGCTCCTAAGTTTATTTCATTTCATATTTCTTTCCTTTGTTCCTTTTTTTGGAACTTCTAATTCCTGTTGACATTCTCTCCACTTTGCTCTTCCCCACCCCCAGTCTTATCCAGTCTCTGGAAATATGTTGTAACACTTCAGAACTTGAAATCCCTTGAAAGGAGACAACTGTGCTAAACCCGCATCTCATTTGCACCTGTGAAACTGTAGGATCCATTTCTAGTTGAATACATGGTGACAGCTTTACTGGATGTCTTCTTCCTCATCTTCTATTTTCACACATTACTGTGTCTTTGGAAACCATAATTAATTAGTAGCTTCATCTGTCCCTCTTCTGACTTTAATTCAGATTTTCAGAATCCCACAATCAAGTCAACATTGACTCTATCAGACTTTCAAATATGCCCTGTCCTTCTGTGTTGTGTTTTTGTTGGAAAGGGTTGCAGCAGGCAGGAATCAAGGCTGCATGGTGTAAATTCCCAAATCCTCAATCGTGACCAGGATTGAAAGGAGAATGAAAAGATGTTTGCCTTCTAGGGATCTCAACCAGCTCAGCTCAAACATGGAGTTTGAGAAGGGAACAGATTTTTCCCCTACTTCCTTCTTTTTAATCCCAAATTGAACTTTTTTTTTTTGTTACTTAGAACACTAAGGACCTTGAGAAGTTGATAAAAAAGTGTAGAATCTCATGGGATTTCTAAGAAGATTCAAAACTACCTTGGAATTAAAACAAATATCTGTGTGTTGACTTCTCTGGTCATGGGGAGATAATAACCTCAAGCCAATTTCTATTGACTGGTGTCCTTACCATGATCAACAGAATTATGTTTATTTTAGTTGGATTCTGAGAGTGATGATGGGCAGGATCTTCTTGTTACATGATACTCTCCCTACAGATCACTGGCTGAAGTGAGCAAGGAGGCATTTATGTGACAAGAACATTGCTATCTGATAGGAAATAAGCTCCTCCTCCTCCTCCTCCTCCTCCTCCTCCTCCTCCTCCTCCTCCT
>NW_021620970.1:7983144-8034749 GCF_004785775.1 Grammomys surdaster
CTCCTCCTCCTCCTCCTCCTCCTCCTCCTCCTCCTCCTCCTCCTCCTCCCTCCTTCATTTTTTGAGACAGGATTGTGTAGTCCTAGTTATGCTGGAACTAGCTCTGTAGACCAGACTGGCCTCAAACTCACAGAGTTCCACCTACCTTTCCCTCCCGAGTGCTGAAATTAAAGGTGTGCCCCGCTACCGCTTGGAAATAAGGTTCTTGATAATTATAGTGAATGTATAGTTTTGTTTTGCTGTTTTATATTCTCACATAATCCAGGCTGACCTCCAACCTATCATGTAATTCGTGGTGACATTGTGTTTCTGACATTGGGCTTTTAATCCTCTTTCCTCTTCCTCCAAAGTGCTGGGATTACAGGGATGTGCCACCATGGACCAATTTGTATTTTAAATTCTATTTTGAAACTTTGCCTGACAACTCACACTAGAAGTAATAACTTCTTACTCTGTGTGTGTGTGTGAGTGTGTGTGTGTGTGTGTGTGTGTATGTGTATGTGTATGTGTATGTGTATGTGTGTATTCAGGTCTAGGGGTAGAAGGCACACAGATGACACTCCTTGCCTTCTCCCTTACCCACAAGCTTCTGAGCATTCTCCTGTCTCTCCCTCCCATTTTGCTGTAGGAATACTAAGACTACAGGTGTGTTATCACATCCAGCTTTTGCACGGGCATGGGTACTAGAACTTAGGTCCTTATGCTTGGGTGGTAAGCACTTTACTCCTGAGCCAACCCTTCAATGCTGTAGTCTTATTTTATTTTATACACTTGACTATGCAGCTCTTTGGAGGCAGGAAACAATAGATATAGAATCTAATTTTTAAAGTTTACCACAAAGGTTTTATATTTAGCAGGTAGTCAATAAATGTTGTTTGATTTGGATAATTTTTCCCCACGAAGTATATAGCATATAGTGTATATAGTATATAGTTTATTTTTGAGTAGACTAAAAAATCTAATCTAAAATAGTGTTTTCTGGCATAAGGTAAAGCTGAGGGTAGGTATCAAAGTTTTCATAACTCTCTGAAATTGAATACAAAGTTGGTCTTGTTTTACAGAGAGGAATGAAAATTGTCAGCAGAGTCATAAAGGGATTCTTGATTCCCTTCCAAATGCTCAGAATTAATGAGATGGCTTATTAATTGACTTTTCTTCCTGATATTACAGTTTCCCCAGTTGTTGGTGCAGTTGTGCTGACCCCACAAATGTTATATCAATAAGAATTTCCTTTGAATATTTCAGTTCTGTTAAGTTATTCATGAAAGAGACATAGATATTCAGTGGAATTCATTCACTAGGATTAAGATGATTGTATTGTAGATAATTAAACGTACAATATTCCCAAGTTTCAACAGTGGTGTTATGGTGGTTGGAGAGGCAGGCTCAGAGCCAGATGGTATTCCAGTTCTGTTTCTTACTAGCTGCGTAACCTTGAGAAAATTGCTTAGACGCCAAGTTTAGTTTCTTTACTTGTAGATTGGAGGTTACAACAGGTATCTAACTCTTGGCATTGTTCTACAATTACGTGAGTCAGTGTATGGAAAACATTTCTCACTGCCTAGCACACATGGCGAGCATGGAATATCAGCTATTACTGCTGTTGCTTTTGTGACTGTTCAACTGCAGCTCCCGTTTTCATCCGTACAGGTTAGTCATGGCAACTGCGTCTTCTGTATCCCCTCTATCACTGAATTCACTTTTGTGCGACCACATCAGGGTCGTGTCAGACGGATACATTGTTTGTGAAAAATTATGCCATTTTCTTCTTTGGTTTTTCTTGGTTGACTTTGCTTGATAGTCAGAGGTCAAATTCTCACACTATGAAGATATTCTGGTCATTTTAAATGTGAGGTCAGAGGAACAAGACTCTTTGAATTTCAATGAACATACCTTATATTTTAAAACATTAATAACAAATACCTTTTATTTAAAATTTTTAATATAGTCTTTTAGTTGTTACTGAAGAGATAGTTGCCATGGAGAAGGATGAAGTGACTGCAGGGGATTGGAGCAGAATGAAGTTCATACTACCTAGAATTAATGCTTTCATTAGCTTTGAAATTCAGCCTCTGAATATAATCAAAGATTTTGATTAATCTCAGAGTGTCTAAGTTTAATTTGTCAAGGTAGTTTGGTTGGTGTGTTCCTTAGCTCCGCTTTTGCTAGAAGTAGAAAAATACTCCTGGCATTTGAGAGAGGAGGGGTTGTGTTAAATGAGGCAGTCTTTCAGACTTTATTTTTCTGACTGGATTGGCAAGGATTTAAGATGGAATGGTGAGTTTTAGCTGCTGTGCTGCAGCAGACTTATTTAAAAGCCCATCATTACCCTACAGGGGATATTACCCTACACTTTCTTAAATAGTTAATCATAGCTAAGCAACAAATACCAAGTGTTTCACAGAGCCAAAGTGCCTGTCGACTTAAAATGACATTTGAAATTTTTCCATTGAGATCTAGTGTAATTAAGAGTTATGAAAACTGGATCTAAGAACAGAAAGGATATCCATGTATATCCAAATGTATTATATCCTTATAAGGATATATATCCTTACTATATGTACATATAATCATATATAATTATATAATATACATATATATATAAAATTATGTGTACATGTACAGGGAATCTCAAGAAAATAATAGTTATGTATAAAACAGGGTAATTTTTCAGAGTTGTACTAAAGTTTTAAAAATATGGACAGGACATATGGAAAATATAAAAGATTTTGAAGCATCCTGAGACTCATGAGGGTTAAGGGCAGTTTCTTTGACTCCCTGGGGTTGAACTAGTGAGTGGGACAAACAACTAATGCGGTGGAATCTTTCTGGAATGTGCACTCCAACACCAGTGAGGGCAGAAGAGAGGAGATGTCACCAGAAGCCAGGTCAACTGAAAGGCTGTTATGCAGAGTCTAGTCTGTATTCTCATTTTATTCTCTAAAAGCACAAGGTGGGGCGGGCAGGCAAGCAAGACTTCACAGAAGTGTGCCTGACAGTCAGTAGGTTGATAAGGGCAACATCTCATTGTTTTGGCTATTTCTCCAGGTCATTCTTCCCCAGGTAGCAAGTGAAATCATGCTTAGCATGCAGGCGGTACAAGCAGTGCTGGGAGTAAGTCACTAAGTAAACCAAGAAAGCAGTACCTAGTACATGCTCTTTTCTTCCTTAGTCTACTCCATTACCATCATTTAGAACAAGGAAAGAGAGAACAGCGTGGAGAGCATTTCAGCAGGAGTTGTGAGCTCTGACACAAGTAAAGCATGTTGTCAAGCCAAGACTAGCTGCAAGCGGAGGTGGGAGCAGTATCCCGCCTTCTTCCTTTGACGCTTCCGGCTGTTTCCCTGTGGCTCAGTCACAAGCCAGAGGAGGCTGTCCAGAGACTCTACAGGCAATGGATCTGCACACCCAGTGCATGTTATTAATTAGCTAATTAAGTTTTTTTTTGTCTGTGTGTGTGCACTTGTGTACCCACATGTATACGGGGATGTGTGTGCCGCCGCACGCATGTGGAGATCAGTGGACGATTTGTGGGACTCAGTCTCCTCCTTCCGCTGTAGGTTTCAGGGATGGCTCAGGTCATCAGACTTGGCGGCAGGCTCCTGGGCCTCTGAACCACATGGCTGGTCTAGAGCAGGTCATTTTAAATACCTCCCCCCCCCATACATGTTTTCTATGATAATCACATAAATAATCGGCCGTGGCAATTGTTCTCTTTACCTTTAAATTCTACAACAAATATAATTACCATTCTATAAAGATTAAGTTCCAATGGTAACACTTCTAAATTCAGTGAAATATGTCACATTTCGTCTATAATTTTGCATTTGCCAAGCAAAATTTACGCTTTACGGCTCACACTGTGTACCATGGTTTTAAATTTTAAGTAGGAGCCTCAAATTCCCAGCATCCATACACAGTGACATAATTGACAAAGCTCCTGTTTATGCTTTTCCCATGTTGTGTGCAAACAACCGTTTAAATGGAATTCTGGATGCTCTGAGGAAGGAAGGACTTCCATCTGTCAGGACCCTACAACTGAGCCTGTTGCCAAGTCAGAGAAGTGTTGGGATTCACACTGGAACTGGAGGCTGTCTGAATTGACTCCTCTATAGAATGTAATGTTTTAAGAAGTAAATTTAAGGAGAAGAGAGAGAGCAGAGGGAGCATGGTCAGAGACGTTGGATGTTGATGCACCTACAAAAATTCTGGCAAATCTGGCTTTAGACTTTTGTCTATGGTGTTAATAAAGGACAAGTTGTGTTTTGGTTGATTTATTCTTATTTTAAAATTCTCCACAAATGATGTTTTCACTGTACGCATGACAAACACAAAGCCAGGGAAAGGAAAGGGGGCTGTTTGCCCATGATGTTGAGTTTTCCTAGTTCCTCATTGTCTGTTTGCATGAAACTGTCAAGTCAGCTAGCCTCAGTCCCATAGATTATATCATGACAGACGTATGTATACCTGAAGTGAATGTGAGCACTGTAACCCAGAGGAAGTCTGTGTAGTTCTACACACTAAGTGAAAGCCACCGCAGTCTGAGGTCTTCAGCACATGGCATGCTGGGATCATTGGTGTTTGTTTCCTCTGGATGCCTGCACCCCTCACTCAAAAGCCTCCATTTAAGTCTCTTCCTGTTTTTCTTGCTTCCACTGTTGGCCCCCCTTCTTGGCCACTTCTGTTTTCTTTACTAGACTAGGAATGAATTTGTTCTGGGAACTTTTAGTAATCTATGGAAAAGGTTGTTAGAAGGCTTTATGTCAGAAATGCAGTTGCTTGGTAACTTAGCCTTCTGCCAAGTTTATGTTCAGAGAGTTAAACAAACGATGTAGCCTCCCCCTGTTCTCAGGCCCCGCAGCACCAGCTTTGTGGCTTAGCTATGTCCAAGCAACTCTTCAAATGGGCACAGAGAGGAGCCCAGCTTCTGCAGAGCAAGGAAGGGAAGTTGGTTCTACCTGGTCAGGCCTGAAGAGGCACCTAGGGAGGCTGACAAGAACAGAGGTGCTGGCCATGCTTGCAGAGCTCCTAAAACTGGCAAGAAATGCATGCTGGTAAGGTCTGAGATTCACTCTGTGTTTGCTTTTTTTCTGCATCCTCTATTCTGATAGCTCATTTTCTTGCTGCATTTTCTAACAATTTTGTAAAAAACAGTAGTTGTTGATGTTAAACCTTCCTAACAAATGACACCAGGAGCAATGGGATAGAGATCACCTGTCTTGGCCGACTTCTAACACAACGCACATCCACACACAATGGTACACTCCCCAAGATTGTGTATTAGGAAAGGAAGCATAACATCAGAATAAAGAGGAGGTAGGCTGGATAAATATTCAACTTCAATGCCAAACTCAGGCAACTCAGGCAACTCAGGCACCAAAAATATCTAGCATTCCACAGGGCCTCCTTGCTAAATAGTGCGTGGAGGTGACTGTGTGTGTGTGTGTGTGTATGTGTGTATGTGTGGTATGCATGAGAGTGTGTGTAAGTGTGTGAGTGTTGTGTGTGGCTATATGAGTGTGTATGAGTGTGTGGATGTATGTGCATGTGTGTGTGCCTCTGTGTGTGTGTTTGTATATTTATGTGTCTCTGTGTGTGAGTGTGTGTGTGCGTATGTGTGGGTATTTTGTCTGCTTGTGTATGAATGTATATGTGTCTGTATGAATGTATATGTGTGTGCATGTGAGTGTGTTTTGTGTGTGTGTGTGTGCATGTGCGTGGAGGAATTCTATTCTCTGCACAAATTATCAGCTCTATAACTTCATATCACTGCAATACAGAAGAAGACAGAAGCTGTCATGCAATGAATAAAATTCCTAATTGACACACCATGGTGAGCACTCCAGAGTAGGTGGCTGAGCAGAATTTTTCTTTAAGACTGGCTGGATGTGAGCCAGGATTATGCAAGTGGAAGTGAACAGGAAGGGGGGTGGGGACAGAAGTCTATTGAAAGAGATAAGAAAACATTTAAGGAGCCTTCAAATGTTATGTTGTCTTGTAAAAGTCGCCATTGTATCATTGCCTGTTGTGTTTCAATCAATTGATTTAAATTGGTCTAGAGCCTTGAAAGGAATAGGTTCCAGATTAAAGAATATTTTTACTAAATAATCTTCAGTGTTTAGAGTAATAGAATGGGTTAGGATACTAATTTTATACATGGTAAGCTCTTTTAATTGTAACTTGGTAGCCAAAGAATCTCTTCATATTCAAGAATAATCAACAATTAAACTATTTTCTTAAAAAAAGAAAAGCCAGCAGCACTATATACTTGAGCATTTGCCAGAACCAGTGAGTCTTCCCTTGCTTGTTAATCCGCCCAAGTCCATCTGCCTGCTGCTGGGAAGTCAATGCTCAGAAACCAGCAGCTGGGAGAAAATCAGGTTTCTCCAAGAGCTAGTTCCTGAGAACAGGCAGAGCCATTGTCTCCCTAAATAAGACTGTCTTTGGGAACCCAAATACATGAAAGGGCTTACATAAGGAAAGAAAATGCAGAGACAGAAGGATGCTGACAGGGTCTTCATCTCTCTTTCTTCTCTCTCTTTTATGGCTAGGATATCAAGAGTAGCCCTGGCCTCCTGGAGCCAGTTTCTGTAATTGTTCATGTAAATGTGTTGCGTTTCTACAAAGTTAGACCTCACACTAACTTACATGCTTCATGTTAGCTCATGGCAGGACTAAAGAAGAAAGGAAACATTGTATCCGAGAGTTACAAAACGTTCTAAGGTCTAGAAATCTAAAGAAAGATGATTTCACAGTTAACAAAGCTAATCACTTAAGGGTTACTGCATCAGGCAGGGGAAGACAACTCCCAGTGCTGTCACTGGAGGAGGGGGTTGGGGGTGTGTTCTAAGGTTCCTTTCCATTTTGAAATAGATTCTTCTAAAATGACTCTTCTTACATGCAAAACACACTTCTCATATTGACTGTCCTCTTCTAACAGATAAAGCAGCAAATAGTATAAAAGGAAATAAAACTCCATGTTTTCAAAACAATGCCAGTTTCTCACTCAATCCTCTTGTTCATATAGGAGAGTTTTAGAAGACTGTTACGAAGCAATCATGATGAAAAATAATTTTGAGTGATAAAAAGCAAATATTTAATATTTATAAGAAAGCTGGCCCAATTAAATTTTCCATAGATAAACTGCATTAATAGTAATTTTTGTTAGATTTGTACTTATACAATGTTCTTTAGGATGTTTTCTTAGTTTAAATCATCTAAAGAATGAAATAATATGAATGAGAAAAGCTAAATTACTTTATTCTTCATAGACAGCTAATTCATGTATAAATACAAGTGTGTCTATATCACCCATGCATAGCTTTAGTTAGCATCAATTTTTATCTAAGCAGTTGATTTACAACTCTGCATATGTAATAGAGGCTTGTCTATAAGCCTCAATAAAGAGCTGAAGTTTTTGTTTGTTGTGAGACAGGATCTCTTTACCTAGCCCTGGGTGCTCTGGAACTCTTGTAGAACAGGCTGGCCTTGAAGTAACAGAGCTCTTCCTGCCTCTCCCTCTGCCTCTGCCTCCTCTGCTTCTCTGCCTCTCTCTCTGCCTCTCTCTCTGCCTCTCTGCCTCTCTGCCTCTCTGCCTCTCTGCCTCTCTGGCTCTCTCTCTGCCTTTCTCTCTGCCTCTCTCTCTGCCTCTCTGCCTCTCTCTCTGCCTCTCTCTCTGCCTCTCTCTCTGCCTCTCTGTCTCTCTGCCTCTCTGTCTCTCTGCCCCTGTCTCCTGAGAAAGCTGGAGTTCTTTGGAGGCTTTTACCTCCCAAGGAACACTTAGCAGTATCTACAGATACTTCTGATTGTCACGACTGGAGAAGTAGGGGAATATTCCTTGCACGTAGTAGGCAGAGACCACAGCAGCTGAACATTAACTCCACAGTGCTGACATGACAAAGAATGGTTTGAGCCAAATTTTAACAGTGTCAAGGTTGAGAAATTCTGTTGTTGGATAAATAGGTTGTTTATTAATAGAATATGAGAGATAAATGTAAACATCCAATAGGTAAATGTTAACTAAATTTCCAAGTTTAAGGTAGGCCACTCCTGCCTACAGCTATATTTTGTATCTTAGAAATGAGATCCTTCATTTTATTTTTTTCTGGAGAAAGACATACTCCAAACAATAAGAATGTAGGATTCTATTTAAATTTGCTTTCATAAATGAAGAGTAAATATTTAAAGTAATTCAAAGAAAATCAACAAAATGAAGGAAACATATAGGTATCAGGGAAGCACTATATCACTGACCTATATTCCAAGACCAATTTTTAAAAGAACAGTATACTAATACATTGGAAAAATCTAGAAAAAAATACATATTTATGGATTTATATGAATGAAGAGGATATAAAAACCCAAGTAGACAGATAACTAGGAATGATGTCAATCCTGTAACAAGTCTTCTAATTCGTTCCGGATGGGAAGGCTTCATTGCTGAACTTTATCAACTTCTAATGGAGAAAAAACTATGATGTTTCTCAAACTATTCCATAACATTGAAAGAAAACCCTTGAAATTTATTCTTTGAAGCCTGCATTACTCTACTACAAAATCTATAAGTAGTGCCACCACATCTGTAGACCAATCAATTCTCCTGAACTTCGATGCAAAAGTCTTCAACAAAATACATCACAAATTAACTTCAACATCATCGTAAAAACAGCCATACACCATGGAAAACAGATGTTATTCCAGGGATGCAAGGATGGTTGAATATATGCAAATCAGTAGTTGCATATAAAAAGAACCAAAGACAAAAACCACATGATTATAACAGATACAGAGAAAGCCTTTAATGAAACCCAACTCCCTTTCATAATACAAGGCCCTAAATGAATCAGGCATAGAAAGATTATAACTCAATACAGTAAAGGTTATATACAATCATCCTATAGCTAACATCATACTAAGTGGAGAAAAACTGAAAGCATTTTCTTTATGATAATGAAAAATGTAAGTGTGTCCACTCTCTCCTTCAACCAAAGTGGGTCCCATGAATCATATTCAGGTTGCAAGGGCTAGTGGCCAAGTAAGTTAACTCACTGAAACATCTATCTGCATTTCTTGGAAGAAATATGAATGACCAATAAATAGATGTTTAAAATGATCAATATAACTTTAGCAATTGGGGAAATGCAAATAGAATTATAATTGGATTCCATATCACCAGTTAGAATGGCTTTTATAAAAACAAAAAAGCATAGAAAGAAATGCCACCCAGGATGTAAAGGATAGGCGACCCTTCTACACTGTTCATAGAATGTAAACTTGTCCTGATTCCACAGAAATCCTCAAGGAGGTTTCTTTAAAGACTGAAAATACAATGCCACAATGTGATCCAGCTATGTCATTCATGAGATACCTGCAAACCCTAGAGATACCTGCATACCCATAAATATTATGCTATTGTTGTGTGTGTGTACATGTGTGTGTCTGTATTATTTAACCATAAAGAAGAATGAAATTTTATTATTTCAAGAAATGGATAAAATTAGAGAATATCATATTAAGTGAAACAAGCTGGAAATACAAATATCACTTCTGTTTTTCAAATGTAAAGACTCAAAACCAAACAACAAACAACCCAAACCAAAAAAAAAAAAAAAAAAAAAAAACCAATAAGAAATGCCGAAAGTAGAAGAGTAACTTTAGGAACTGTGTAGGGACTGGAAGAAGAAGGGGGAAGGGCAGAAGGGTGAATGATATGATTATTACATGTTACATGCATGTACAGAAATAGTAAAGTCAATCTCACTAATGTGTACCATTATTCTGCTAGTAGTTATAATAAAATTATTTTCTAATAATGAATATAATTTACCTAAATACATAAATAAGGGAGTTTTTTTGACCATATTCACCTCATGCCTAGGGTGAAAATACGTTACTGTCTTTGTGGTTTGGCCTATTTACGTGGAATCATACAGTATTTGTCTTTTTGTGATTGGCTTGTTTCACTTAGCATACGTCTCCAAGGTTCATTTACCTTGTATCAGAACACCTTTCGGATTTAAGCCTGAATAATACTCTATTGTATTTATTTACTGCATTTGGTTTCCCCATTCATCCGCTGATGGATGAGCCCCTGGTTGCTTCCATGGTTTGGTTGCTGTGAACCCTGCTGCTGTTGAACATGAGTACACGACTTTCTCTTTCTGAGGATGTTTTCATTCCTTTTTGGCTCTGCATCCAAAAGAGAATTTTTTTCTTGGAACTTTTCTATTTTTAATTTCTTCCAGAACTGCCACACTGTTTCCTACAGGGCTGTGATGCTTCATACTTCTGTTAACATAAAGGTTCCAATATGTCTACACCCTCATGCTTTTGCCTGCTTGTTTGTTTGTTGGGGAGGCAGTCTCTTCTACTTTGGGGAGCATTTCTCTAATGGTTGCTGGTGTTTGATGATGCTTTGTGGATTTATCAGCCATTTATATACCTTCTCTGGAGAAATATACATACATATGTTCTTTGCTCATTTTTAAAATTGGGTTGTTTGTGGTTTTGTTTCTGTGTCCTGAAGTTTTCTGTATATTCTATTTATTGATCTTTTTTTCATATGCATGATTTATTGATGTTTCTCTCTCACCCTGCCACTTGCTGTTTTACTGTGTTGATTTTTTTTGAACAAATGTTTTAAATTTTTGTGAAGCCCAGTTTGTCTATTTTTTTTCTTTACAAGTCCGTGAAGAATAAAACCCGATGCTATTTGACTCAAGTGACTGCTTCATAATCTGAGCTCAGGACAATGTTCTTCCTGCACTCTGGGCTTCTGTTATAATGGAAACCTTGCTGCATTTAGATATGGATACATCTCGCCACATTTTAACAAAGTTTGTTAAGTGAGAGGTATTTCCTCCTTTAAAGCATCCTTTGGGAAACTCAAGGGCTAAGGCTTGCTCTTGCATCCGGAGCTCAGTGGCTTTCCAGCTTGTTTCCATTCTGATTCAGTTGAGAAGGAACTGAGCTTAGAAGCTGCAGCTGTTCCTCCTGGGGTGGGGGATGGGGGCAAAGGATGAGCACATGTTGACTCACCTTTTGCCAGAGGACCCAGGTTGATGCCAAATCTAAAGGAGCCAATAATCCCCTTCTCCCCTTAAACTGTCAGCTAGCATGTTCCTCTGCTTCTTATAGATGTGACTAATTGTTTTCTTTAAAAATTTCACATCATAAACATGAGCTATTTCTGTGGCTCTTGATTACATCCCAGAGCTTGAAGGCAAGCTCCAATTGCTGAAGACACCATACACTTTTGGACACAGGATTCTGAAGATCCAAACTGGATCTACCCTGAAAATCTTTCTATGGTCTACCTTTCATGGCACCAGAACCACCACGTAAGCCTCTCAGGGAGGGAAACAACCAATAATCCTACCCAGCTATGACAGCTATGAACCATAACAAGAACCAGGATGGCACAATACTCCAAAGGGTATAAATAGTGGCACGCACATCTTGGTAGTAACCTTCAGATATTTAACTGAATGTAAGATCTGCTCATGGAAAACCACACCTGGTACTGGGAACCTAGCCAACTACCTCAGGCTAGTAAAATAATGAGTCTTGGAGAAGAACCTACAACTGTCACTTTACTCAACCAGCATTATCCGTAACCAAATTTTAAATATTTATCCTTATACCCACAGATAAGTAGTATATTTCACCGTCAAGAATGAAACCACTTTGCAACAGATGGAGACCGTTACAGGAAACTACAACTGGTACAAATGCAGACAATAAGTGATTGCATCGTACCCATCCCCAACTGATAGATCTACAATACAGCTCCTGTATCTAAGTTTCAGGGATCATAGCAGAAGAGGAAACAAAAAGATTGTAGGTGCTAGGAGATCTGCAGGCTTGCTGTGAGAGGCTACACTCGTGAAATCTCATCAACACAGCTGTCAAAACAAGACTTAAACAAGGACGGTATCAATATTCATGTTAACGAGGAAGGAGGAAGGCTCACGGGGGCCCCAACTCTAGACAAAATCTGCAGGTGACTAAGGGATTCTGAGATCAGGAGAAATAGTCTTCCCCAGGGAAGAACCTCCAATTGGTTAACCAATACCAAATGGTCAGTCCTGAAATCATATATGTACTAGTAACATTCTATGGAATGTTTAGATCACATCTATATATTGAGATACACACGCACGCACACACAACTACAATAAAAGAAAAAGAGGTAGTCAATTTGAGAACAATCGAGGCAGAATACATCGGAAGAATAGAAGAGTGGAGAGGGAAGGAGAAATGATGTAATCATATTCTAATTTAAAAAAAAAAACACATCAACTTTCACATTGAAGGGGGAAACTATAGCCTTCCAGCTATTTGCATCTTATTATATGTTAAAAGAACAAAACAAAACCCTTACCACATAGAACCAGCTTATTAGAGACCACCCCCAAATTCTTTTTTTAAAAACTGAAGCAGCTGACTGTTAGAAATATTCTGTATCACTCATTTTTCTGGCAGGAAAAGTAGCATTTCTTGCTGGAGAAACTCAAAGGACCTCCAGGAGGCACGTCAGTGCCTGAATCATTCAGAACTGTTAGCGATGTCAGGATCACAGCAAAGTGTGGGATAAGCAGAAGCCACGGCAAGCCGACTTCTCTGAGATTCTTTTGTAGCCGCTGTAAATGACTAAGTGGAAACAAAAGAAGCTGTGTCATGTGATGGATCTGACTGTGGTGCATGAGTCAAAAAGAGACAGACAGGTTATTGAGAAGGCCCTGCTGTTTCTGAGTGCCACATCAATTATGAGAAACTATTGCCTACAAGCGAAAGACATGAAAAATTGAAACACTGAGTGCACAGTCATCTTCCATGCCACCAAGCTGCTGCTGGATGTCGGCGAGTCGCTCCCGTGTGGGGCGTGACTGCAGGCTTAGCTGAGTCGCAGAGTGAGCAGCTGATTGTGACCTCTTGCGGAAACTGCCTGCCGCTGCTTCTTTCTCTCTGCGGCTCAGCTTGAGTGGTGGGAAGTGGACAGGAGAGGAGGTGACAGAGGAACGGACTTTGCTTTCAGACCCTAGCGTGCTGATGGCGTAGGTGAGAGACTGTGAGTCGGCCTTTGAAAGGCATCCAGCATGTTGTCCTTTACGTTCCTGACACTTAGAGAAGCCCTAAATTCAAAATATAAATCTTTCTAGTGGAAGAGCTGCCCAAGTGTCTGGTGGGATTCAAACTATAGTCTTCTAAGGTCGATACAGGATCTAGTGGACTCTTTGTAGAGGTTTCAGGTCATTAGCGCCTAATCAGAAGTTCTATTATAGTTATTATTTTATTAAACAATGAAATAATTAATTTATTAAGAAACAAGAATCCAGTGGAGGAGAATTTTATGCCGAACTGGTCCATGCCTTATGCATTATATTTTCCAACATAAACACAACATCCTTGACATTGTACTGTCTACCTAGTACTTAAAATATGTGAGGTATTTTTCTTTGAAGACTTATTGTGTAAGATCCTTATTGCTCTGTGGATGTTTTTCAGAACACCAATTCATTTTGGAGCAAAGTCTGATTCAGCCAGACATTAACTTTTGATTTTGAAATGCTTGACTGTTTCATGAACTTGATAGATTTAGAGCAGAAGGACTGTAAGATGTTTGAAACAAACAGGCTCTGTCTTACTGAAACCGTTCTGGGAGAGTAGACATTGTCGCAGGCTGTGGGACTGGCTTCTGCAATAAGGAACACAGGAGGAGGACCCTGCTCATGGGAGAGCTTTGGAGCCGGGGGCACCTTTCACTCTTATATTTCTCAGACATCTAATGTCTCAGAGGGATCTAATGTCTGAGAAGCTACAGTGAAGGAATATTGGTTTAGAAATTCCAGTCCTTCTGAGAGTTCTTCATTCACACAGTCCTCTGTTTCTGAGAGAAATCGTAGTGCGTTGAGGTGTTCTCACACTGCAGCCTGAGCAGCAGAAGGCAAATTAATATCAGTGGAAAGAAAGGGCTCAATTCATTATTTGATTTTGTAGCCTGATTCACTTGTCTTTGAAAATAAAAGTTATCCTCTCTACAACGTATGTACTCGTTAGGATGAACAGGGAAACGAACACTGAAAATTCACCCTGATCTCTCTCTCACCTGTGTCTCATCATTGCAACAGGCTTAACTGTGGGAGGCAGCGCCCCCCCCCCCCCCCGCCTCTCTCCCACCCTCTCTTTCTCCCTTCCCTCTCCTTCCCTCTCTCTCAATTGAAAATATTTTTCAGACACTAGAGTCCAATGGTCTCCTCTCCCTCGGTCCTTCCCAGATCCTCCCCACACAGCGTTCCCCCCCCCCAATTCAAACGCCACTCTTTCTTTCATCCTTTCTTTGGAAAACAAACAGGCAAATAAAACAAACCACAATGAAAAGTAAAAATTTAAAAAGTAAAAGAAAAAAGAAAAAGCAGAAGAAACACACACATACACTAAAATTAGAAACCATGATATATAAACAAAAGACCAGTCGTTTTTTTAAAAGCCCAAACAGAGCAATTTGAAACAAAAAGAAAATCTCCAAAAATACCCTTGAGTTTGTTTTGTGTTGGCATTTACTGATGGCCATGGGGCTGCCCTTAAGTACGCTTTGTATACCCTGTGAGACTCCATTGGGCTAGTCATTGTTAATCAGAAATGTCTTCTTGGTTAGGGAGTTCTTAAAGTTCTTTCTGAAAGATTATTTTAGTGAAATGTATGCGGCGGTGTTATTGAATTGAGTCAAGGTGAACATTTTGTATTTAAAATTATGGCCCTTCCTTGCCTGGGCAGCACAGTAGAGCTGACCCTGGTGGAAGGGGTGGGGGTGAGCCGACCCCTGGGTGTGAGCATGGGAGAGCTGGTCTGGCTACTCATCTGTCCTAGGGTGGCTTGGGCTCAGGGGTGCTGTGCTCCACCCCCTCACTGTCCCTAGGGTCATGAGTGCTGGTAAGATGGTTCTGCCCCTGGTCAGCTGCAGTCCCTGTCATGGGAAGCACAGTAGTACAAGGCTCTGGGGTCCAGGTGAGTTGGTCCTGCTGGTATGAGGGCAGGAGAGTTGACTCTGCCTCCTGCCAGTGGCAGAATTGGGTGGATTCACCTGAACAGTGCTGGAGAGCTCACCCCGGTAGTACAATAAGGTCATCAGTGGACTGACCAGCTCGGCTAACACCCAAGCCCGATCCAGGGCTATGAGTTAGCCCACCCCCAAATCTACATCATCTGTGAACTGTTGGAGCTCATGAAAGGGCTGGTCTTGCTGTTCCAAAGCTGCAGTATCGTCATGACACAGGGCAACAACTGGATTACTGGGAGGAGTCCCGGTGTGGATCCAATATTGATGATGTCACAGAAGCCAGATGTCTTGAACCAGACTCATTGACTTATTTTCTTCTCCAGAGCCCTTCTGCCTCTCATCTCTCTACCTCTTTCTTCCTTCCTTTCCCTTCTTTTTTCTTTCTTCCCTTTATTTTTTAAAGACACAATATTTATACAACTTTATGGGATACATTATGATAACGTAGGACAGGTGTATAATGTGTAATAAGCATCTCCATCTCCTGGTTAATCATTTTTATTTATTGTGAATTTCATATTCTATTCCTCATTTTAAAATCTATCATAGATTATTGTAACTGATAGGTTCTCTACTACGCTGAAGACCCAGAGGGAATTTCTCCATTCTGTGTTTCGGTGTACATTATGAGATTTCATTCTGTCTCCATTCCCCTCTGAACTGCATGGTGTCTAGTGACAACTAACCCCATCTGTTCTTCTTTGGGATTAGTATATTTGTTTATGCAAATGAGGGGAGAACATAGAATTTTGTTTTTCTTTTGCTTATTTCAATTATTGCAATGACCTCCAGTTCCATTCATATGTGTGTAAATGACAGAATGCCATTCTTTTTTTTATGGCTGAATAATATCTCATTGTTTATCTATGCCACTCAAACTTTATCTACTCATTTATTGAAAGGTGTCTGTGTTGTTTCCATATTTCGGTGATTGTGAATTGGGGTTAAATACACAGAGATGCAAATCTTTGTTCCCTGTGTTTCATCTCTTTTTTGATGTTGTACTTAGTAGCACATTTGCTAGATTACGTGACGGTTTTAATTTCAATTGTAGAGGAGTCATTACTGTTTTCTATGCAGCTGTATTGATAACATCACCCCAACAGTCTATAAGAGTTCTTTGTTCTCTATGTTCCTGCCAAACTGTGTTAGATTTTGCCATTCTATTGGAGTAAGGAAGTATCCGTGGGCCTTGGCTTCCATTTCCCTGATGCTTGATTAGATCAATCATTTATTTGTGCACATATTGGCCATTTTTATGCCTTTTTTTTTGAGAAGTGCTTACTTAGTCCTTCATAGACAGGACTAATTTTTTCTTCTTAAGAAAATAGTTGGGTTTTTCTCTTTTTAATTTCCATGTTAAGAAATCCAAAGATTAAAAGATAGATCATTTGGGAAACTTGCCACAAACATGACATCTGTGTCCAGACCCCTCTCGTTCACATAAAAAGCTGGGCACACAACTTATACCTGTAACCTAGGTGCTAGGGAGCTAGAGACAGAAGGACTCTCATGGCTTGCTGGCAGTTTAGGGATCTACTCAAATCACTGTACTCTAAGAGACCTTGTTTCAAAAAAATAAGGTAGAAAATAACTGAGGAAAACACCCAACAATGACCTCTGGCCTCCATGTGTACGTTTACACATGTACCCACACATCTCTACACAGACATGAACAAATACACCATACACATAACACACCACACACACACACCACACACACACATACACACACACACATCATACATACACACACATACCACATACACACATACACACCACATACACATACACACACACCACACACACATACACACACACATACCACATACACACACACATACACACACACACCACACACACATACCACACACACACATACATACCACATACACATACACACCACACACACATACACACACACATACCACACACACACACACCACACCACACACACACACATACACACACACACACACCACACACACACACAAACACACCACACACCACATACCACACACTCACACACACATCATACACACTCACACACACATAACACACACACACACACACACTACATCAAGTGCTGCCAACTTTGGAAGCACCCCTGAGCTTCAAGGTCCATTGTCATTTTGGGGGCTTCAGAGTAGAGGCATGAACGGTGACAGTCCTGACCCTTTTGATTACTGGTTGATCCATCCATCCACTACGCTTCATTCTCAGTCCTTCCAATCACTTAGAAAACCTCATGGACTTGGGGGTTTTCTCCTAGGTGCTTGGACAAAGACCAGACCTCTTTTGGGTAAAATTATCTCCCCCAGGCACCAGCCCGGCCAATCCGAAGAGATGTCTAAGTCCACCAGTTCCAAAATCCTTGAAAGAAAAGGCATGTTGCTTCTGTGTTCCCTGAATTACTGGCTTAGAATTTTAACTTTTGTAAGTTATGAAAGCCATGTATTATTTGTTTATCTAATTTGTAGCTTTCAAAACATAGCTTTTCCTCTTATTTTTGGTGTTTACTTAGCAGACAAGCCCCTTTTTGGTTGTGATTGTAGACATTTAGAAGGAGTAAAATTAGGAAGCTGTATTCAATGGCCTGTCTACCTTGATATGTCCTTAGCAACCTCTTCATAGAAACTTGTTAGTATCTGGGAATGCACACAGAGTTACCAAACACTGCATTAATACAGGTGACTAATGAACTTTGGAATTCAGAATGCTCAGAGCTTGCTGCTGTTGTGGTTTGTCTTCCTTCTCACTTTGCTTACTGAGGGAGGACAGGAACACAGAGGCTCCTCATTTGTTGTCAGGACTGAAGAACATGGAGATGGAGAGGATCTTTTCACCTCGGTGCTTCCATCTTGACAATGTTTGATTTAATATGTATGAATTTGAAAGACATTTTAGAACAAGAAGAAAAAGTCAAATAATTATATAAAATGGTATTTAAAAGTTCTCCACTTCGGATCTGCGGTACGCTAACGGAGAACTAAAAATGGATCCTCCTTTTTATATTTAATGGAGCAGGTAGGACAGGACACACAGTCCCCTTAATCACGCTGATATAAAGTGTCTCCTCCTCCCCCTCCCCTCACGCTCCCCTTGTACTACTGGAAGTTTTAAGGTTATATTCTGTGTTAAGATTTGCCTAGAAAAAGCAGTCTTAATTCTCTGAATTTTTTTTCATTCCCCTTTCTTGATAAATAAGCTTCCATACGTCGTTTACTGTCTCATTTTATCTGTTTTCTCTTCTTAAGCCGCCTTTCCAGATTCCGTAGCCCCGTGATAATCATTCCACGCCCCACATATGGATCGTTCAAAGCCATCGGAATGGCTGCAGTTTCTTCTGTGCCTCACTCCCGGGTCACACTGGATTCTCAGTTCTCTCAGCAGTTATCTGCTGACTTTCTTACTTCATGATGTAGGGGTGGTTTTGTTAACCCACTTCCCCTGCCTAGAATCCCATCGACGACCTTCCGTCTCCTCCAAGCTAAACCAAACTCAGCTTATCTCAAATATCACCTTTTCCAGCAAATGGTGCTGTTTACATGTTAATGCCATCCTTTTAGTTTGCCTGTGTGTATTTGGCTGCTTCTTGCCTATGTAGTATGTAGAAGTGCCAAGGTAAGAGAGACAGAGATTGTTCCTATGAAATTGTAACTCTTGAGGCTAAATGCAATGTGTCAAATAAACATGAGATATTTTACACATAGTTGCTATGTCAGCTGATTTGAAATGACTCTTCATCCACATGAATAACAGCGGCTAGGTAACAATACTGGTATTTTACTTTGTATTACTTTAGAGAAGGTATGTAATCCTGTTGGTAGCCCTGGATAGACAGATTCTCATTATGTAGACCAGAGATCTGCCTGTCACCATGGCTGTCTTAAGATTAGTGTTTTACAAATTCAGTCTTTCTCAAGACATTTTTTCAAGTAAGAGCAAAGTGTCTGTCTAGGTCACACTGATGATGGCGCGTGCTTTCCAGCTCACTGTGGCCCATGTACACACTGATGATGGCGCGTGCTTTGTGGCTGATTGCCTCAAGCAGCCAAGTGAATCTCTGTGACAGGGACTTCTTTCTGTCCTGGAAGAAAGAAAACATGAAACATAGAGACTAGCCTGGTCAGACTGGCTATCCATTCTTCAGAAAATCTGGGAGGAGGGGCTGAGAAAGGAATGTGATTTATGATGTACAGTATTGCTGACAGAAGATGCTATGCTTAGGGGGAGGGGAGTTAGGGGCGTGGCTAGAGGAAAAAGTGTAAAACCCACACAGGCTATCTGAGTGATGGGTGGATGTAATCAGCCATGTGCCTGTGGAAGGACATTAAAACACAGAAAGAGGAAAACACCGTTAACTCCAGGGTAATCCTTTAAATTGTGATGGTCTGTCCCAGACTGGTTGTCAACATATCCCCTTCCCAGGTGCACTTGATGTTCTCTTTACCCTAAGATAGCCTGTGAATGCAGGAAGGTTAGAACAGTGTCTCTCCCAGGAGTCCCAGAAAACATGCGGTTGGTGAGTGAGAAGGCACAGGAAGAGGCTCAGTTCGTGGTTCTGGAGATTTCGTTTGGAGCCAGAGCCATTGTCTCTTCTTTCCCTCAGTTTAATGTGTACTTCCAACTCGCCAGCAGCTCTGACTTAACAATAGTTCAGTTTCCTATCTGTGGACCGGTATGGTACAGGGAGGTAGGCGGGCAGCATGATAAAGCCCAGAGATGGAGCCTCATCCCTCTAGGTGGGCGGGGCATTGAGTTCAGCAGCTTATTAACATGCCCTTGTGCTTTCTTCGCAGAGACGATTCTTCTGTCCTGGGCTCAGGTTTCAGGTGTACTTTTTGAGTTCATCTGTCTTCCTTAATCCAATCAAATCACGAGACAAAAATTGAAATAGTCTAGAAGATGTGTTTTTCCTTTCTAAATGTCTGTATGAATGGGCTCTGTGACGATAGGTTATCAGAACAGAAAAGAAGGAAATGAAAGGGAAGTGGGGAAAAGGAACGGTTTGTTAGGTCAGAATTGATGGAATCATGCCTAACACAATCGCCTCTACCTCTGTTTTGTGATGTGACATGCAGCAAGCAGATCTGTCAACGTGGCTAAAATTAGTCCCGTCGGGCAAGCAGTGTGGCTGTATTCAGACTTATGATTGGTCCGGGTAATAACGAGACTGTTTATCACTTCATGGAATACATACATGAGAGAAACAGTTTCTTGAGGGAAAGGGGAACACACAAGCCCACTCAGTCAGACAGCTTTGACAGCTAGTACACCACCCTTACTACATCTGCCGCAGGCATGCTTGGTTTGTGCGGAGTATACCATCCTGGTTCTTCTGAGCCGTGGCTGGCAGTGTTCTGTCCACGGAGCACTCTCTTCCTTAGGCGTCCTAGTTTTGGCAACTGTCTCCTTTGCCTAGCTCAGATCGTCACTGACTGTTTACAATAGGCCTGCCTGTGACCACAGTCTGTAACATATACAATGGCTTCCAAATAGGGACTGGTAGCAGCCCTCACATAAGGGTTAGGTCACTCAAGAGCACGGATGCTGCCTCGAAGCACTGCCAGCCTGGAGCAGCTGACACTGGCCTTTATCTTGTTTGGCTACAAACAAAAAGCCAGGATGGGGAGAGGAGGAGGAGCCAGAGGTTTAATCCTGAAGGGACATTAGGAACGGAGCATTTACAGTGAGTACAGTTGTTAACTCCTCACTTTTGTGCTTCTTATTTAAGAGAGGGGAATTACAGGAGAAAGGAGAGATGGGCGATCTGAGGGCTGGACAGCTAGGGTCCTTGCTTTCTGATTTTCCCTAAAAAGGCTGCCCTCATCTAAACATATTCAAATGTATCCTGGGAAACTCAGGCTTCAACTTAAAGCTTTTGGGCTGCTAGAGAGATACCAGTACCAGTCCTTATTAAGCCATCTGTGGTGTGTTTTCTTCTGTCTTCAGAGGATAGTATATAGAGTAAAGTAGGGAAAACTCTCACACAAATTAATAAGGAAAGATTTAAGTCTGTCACTTCTTTCAGCCTTTGTGCTTCGTATATTGCCTCTCCTTTAGTTGCCTGGAAAGGAGAGGATTTGATGGGTGCTATTTTTAACAGGAGCGGGGATAAAAGGGGGTATTATCTCTAATGCCAGGAAGGTGACCACAGACAAACATTTGATGATGGGAGGGAGGGAGAGGCCCTTGGGCTTCAAACGCTGATTGATCGGTCTTCTGTCATCTTGGAGTCAGTTGCAACTCGATGGGTACCTGTATGCTCTTGGCCTGATGCTCTCACTTGCACTGTCATGACCTGCTGTCGAGTGGCATTTTCTTTTCTAACCTCTCTGTGACTAGAAGACCTCTTTTCCTTTACGAAGTGACTCATGAAGGAAAAGCATAGGAACTTGCAGCACCTAGAAGTAGAAACTTGTGCCTTACTATTTTGCATTTAAGTGGAGTAGTTACTGTGTTTCAAAAGCCAGAGTGAGTAACCAGGATAAGGGCAGGACAATCCACCAAAGGTCATCACCACAGTCTCTGCTTGCTGAAGCTGTTGCCTTGAATTACGCAGGTTTATCTTTTACATCAGATGTGACCTTTGTGAAAACCAGGGAGCATAGCTGTCGACGCTATGTTGCAATATGAACTGTTAGAGTTGAAAATGAAATGTTCCTATTAATTGTTTCCTGTGAACCATGTGATTGATTCACTTACGCCACGTCCCATGATGGCTAAGCGTATGACCCACGCATTCATTTGTAAAGGGGAGTACACAACAGAAACTCAAGTGTGAGCTCAGTAAAACACCGCTTTGTCTACATCCCTGGGCTACACGAGAAAAGTTCTTTGCTTGCAGTTTGATAAGTAGAACATTTGTCACAGGAAAATCTTGCTTTGAAGTTTGCCTTTCTGGGCTTGTAAACCGAAAGGCTTCTAAGCCCTCTCTGGAGTGATGTACAGTGGTCCTCCTCAGACACCTTGTTTAGTTTTCGTATCATTTTTGTGCTCCTCACACAGGACCATGACTGTGTCATTAGTCTTGAGGGGAAGGCTCCTAGAGGGGAGTCCTTGATGTGTTTGTCCTTCTGGGAAAAAAGTATCAATGCTAACTATGCTCTAGAAATTATTTTTTCTTATGAACCAGGACAAGTCAGTTGGGTCTATTTGTGCGCTTTAGCCTGACGGAGAGCCACACCAGGCAGTAGTTACACCTGATAAGAATAGATAAGAAATATTAATCGCCGTGAAATTCTGGATCTCTAGCTGGAAGCAGTCTCACGTTCTTCTGCCCAGATAAGATCTTCTCTAGTTCGGTCCCTTCATTCTGCAGCTAAGGAAACTAAGTCTGAGAGACGTTGAGTGATTGCCCTGTGCTTACTTGTGTGTAACCTGACGGCACATGTGGAGATGTGGGATACGGCAGTCCTGTGATTGGGTGAGCTGAGTTGTTGATGTATCTCTAGTTTAAGGTAGGATGTGTGTCACTTGGTTTAGGAATCTGACAAAACTGCCTGTCAGTAAGGGGCACCCATTAGTTATACAGAGTCTTAGGCAAGTAGGTGCTATCTGTGCATCTGAGGCAGCTCAGTGCACACCAGCCTGACTCTTCGTTGACCTTTGACACAGTTTTCGAGACAATCATTGTTACATCAGTGTGTTCCCCATTTGTACCCAGTTCTACGTCCTTGAACAAGGAGGCTGTATTAACCTTTGTTATCAGATGGCTTTTCTGAGACCGAGACTTGATATTTGTCCCTTAGAAAGCAGTGAACTGATTAATAATTTAGACATATTCGGGGAAGTCAGAGTCAGCACCTGTGTGACACTGAGGTGTGGCTTAGGAAGTACTGGGGTAGCTCACACTTCCTAGGATTGGATGCCTTCCATGGAATTTTGTTATATTTGAGGTTTTTTTTTTTATTAGCTAAGGCTAGTATCATTATCATTTAATAAATTAAACACAACATGGTTAAAAACATATTATTTCTCTCTCCTGTCACCAGGCAGCTTCCTAAGGCAGGCTCCAAAGGGGGTCAGCCAACTGAATGAGATGTGTTTTGCCTTTTGCAAATAACCTTGCTTCAGAAAATTCACTGATAAACGTTACTTAACTCAAAATTCAGATGCTGAAAAACTAGGAAACGGAACGTAGACATGTGTATACTCCAGGTATCCCAGCACGTGGGTGTCAGAAGCAAGATGATCAGAAATTTAAAGCCAGTTTGGAATGCATAAGTCTGAGACCAGTGTGTGCTGCATGGGACCTTGTGGGGGGGGGGGGGAGAGAGGAGAGGAGGGGAGGGGATCAGAGAGTAGATAGAAGAGGGAGAAACAAGGAAGTCAGGAGAGGGGTTATAGAGCAGTACTGGGAGAGTACTTAAGATCAGCGCCCCGCTCTCACCCACCTGACTCTTACACACCCGGCTCTTACCCACCCCTCTCTTACCCACCCACCCCTCTCTTAGGCACTTTGTCAGTTCAGCAGATCTAGTTGTTTCCCACGCTCGTTTGGTGTGGACAGTTACAAGTTCTTCATACTGCTACTTGATTTTTTGCTGCCTTGATTTTTTTCCCCCTTCGTTATTGGTGGGTAAGAATAACTTTGTTTTTGTTACAATGTTGGTTGATAACTTGAAACAAATTAGAGTCATCTGGGAAGTCAGAACCTCAGTTGAGAAAACGAGAACATCAGTCTGTTCTGTGGACAAGTCTTTTTGTTTTTTCTTTTTGTTTTTTCTTTTTCTTTCTTTCTTTTTTTTTTGGTGAGTGTACATTTTCTTTTTTAAAAAAAACCCAATTGATTATTTTATTTATTTACATGTCAAATATTGTCCCCCTTCCCAGTCTCCCCTCTGCAACCCCCCCTTCCCTTTGCCTCTAAGAGGGTGCTCCTTCACCCACCTACTCACTCCTGCCTCACCCCTCTAGCTTCTCCCTATTCTGGGGCATCAAGCCTCCACAGGACCCAGTGCCTCCCCTCCCACTGATGCCATATAAGGCAGTCTTCTGCTACACAGGTATTAGAGCCATGGACCCAACCATGTATTCTCTTTGGTTGGTGGTAGTCTTTTTCTTGATTAATGATTAATGGTTAACCTGTGGGTGCTGCCACCCCTAGGCTGGTGGTCCTGGGCTGTGTAAGAGAGCAGGTGGGTGTGAAGCAAACCTGTAAGCAGTACTCCTCCATGGCCCCTGCTTCAGCTCCTGCCTCTGGGTATCTGGATTGAGTTCCTGCCCTGACTTCCTGTCATGATAGACTGTGACCTCTGAGGTGAAATAGGTCTTTTCTGCAGTTTCCTTCCCAAGCTGCTAAAGAGGAAGCAAAGGCAGCTGCTAAGTGAATATTAATAAAATTATCTGACATGTGTGAGCAGCTTTCTGATAATCACATTAACTTCTTGAACTTCGATCAGCTACTTTTCAGTAATGAAAGTATAACTTGAATTGGTTAAACAAACAAACACACACACACAAAAACACCACCACAACAATGCACAACCTTGTAAAATACAAAAATATCCATTAGTCTTGAGTAAAGCTGTTCCCAGGACTGAAATAACACCCATTTATTAAAAACATAAGCTCTAAAAGGGTATTTTATGCTAGACCACTTCCAGAAGAGCAGGATCGTTGTTAGTAACTAAACTTTATCCTCAAAAGCAAACCTAGTTCCCCATGATATGCAGTTGTTAATCTCATCTGTCTGGTAACCCTTTTACTAGTATGTGTCAAAACAGCTTATTATTATAAAATTCCAAATGCCTCTGAAATTTTCAATATAACTGCATATTATATTAATGTAACCTGGGTGTGGCATTAATTAATCAGCATCAATTAGACCTTTTTGATATAATTTATTTTTCAAGAAAGTAACATTTTGGAATTGCTACTATTATTTATTTATATCTATCTATCTATCTATCTATCTATCTATCTATCTATCTATCATCTATCTGTCTATCTCTGTCATCTCTCCAATCTTCAAATTAGACAACATCTAAACCTAGCACATTGTGTTTCATAACTAGAACACCCTCCCTTTTTTTACTTACTCATATATAGAATACGTTGTTTTAGTCTAAATGACGTTTGGATATATACATTAGGAAAGCCCCTTTTATCATTGTTTTGACACAATAGAAATTTGTTCTTTCCTTTCACATGTCAGCAATACTGGCAGAGGCTCCTTGGAATCTCATTTGATCTACGCTCATAACTCTGTGCTTCACCATCCTCTCCTGAGAGCACCCTAGAGCATCTCCCAGCCTGACAGGGAGCTAGAACTTTGGCCGTGAAGTCCACCATAGAGACTGTAGTATCGGTGGACAGCAGATGGGCTGGCAGGTGGTTTATTCAACAGTCCCTTGAAACAGCAATCAGAATTTCTGCATAGCTATTCCACTTCTCATTGGCTAGAACTTGGCTACAGGGCCACAGCTAGCTGCAAAGGAGGTGGGGGGCTCTAGCTGTAAATCCAGGACAGGAATAGTCACAGTTAAATCTCAGTATTTGTTACTAAGGAAATGAGAAAATGGATATTTGGAGAGACAGTATCACCATGCTCTTGTGTTTCATACTGGGTCTTGGAGCTACAATGTATAAAATCAAAACCCCTCTTTCTGTTTTTGTTATGAGCAATGGTTTCTTAATTTAGAACCTGGCTTTATTTAGAAACCCCGTTTCTTCTGTGAAGTATCGTTGCTTTATTTGGCAATCTAGTCTGACTTTGCTTTCCTATTTCCTTTTGCCTTTCAGCTGTTTTGGAAAGAAGTAAGGCTTAGATTTCTCCATGTTAACCATGAGCGTGACACTGTCCCCACTGAGGTCACAGGACCCAGATCCCATGGCCACTGATGCCTCACCCATGGCCATCAACATGACACCTACTGTGGAGCAGGAGGAGGGAGAGGGAGAAGAGGCTGTGAAGGACATAGAGGCTGAGCCACAGTATGGAAAGCTACCTCCACTCCACACAGCAGCGGACTGGAAGATTGTCCTGCATTTACCTGAAATTGAGACCTGGCTGCGGATGACCTCCGAGAGGGTCCGTGACCTAACCTACTCAGTCCAGCAGGACGCAGACAGCAAGCATGTGGATGTGCATCTAGTTCAGCTAAAGGTAAGGCAGGCTCTCTGGAAAGAAGTTTAAAATTGCCCCTGGTACCTTGAGCCAGTCTCGGTTTTGTAACTGCCAATGAGGAAGAGTCCAGGGGAAAATATAGTAACATTTGGAAACATTATTCTTGATGGTAAACAGATAATTTTTCTTCTCATTTTACTACATTGTAAATTAGAGTAAAACTGGCCTTTGAGAATAGAACAGAGATGCAAGAAACAGGAAGGATATTTTTGTTCCGTGTCATAGAAATCAGTGGTGGAGAATGAAAGGATCTTACAAACGATTCCATAAGGCTTAACAAAAGACTCGTGGTAGAATACCAAGCTGCGATGGTGAACAGGTCACGTGATTAGTACCTTCTGCAGAAGCTGATGCTGCCTTTGAAGCAAATGGTGGTTTCTACCCTGGTGGGAAGGGCCATGCTTTCCTTGCAGAGTGCCTTTCATCCGAAGACAATGCATTATGCAGAAGAAAGGAGCTTTTTATAACAACTGATCTAGTGTCAGACGTTTTTTCAAATGTCTGTGGCTTCTGGAGACCTTTTGAAAGTGTCACAGCACTGAGAAATGGAGGTGCTGGCGAGAATACAATTCAATGAGGGCTCCAGAAATACGCTGTGACTTCGACCCTGACGTAGCCTCTTCTGTCTCCCAAGTCCTTGAGGGGAAAAATATATACCATGTAGGCCTTATATAAACTTCAAGTTAGAGGGGATCCTAAGGAAGATCACCTAAGCTGGTTCATCTTAAATGACATAAAATAAAAAGTCTAAACAGATTCGTAGATCTTAACACTGAAGTGACTTACAGCCTGTAACCACCATGGAAGAGTGGTGAGCGGTCAAGAGAGAGCATGTTTCTAAATGTTTAGACTGGATCTGGCTTAACCTTTCACGTTAGTTTGACAGATCATCAGCCAGACATCTTGGTTACACTCCCACTGTTGTGATAAAGCACAGTGACCAAACACACCCTGGGGAGGAAACGGTTTATTCAGCTTACACCTGTCAGGTCTCAGTCTACCACTGAAGGAAGTCAGGACCAAACCTTCAGGCAGGAGCCTGAAGGCAGAGTGGATACAGAAGCCAGAGAGGAATGCTGGTTACTGGCTCGCTCCAGATGGCTTGCTCAGCCTGCTTTCTCATAGCATCCAGGACCACTAGCTCAGGGATGGTACCATCCACAATGGTCTGGGCCCATCCTCATCAGCCCGTAATTAAGAAAACACCCTGCAGGCTTGCCTACAGTTCGATCTTATGAGACATTTTCCTCAATTGTGATTCCCTCTTTTCAGATAACTCTAGCTTGTGTCAAATTGACAAGACCTCACTAGGACACAGATTTCTACATTAGTGTTTAAGACAGGGAGGGAAAGAAGACACAGAGGAGAGAAGGGAGGAGGGGAGGAATAAGAAAGGGAGAGAGAGGAGCACAGGCCAGTGTAAGCCAGAGAGTCAGATGTCATTGGTAGCTGCTCCTGGTAAGAACTCAGCATGATGGCAGAGCTAAGCTGGAAGCAGCCTCAGCAGAATGACAGGCCCTGACAGCACCCTCCTATGGCAGTAGGGAGTATTGTAACTGGGTTCCAGAAATAATTTATTCAGAGGAATAGTCCCCAGGCATCTTGGGATGAGTGTAAACTAGAAGTTAGAGGACACTCGTTCGTACTACTCCCTCCAGTGCTGGTCTAGTATGTGGCTTCCCTAAATTGATAGAGGATTGAGCTTATAAGGCAAATCACTTGTTACTCCACAAATCCTTCACATGTGCACAGGAAGTTAGTAAACGGTAGAAGAAGTGAGGGGGGTGAACGCACTGTTAGGAGACACAGCTAAAAACACTGTTAAAACGGTCTTAAAAATACTAACTTGTCATTAACTTCATTTGATTAGATCAGTAATGTACATATGGAAACTTAAATTTCAAACCAGAATAGGAATGTAAATTTTATGTGCCGTTAATGTATATTTGTATTGAGCGCTTGAAGCATCATCTCTAGGGATACCTGCTTTCTCACTGTAGCTGTCCTCCTACTTTTCCAAAGACTTCTTGAATCTGTCATTGCTGTTTCAGAGCGTGGGTTATCTTCTCCACTGAGAAAGGAGCTTCAGGAGATGTAAGGTCAGGACAGTGGCCCTATAATACCAGACAATTGACTGTTTAGTGATGAATTGGAATTGTCTACTTTTGTTTTATTCTAGGGCTTCTGTTAGCACCTTCCCATAGGTTTGTTTCATCAAGTTACTTAACTATAAATTCTCTGTAATGTTCTCAAATGTGTGTAATAATGGAACTCTTCTCGCATTGAGCCCCAAATCGGCAAGCTCCAGTGTGTGTGGCCTCTACTATGGTCTTCATGAAGGGCTTAGTTTTGAATCCTAATATGCTTATATAAGTTTCTCCTTCATTATATAACATTTCTTTATTCAGTGAGATTTTGGTATATTTAAATTTTTGAATATGTCACTGCGGTACTGGGTTCAGTCTCTCTTCCCGGGGTGTGCGGGTGCCACCCATAAGCTGGGGGCCCACAGTCTGCCTAAGTCAGATACTGCTCCAGGAGGGAGTGAAGCTGAGGGAGTGAAAAGGAAAGAGAATATGAAGCAGCTCTCTGAGATGATCCTAGCTTGTTTGTATTTCTTTATTGGGGATGCGGGGATGGGTTTGAATGCATACACTTTATTCAAGTGAACAAAGGGTTATCTAGTTTCTGGGAAAGGGCCGTAAGAATATCCAGGGAGGGAAAGGCCATTCATTGCCAGAAGGATAAGGCTACAGAGATGCCTCATTAGCATGACAAGATATTCCAGGTGCTGGGTAGTGACTGATTAATTGTGACAAGCTGGTTGGGTGCTCTGAGGCTGGTATGGAAACAGGGAGGGAGTTAACCCTACTCCTACTGGTCTCAGGATAAGGTTCTAATCTCTCTCAGTGTTTCAGATTTCCAGGGTTTGGGCATGCTCAACCTCGCCTGTTCATGCCAGTTCCTCTGGTGGCATGGTACACGTGCCCTACATATCATCCTTTTGCATTCTACATACATTCAAAATGATAAAGAACATAGCAGTGTTTTAGTGGCTCTTTAACAGGACAGCCTTGAAAAGCAGCTTCCGGATGAGACGGTGGCAAAGCAGGGGGCAGATCCATCTTGAGTGAGTGGACTCAGCTTCACTCACTGCTTTGGTTCGTTACTTGATTTATTAATTTTCAGTGGGAAGCAGTCATCAGGGCTGGGAATTCGCATGACCTTAAAGACATCTGAGTGCCGAAAATGACAATTTTGTATATCTATTCCAATGTTTCCCTAATGGTCCAAACCCAAGTTTCTTACCTGGCTACTCTGCTCCTGTCTTAGCTGGCCTCTCAGGCTGGAGATAGCCCTTCAGTTTCTCTGAGTCCTTCCCTACTTGTCCCAGTTATGGTGGAGAGACCAGTCTTAGCCTAGGCACACATACATCTCTGTCGACAGGGAGCCCATTCCCCAGATGTGCCCTCAATTTGCTCACCGCTGTCTAACATTACTGCTGCAGCTGCACCAGCTAGACCCTTGCCTGCCTGGGTACGTAAGCCCTGTACCAATCTTGCTTTCTTTTATCTTCACCCCTCTTGAAGCCTATTTCCCACTCAGTAGCTATTAGTTTTTTTGTTTTGTTTTTTAATTTCTATCAAGGTATGCCATCCTTTTCATTTGGATCTCTTCCTTTGATTCTTATATTTTTGGTTGTGAGGTTGTGAGCCTAGCCTTTAAGGACTGAGCCAGCTCTCCAGCCCTTCCTTTGACTCTTTACTGCCTAAGTCTCTGGTGTGACTCCTCCCATTCACCCTTATCTTTAAAGCCTCAGAGAATGTCAAGGTAGTTCTTGGTCTGGAGCTTTCCTCCTTCCTTTTGCCTAGAGACTGTTTGCCTGCGTTGCACAGCTGACTCTCGATCCTCACTGTTAGCCAGAGACATACCCAGGTTTCAACATCCACTCACTGGAGAGGATCAGGCAGAGGTTGGGAAGAAGTAGGTGGGGCTTATTCTGTATTTGATGAAGGACACACACACACACACACACACAAACAGCTAATTGTCTATGCATCTCACACTGGCTTTAGAATGTTTACTTTAAGTTGTTTCAACGTTGTTTTCTCTGACATTAAATTAATGTACACTTTTTTAAAGCTTCACTGAAAAAATGTTTTTGGAAAACGCTCCAATGGTCATATATTAAATTCCTGATGCCGACTCTTAAAACACCTACCTCCATCTCACAGATATTAGTCATTCTATTTTACTTATTTTTTAATCTTATACCATTACATCCTTTGTCTGCTTTTTGTATCAGATGTCTATTCTCTATTATCCTTCTTGCTCAGGACAGGATAGGGTACCAAGGGTGGGATCAGTTCACACACAGGGCTAGATAGTTAAACCCAAGACTTTATGCCCCGTGTCTCCTCTCCCCAGGCTTGTTTTTAAAAACATATGGGACGTGTGCTTGTTCCATGAGTACTGAATTCAGACAAGAACATTGGAGGAATCAAGACCCAAGAACATTTAGGGTATTGTTCTCTCACTGTTGGACAATCTATCAGTGTATTTGAAGTCTTGGGTACATACATTGCCTGGGAAATCTGTCCAGAGATTCTATACATTTCATAGGTGGATATGCTTGCCCAAACTCTTGCAATCCTTTTTTGTTTGGCTCATTAATTGACAGTTATTTTGATCAGTAAATGCACTTTCTGGGGCTGAGGAGGTAATGTCAGTAATGTGCTTGCTGTGAAAACAGGAGGACCCGAGTTCAGTCACCATGAGCCATGCCAATGTTAGCACAGACGTACGTGTGCACTTGCAGTCCCAGTGCTGGGTCACAGGACACCCACAGAAGCATCCCTAGGTCATGCTTGTCAGACAAAGTAGCCTCATCTGGAGCTCCAGGTCTCAGTTAGAGACCCTACCTCTAAAACCAAGGTAGGCGGCTGCTGAGGAACAACATCCAGGGCTGAACTCCAGCATCCATGAAGTACATGTGCACATACATGAACATGACTACATGTGAGCACATACAAACACACAAAGTCTATGTTCAGATCTTTCACCTGGATGCTCATTTCCTTCCACTTGCTCCTTGTGATACCAGACCAAGCACCAACCCTTTGCATCCCCAGCCTTATCCTCTAAAGGTGACTTTGTAGCCATTGTGTTGGCCTTCAAGTTTCTCTCTCATACACTACTTGTGTTGGTCAGTATTCTATTTCGGTGAAGAGAAACAGGGCGCTAATTATGGGATCAGTTCATACATAGGGCCAGATAGTTGAGTCCAAGTATGAGTCCAAGGAGGCCATGGCCATGGCAACTCTGATAAGGAAAGACATTTATTTGGGGCTGGCTTACAGTTCAGAGGTTTAGTCCGTTGTTGTTATGATAAGAAGCATGGTGGCATGGAGGCAGACATGGTGCTGGACAGGTAGCTGAGAGCTCTACATCCAGATTCACAGGCAGCAGGAGGGGAGTCTGGGCCTGGCTTGAGCACTTGAAACCCCAAAGCCCACCCTCAGTGAGACACTTCCTCCAGCAAGGCCATACCTCCTAATCTTGTCAAGTGGTACTCTCTAATATTCAAGCCTTTAAATATATGAGCCTACGGGGGCCATGCTTATTCAAACCAACACACCACTCTCTTATCTCCCTTAGTTCCAAGTTCTCAGGAGGAAATTTCACTCTACCCTCCAGGTTGAGTTAATCGTTATTACTAAGTTTTCACAGGGAAGTGATTGCTACTGAAAGTTGGGGGAAAAATGTAACCTTAAGATGAAAAAAGTCACAGGAAAACTGACTTATGCTAAATCCTTTCTCCATTACTTTTAAACTGAACACACAGTCTGCCTATTTTACTTCCTGCTTTCCAGAGACATTCCCCAGTAGGAGGTATGAGAAGCATCTGAAGCAGTTTCAGAGACTCATCTACACGCCCAGGTTTGGAAGTTGTGCTGCACAGGAAAAGCTGGCCAAGAACCTTAAAACATTTCAGTCTTAGCTGAGATCTCAGCTACATGAACGTGTTTAGGTGTTGAACAGGCACCCTTCTCAGGGAGAATGCTGCTTGTATCCCTAAAGACACGACAGCAGAGATGAGGCAAAACATGGGCTAGCTGGAGTAATTAATGTAGCGTGTAAATAAACCGAAGTCTGGAAGTGACTTAATTGGAATCAGTTCCTGACTTTAAGTTCTACTTTAAACTCCCACTATGTAAGACTTGTGCCTGCATCTTTGATATAGGCCTGGTTTTCAAAGTTAGAACATTGGATAAAATCTGTTTAAAAGACCTTCTGATTCACATGCCTGAGACATCTGGGAGTTGAGCCCACTAACTCACACGGGGTATAGAGGGCCTGCTGAGAAAAGGCTTGCGTCCTCTTCACAGCTGGGAATTTGCACATCAGATGTACCTGATGATCTAAAGATGGTGGAAATCTAGAGACAAGGGGCTGCTAGGAAAGGATTCATGATCATCTTGGGTCCAAGAGGCTATGCCAATATGATGGAGAGAGAGCAATGGTGGGTTGTGGCACTGTGTTCCAGCTCTGGAACAGAGCAGTGTGGGCAATACCTAGAGAGAAGAAAGGGCTGGGCACATGGTACCAGTGGCCTCCTCATGGGCTGAGGTAGACTTGCCCCTGATTTGGGAGGTGTGGAGGGAGGAATATTCTCTTTTTTCTGTTATATAAAAAATAACAAGTGAGCTTTGACCATGATGACAGTGGTTTGCTCAGAGGACAGCTATGGAGTCCAGCCTATGATTGTGAGCAACAGCCAAGGCTGATTACTGAGGGCTTCTATCCAGTGCCCCAAATTCTTGACATACACGTTTCTGAGATCACTGACCTACTAGCACTAGCAGTTGGGGGTTTGGAGGATTCTGATCTTAACATCTGTGTGACCTCACACCATAGTCTGAGTGAAGCATTCAATTCATACCATCTCTGAGTAAAGATAGCATATCTTAAACAAGATTGAAGATAATTTTTTTTTCTGGGAAAAATACACATTTTCCTTTTTGTCTTTTCAACCACTATTTTTTCAGAACAAAATCTCTCAATCCATTTAGCAGGTTGTGAAATAGATTTAGTTAGATAATTGAAGCAAGGCAGTTAAACAGAATTGTAGAGATGAAATATTTTGTAATGTTTGGTTGTAAATATTTTCGTGTATACATACTTGATCATGGTACACATTTATTTCTTTTTCTGAGTCAATATTAGAGTAGTTTAATAGTCACTGATCTAGACCATTCTCAAATTTCCTCAATAGTTTTGATTTATACTCAGATTTTAGAAGATATACTGCACACAAACTTAGTCAGGTACTGTTTTGTACATTATGGCCGAAGTTCTTTATTCTGGGCTCAAACTTCTGTGGAACATTCATGAAATCACCACCATCAAAGGTATATCCCACATCTCAGGAGTTTGAAACAGGACTTGATTGGCAGAAATGAAGACTAATTTTTAAAACTTTCCTCAATCTTAGATCTCCTCAACCTAGAATCTCTTTTTTGATTGATGTGTAATATGGTCTAAGTATATCACCCCAAAATTCATGTGTGGCATTCCTTAAGAAGTGTGGCTTTCGAAGACCCCGCCCTCCTGAGTGAGCTGGCTAACCTACAGTATAGGCTGGGCGGTTTCTTTTACCATGTCAGGACACAGTGAGAACATGCCTACTTCAGAGCAGGAAGACTTCACTAGGTACTCATTCTGCTGATGCCTCCTCATGGGTTTCCCAGCCTCCAGCAGTGAAAAAATGTCCTTCCCTATAAGTTCCAAAACAAAGCTGAAATCTATCCGTGTGGTGAGCATCTTGGGAGTGTGCTTTCTCTTCTGTTTTCATTTCATTCTTTCCATTTGTAAATTGAGAAAAGCACTCTAAAGTTTGAGTATTTCGCGTTTTCTTGTACATTGAGCCATGAATTTATAGGAAGTGGGTTCAAGCCACCCAGGCCCCTTTCTGTTTGTTCTCACTAAGTGCTTCTCTGGGTACCATGGGCTACTGCTTCAGGTAAATCCCAGTGGCTTTCTCTCTGCTTCCTTTGTCCTCTGATTACGTTCCTTCACCCTTTTCAGGATGCTGTCTTAGTTCCTCAAGTACTCCCCGTGCTCAATATGTACAATCATTCTTTTGGCAAAGATCTTGCTCCAAACTTGCCTGTTTACATTGATGTCCACGGCTTTCTGAGTGTTGGAGACTCTTCCAGTGTAGCCAAGATGACAGTTTTAGGGCATTCCTTTGTGAGCGGTGCCCATTCCCTTGATGCCTACAAGACTATCTATCCTTCGTGTGTATTTGATGAATGTGGTTGAAGGAACAAGTCCTTGTTTCCTAAAAGCTCTAGAGAACGTGTAGCATGGGCCCCTCCTCCCTTGTGTTTGTCATTTTGGCAGATTACTGGAAGATGGCTGCTGTGACCAAAAGTTTGTTTATCCAGTCATTCTTTCTTTCTTCTTAAATTTTTCTTTTGGAGATAGAGTCTCATGTGACTCAGGCTGGTTTCAAACTCACTGGGCAGTGAGGATGACTTTGAATTCCACCTCCCTCATGTGCTTAGTTTCAGGCACAGACCATCACACTTGGAGGCCTATGCTTTCATTACATTGAATCAGTTGGATGTTTTCACAATAACTAGTGTATAGGTCACGTGAGTTAAGGTTGTATTGTATCTGGTTACCTGGAGCTGAAGGGTCAGTCATGATTAACATGAGACTGGGACCACTGAAATGAAACTTTTGAGTTGCATGATTGATGGGGGAGGGCCCTTTCTATTGTGGGTGGTGTCATCCTTGGGCTGGTGGTCCTGGTTGCTATAAGAATGCAAGCTGAGCAAGCCATGAGGAGCAAGCAAGTAGCAGTACTCTTCCATGGCCTCTATAGCAGATCCTATCTCCAGGTTCCTGCCCTGTGTGAGTTCCTATCCTGAGTTCTTTAATGATAGATGTGACAGTGTAAGCCAAATAAACTTTCCTTTCCAACTGGCTTCTGGTCATGGTCTTTCATCACAGTGGTGGTAACTTTGACGAGGACACCCCATAAAGTCAGGAGAAACAAAAGTAGAAAGGTTAGAAACATACAGACATTACCCCCCCCCCCCGGGGTTTTTTTTCGGTTAGAATACACAGCCCTGTATTTTTTATATTATTTTCTTAACTTTTTTTTTTTTAAAAAAAAGGAGAGGGCTTACATTTCTCTCATTTACTGGTTGGAAATCATCTTACATGTGGGTCCAGACAAGAGGCAGCGCACCTGTAGCCATACGTGTTATATGTGAATGGCTCATTTTGAAGCTATGAAGCTGTGTTCACACACACACACACACACACACACACACACACACACACACAGTCTATGGAGCCACTTTGTTTAAAAAATGGAGATGGTCTGAACAAAGAACCCTGCATCTGGAGGACAGAGGCATTTCCTACTCTATAAAGAGGATGCTATGTTACTGAGCTTAGGTTCGGGGGGGGGGAGCATCACATTCGGAAGACCATGCAAACTAAAGTGTCTCAATGAAGTGTGGGCTTGATAGAATCATCACAAAACTATCTATAAAGGTAAAACGTAGATTAAAAATTAAAAGCCCTAACCCCCGTCTTAGTATGAGTTTACAGGTGTATACAGGGTGATTTGGACAGGAGAGAGATATGAGCTGCTTCCAAGGCTGTTAAGTAACACCAGATCTGGACTTGGGCGGGAAGGGTAGGAAGCAAAACAAAAATCAAAAACCATCAAACAAAAAGCCCATCACACTGAATAACAACCTGGATTGAACAGGGAATCGGAGGCAACTAGCTTCTGCCACCTCCATCAGTATCTTGTTGTTAGGGGCTGAGTTATTTTTCTTTTTGTGTGGAAATAGAGATTTGAAATCTCCTGTGTGTGCATGGCTGTTATCAGCAGAGTCTGGTGTAAGCTGCTTCTGTGGTTTATCATAATTTGAATAAGAACTGTTTGCCAAATACATCGTTAAATGGAAAAAGGAATGCATGAAATACGGCATGGAAAGCGTTATACTCCACTCCCGAGGAAGAAGAAATGGACCTGCCGTCCCAGGAGCCTTAGTTCACAAGGAAAAAACTGGTGCTTCTTACAATTTCCTCTTCAAATCAGAAACGGAATTTCTGTCAAAGCCCATGCAGTGATCATCAATGGCTCCTTACAAACCTTTACTGCTACAGAGGGGATGGGTACTGCCCCTGCTGAAGGAATCCATCTCCAAAACAATGAGAGCCAGGCCTCAGTGGCTGACTGAAAAGGCAGCTTTTCACTGTCTCTAGTTCTTCAAACACCAGTTTGAACGGTTTACTTTCTGTACCTGTGTGTGTATCTTTCTCAAAGTAACCCAGAGTGAAGTGTTGTTTTAAGAAATATTTTGACTACAGATCTTACCTCCCCTAGCTTCCAATGTTCCTCTCACATAAAGTAGAGATGCATGGACATGCTCTCTGAAATGTCTTCAAAGTCTACACCCAGCTGGCCTGGTACTCCTTCTATCTTTCCACTTCTGGTATCTCTGACAAGCCAGGCCCCTTCAGAAACCCATGCCTCAGAAGAGTTTCCCCTTTCCCTGTAAACTACCATGGTCTTTATGGGACACATTCTTTGTGGGACAGATGAAGTGCCTACTCATGACACCATCTTCCAGGCCAAGCAGGTGAGACTTTCTGTGGGAGTTCCCCTACATTCTCTTGAGTTGTCTGCTGTGGCAAGGTCATGAACTCCCTGCTCTGTCTCCTCATCCTGGAGGGATGGTCTCTTTCCTCTCTCTAGCGATACTCCTCCCTTGATACTTATGTCTTTGAAATAGGATTGGGAAAACAATCAGTTTCAGCTCATTTCCCCTGATTATTTTCTTGATCAAAACAAAACCAATACTCTTATCATTGTGACGGCTGTGAGGACTTCCTGAGGTGGAGTTATCCTCACCCCTGGCCATCCGGGTGTTAGTAATTCCTTCACTTTCTTCTAGACCCAGCCCAGAACACTTTACACTCAAGGGAAATGACTTGGAGGAGAAATCTTGACCATAAAAGCTTTAAAATTGTGACTATTTAGAAGTAAATCATTTTGTTATCATTAAAGAATAGTTTACCCCAGAAGATGTGAAATATGGGGAGACATTGAAGCTGGGATTTCCTTTGTCCTGCTTCGTACAGACAAACACAAGGTTTGTATACCCATACACCCAGCAGAGCTTCCATGGTCCATCGTCGTGGAAAATAGCTTGTGAAACATCCTTGTGGATCCCCAGATTTCCTGCATTCTATGTTAAATATGTGCATTCTGATAGCGTCTCCCCGAGTACGTGAGTCTACAGGATCATGGTCTTTTACAGTAAAGTAGATAAGTCAAGGTGGATGTTCTCTCTGCTCAACTGAGTACAGAGTATTCTGTTGTGTGTGTGACTACATACTCTCATTTTCCTTTTTGTCCTTTTTGTTTTCTTGTGACCTCTTTGTATCTGTTCCTGGTAGGTATAAGCATGAAGTGTCTATAGTTCCAATAATAGTCTTTACTAGTCAATTTTCATAAATTATACCGTAGATTTTTAAAAATATTTGAAAAAACAGTAAATTTTCTTCTTAAAGCTAACAAACGTCTGCTTTGTCACTTTCTGTGGCAGTGGGGGAGGGGTCTTGTTCCAAAACATTGCTTTAGCTTTTCCTTCAGTTCTCTGGGGAGCTATATATTTTTGTCTGTCACAAGACCATAAATAGGAATAAATATTGCATGACCATTTAAAGAGGTTTCCTAAAATTCAATACATCTTTTAAAATGCAAGTCCATGGTTGTTTTTGAGGTTGCTGGAACAAATTTATGAAAGCTCAGAACATAAAAATTTATAAAGACTGTGCATTTGCTGTGTGTTTATGTAACAGAATTTTATGGCTTCTGCCTTTATTTCAAAAAGCCAGTGTGTGGTATTTTGTTCTTCATCAAACCTAAATTCTTTTATTTGATATGTCATTTTCTTAACATTTTTATAGATTAGCCAGAGATGGCCCAAAGGACTCCTCTTTCAAACAGAAGCATGTTTAAGATGTTCATATTCTTTTCCTTACATAATGGCAGCAGGCAGAAACTGCAGAATGAGTCACATAGGCATGGAGACACTGCCCACATCCGTCTCTAAGCCAGCAGTCACACAAAGGCTGCAGCTCTGCCGGAAAGTCTCCCTGCCTCTGTACACTGTTCATGGTCCTCTCTACCTGTGTCTGGGGACCTGGTTTCCTAATTTGCTTTTGACTACACCATTTTCTAACCTTCCCATGCAACTCCTAAAGCTTTTTAGGGTCAAGAAAGTACTCTTATTTCTTTGTATAAAATTGCAAATTTTTTTTTTTGTACTCTGAATGACTGAGTTCTCACACGATCATCTTAAAATTTTCTTTCTTCTCTTTCTATAAATGGCATTAGCATACCATGGAAACTGTAACTTCTAAATCATATTTCAGAGAAATAATAAAATATATTCATTCATAAGCACTATTAAGTTAGCAAATCATTCACAGAAATTTAGGAGTTAGGAGGAGTTGGCCAATGTAAACTGATTTTGGTGGTTTGAACTCAGATCAAAATTTAACATTTTTAAAACAATGTAGTGTTGCTTTTTAAATTAAATTTCATCATAGACAACAGACTCCAAAGTTTCTCCTTGTTATTTGTGGTTTTGGTTTTATAACTTTTTTGCAGTCCTAGGATTCAAATTTAGGGCCTCAATCATGACAGGTAAGTATTCTACCACAGAGCTATGTCCCCAGGCCTAGATCCCAGTTAATGTAACCCAAAGTTTGGACCCAGTTAAATCTTAAAGTCCTCTGAAAGTCCCTATCAGTTCAGTTCATGAACTGAGACCTTGCTGTTGGAAAGGGAGTAGGTTTCTGACTCTTAACACTGTTCTAAACCGGTCGGCAGCCTTGCCATTCATATATCCATTCTCTGTAGACCTAGGCAGTGTGAGAGAATGCTAACACATATCGTTTCCCAGGAGCTGCACAGTGGCTTCAAAGGTGGTTACAGCAGGTACCAGGAGACACTTACATGCACACTGTAGAATGGAGAGCCCTGAGGAGAAGCGGAAAGGAATGCAAATGCACTGTCAGTTTGATTAATGAAGTCTAGGACCAGAGGTCATCTTTCAAGGGAGAAAAATATCTACAGATCAGCTGAAGTTAAGGTGTTAGCCAGCAACAATACTTTCTTCTCCTCCTCCTCCTCCTCCTCCTCCGCCTCCTCCTCCTCCTCCTCCTACTCCTTCTCCTCCTCCTCCTCCTCCTCCTCCTCCTCCTCCTCCTCCTCCTTCTCTTTTTTCTTCCCATTTTTTAGCTGTCTGGACTGGAACCAAAATCTGGTGTCCAAATTTTGTCACCAACTTGATGTTGTGGCCAAGCCACCATTTTCTAGATCCCTGCATAGCTGTTCATCCCCTGAGGAAAGTGCGTGGTGCTTTCCACTGGGATATTTGTGGAGATGGCTAAGCACATCCTGAGCAGGACATCCATTTTTGTGATTTTGTAACCTTGGTTTGTTCTCTTCTTGCTACATCTGTTTGAGAACCTTCCTCTCAGGGTTCCTCTAGTGTTTCACCTTTCAAGTAATGATGTATTCAACTATTGACCTTGTTTAGTTTGTTTGCCACAAAGCACTTTTCATTATGAATTTTAAGAATCCATATAATAATACCTAGCTCTGATGAGAGAATCGAGGCCCAGAGAGGATTAGCGACTTACCTAAAATCACACAGCGGGAAGGTGACAGAGCTAGGATTAGAGAGCAGGTATTTTAAAAACATTTTTATTAATTATCTCAGCATTTCATATACTGCATTTTGAATTTATTTGCCCCCTTCCCACCTTCCCATCCCTTCCCACCCAACTTTGGGATTTGTTCTTTTTAAGTCCACTTTGTGAGTCTTGGGAGTGGGGCCTAATGTAGTATGTGGTTGATTTACAATTATTAAATTGTGTTTACAATAAATTTGATTTGCAATTATTAAATTATTATTAAAGAAATGGACTCCCCACTCCTAGACGCTCTTAAATGCCAATAGCTCTTCAGCTAATGTTGGGATCTTCTGGGATTTGGTGTGGCTGGAGCTTTTGTGGGGTTCATGCAGGTCGTCACAGGTTGTCACAGTGGCTGTGAGTTCATGTGTGAAACTGCCCTGTTGTATCTGGAAAACACCTTTTCCTTTATGTCATCCACCACCATGGTTCTTACAGCCTTTCTTCCTCTTCTGCAAAGCTCCCTCAGCCCTGGCTGGTGTGCAGGGGGAGGGGGGCATAGTATGAATATCTCATTTAGGGCTTAGCATGCCAGTGTCTTGTTCTCAACATGTCGACCAGCTGAGGGTCTGTGTTCTATCTACTGCAAGGAGAAGCTTCTTTGGTGAGAGTTGAGAAGTGCTGGGATCTATACATAGAAAAGTAAGTTATTTGGAGTCAGTTCAACACTATATCCATTTAGCCAAATAATAGTGTTCGGTTCTACCCTAGGGCCTTGACCTATATCTAGTCACAGGAAGTAAGTCTTTCTAATTCTAGTCAGTATTAATCTTTTCCATATTAGTAATATTTTTGATAATGTGATAAAATACAAACTGTTTCATATACATGTTCATAATATTTTATATTCTATATCAAGAGACTCTCCTCCATCCCTACCCCAAGACAGTTTCTTTGTGTATCCCTGGATGTCCTGGAACTTGCTCTGTGGATCAGGCTGGCCCCAAACTCACAGAAATCTGCCTCTGCTAAGATTAAAGATCTGTACCTGTCAGCTTCAAGAGTCTCTTAAACCCATTTGCAGCAACTTCAAGTTAACCCCAGTATGTCATATCACACTACTCTTTCAGGTCCCTGACTTCAAAATTGGAAGAGCCACAGGGGCGGGGAGAACACTCAGCTGATTGCACTCTGTTCTGTTTAGTAGTATATCAACACAGGGGGCCGGGGGAAGTCTTTCTGTTATATTTCTTCTTTTACTTGAGCATCAAGGACTTTAAGAAAGCCTTCATTCCTAGCTGCAAAGTGAGATTACCAGAGAGAGCCTCACATTGGAAGAAGAACTTCATACCCTGGGGACTGGGCAGGAGGGTGTGTGAGGCCAGCCAGGCTGACAGGAAGAGGCCCCCCTCTCAAAACAAAATGCTTAATTAATGACTGAATTTCCCTTGCCCTCTACAAAGACTTTCTTTCTCTACTTAGCTATTAACAGTGAGTGAGGAAGGCCAGTCATGCACTGGCTGGCATTCACATCGAGAACAGACACGAAGGACTTTTACTTGTTTATTTTATGTGCATGTGTGTATGGAAGCCAGAGGACCACTCGTGGGAGTAAGTCCTCTTCTTCTAGCATGTGGATGACAGGGTTGGAATGTAGCCTGCCATACTTGGTGGCAAGAGCCTCTACCAGATGAGCCATCGTACTGCCCACCCCCTTTAGTGGAAGGAAGAACTCTAACTTAGAAAACAGAGCTAGAAGGAAACAGCTCAGCAGCTTCTGAAAGAACCTTTACCTAAATGCCAAGGTGTGGTGTCTTTCTTTCTTTTTTGTTTTGGTTTTGTTCATTTCTGGCCTTTAGGACAAGGTCTCAATGCATCCCCAGCTGGCTTTGAATTTGTTACGGAGCTTTGGATGTCCCTGAACTTCTGATCTACTGGCTCCATGCTCTCCCCAAGTGTTAGGATTATCCCCAGGCCCTGTTCCCTCTGATGTATGCAAAGCTGCGGATGGAGCACAGGGGGCTGCGAATGCTCGGCAAGCCTATTGCCAACTGAGCCATGTCCCCAGCCCTGAAGATCAGGTCCCAAGCATGAGGGCTATGATGACCATGGCAATGGAGGGTATTCCGAAAGCTAGTAGTTGTCTTGTGGAGTGTTCAGTTTATGCTGAGCTGACCCAGCCTGCTTCCTAGATGATGGCTCACTTAGTGCAAGCCGCTTCAGAGATTTCAGAAGCACCCTGGGAGCATAAAACTCACCGGTCAGTCTCAACAGCTTACCTGCTAAAATGGGGATCCTTCAGTTAGAGGCTTGTGATTCGTGGTCTCCTGTCACCCTGAGTGTCAGGTGATCAATAGCAAGGCTGAGTGGAAAGGCCTGCAAATGCAGATGGAGGCCTGGTTCTTCTGGTCCTGTCTCTATTACTTACTAGAAATTAGATACCAAATAGTACAATAACTTCTATGAGTCTTAATTTCCTTAGTTGTAAATACCTTACTTGGAAAGCTGTTGTTAAAACTGAGTAGGACTCTTGTGTAGAACTCTGAAATTTCTCAAAGAACACATAAATCCTAGTAAATCTAACTATGACAGTTTCCCAGCCAAAATACTGCTGCCACCCCTTTGACTGTAGTTAATAAGTGACTACGTGGATATGTATGCTAGATTAGTGGCAACTGTATATGCTACCAGCCATAGTTAGAATCTTATATAATTTACTGTTAAATACTAAAATACAACAAAATTAGCCATGTTTAAAAGAAGCAGGCTATTTGTTGTTTGAAATTGTAGTCGATAGAATATGATAAAAATAAACCTGATTTTCCTTCAAGATTAAAAACAAAAACCACAAAACAGTGTCTTCTACATCAGTGTTCATTTGCACCAAGATTTCTGTACATAGTACTAGATGTCTCTAAGTTTTCCTCAGCATTAATGAAAATACAATTTTTAATCTTAGCACCTAAAACATCATTTACATATAACAAAGTGAATCTATACCAGATGTTTTCTCTTTCCTTATTTCTCCACGAAAGTTTTTTTTCCCCTCTAAAAAGTGAAATTGAGAAATTCCTTTACGTTTTTCTTGTTTGTTTTGTTTTATTTCAGTAAGAATGATATAGTTTGAGGTAGGGAGACAGCTCAGGACATAAGAGAGCTTAGCTATACAAACATTGAGGACCTAAGTTCAAATTGCCAGAACCTGTGTAAAAAGCTACATATGGTCATGCACCTGTAATTTCAGCAGTCTATACAGGGGTCATGAGGGCTTGCTGGCCCAGTCTAGCTCCAGATTCATTGGGAGACCCTGCCTCAAGGGAATAAGGCAGAGGGCAGAGCATACTAGACCAGAACACCAAATATCCTTCTCTGGACTCTGCTTGTGCTCACGCAATGCCTATAAAACTTCTTGATGTGTATTTGGGGAAGGTACAAACACATGTTCATGTGTGCTTGTGTGCATGTGCTTGTAGGGGGCCAGTCTCAGGTGTCCCTGTTCAGCTGCTGTACACCTTTTAGACAAAGTCTTCCAACTGCTTTAATTGGTACAGCCTCCTCAGTATTGACCACCACACCCGTCGATTTTCTGTAGGGTCTGGGGATCGAACTGCAGACCTCATGCTATTAAGGCAAATGCTTTACTGACTGAGCCATCTCTCCAGCTTATTCTTCCCTTCCTCTTTCCTCTTTCTTTTCCTTCCTTTCCTCACCACTCTATTTCTGTCCTGTCCCCTTTCTTTCCCCGCCTCCCCCAATACTGGGGATTGAATTTTGGAGCCTTGTTCATGCTGGACAAGGGCTTTATTAACTGAGCTATGCCCCCAACACTAGAAAGCGTCTCTGAATCCTGAATCTCTAATAAAGTATTGCTATGTTTCATTACTAATAGCCCAATCTGAGAAAACCACAAATGAAAAAAGAGATTGCTTGATGATTTCTTTTTCTCAGCTGTCTAACAATCTGGTAATGAAAACTTCATTTGACAGACAAAAGCTTCCTGTCTGCAAACAGCTCAGACTTGAGAAACACTGGAACAGATAACCCAGCCCCCACCCCACCCTTTGTGGAGGTCTAAAATCATATTAGCTGTTAGCTTGTTTGCATGACTTCTCAAGAGTATCTTTTAGGCTGGCTGCTGCCTGGAAAAAATATGGTATGTTGTTGCTTCATCCATTTTGATAGAATCAAAGCTGGTAAGTAGAAAATACAAGCTTCTTAATTACTACAAATCCATTCCGGGAGCTGAATAATTTATTACCCTTTCAGGAAAAGGACCTTGCTTTCAGTGTTCCAGCTTCTACTTTCTGTTCCCTCTCATGATCCTCCAGTCTTCTGGGGAGCTGCAACAGAAGACGCTGCTTCCTTGGCATGCACCCATTTATGTGTGGGCGTGTGGCCTGGTATCTAGGAAACCTTCCAAGGAGCACAGTCATGCACAGTATGGAAACCACATGCATAAGCCACACCCTGCTCCCTGCACAGCAGTGTCTCTAGGGAAGTTTCTGTTGACTAAATCTCTTCTGTATCTTCTGGCTGTCCTCTAGATGTGGACCAACTGCTTTTTGTTGTTGTTGTTTATGGTGTTTGTGTTGACTTTTGCATATTTTTTTTCTGATTACAAAGTAACATGAAATACCTGTCTACTTCACCATCCTGTCCTGTAGAGTAGCCTCTGGTCACAGGTAATTATTTAAATTTAATTTAAGTGTAGAGAGTGGCTGTCTGGACTGGGAAGCACAGAGAACCACTTCTGCACAGGCGAACAGCCTCATTATTGTGTAGAGCAGATTAATTTAACTCCTTTGCTCCCAGACAAGGATACGTTCTAGTTCTATTGTATCATACAAGGTCTGTTGCTCTTACTGTAAGTGCTCCACTGTATTCTACTGCTTGGATAGTCCTTAATTCACTTATCTACTGATGAGTATATAGATTGCTTCTATTTTCCCTGTTATAACAACAATTCGACTCTTTTTGCATATTTGCCTTCGCATACATTTCTAATAGTTGAAAATTGAAATTGATTTAAATTGTTCTAGTTTGGTTTATACTGCCAAGCTACCCTTTAGCAACTGTATCAAATGACAGGACATTCCTTTGGCCTGCTGTGAGTCACTAAACTTTTCAATTTAAACTAGAGCAGTCAGAATGTCCCTTACCATGTCCCTTACTAGGTAATTATGAGGTACAAGTAATACAAACACATTAATACTTTAAAAATAAAACACTGCAGCCATGCGTGGTATTTATATTAATTTGTATGATAGTTGTAAGGATGGGGTGGGAACCATGGATATGTTGTTATCTAGTTTAACACAAAAGAAAAAACAATGGTGGAGATCGGGGTAAGACTGCAGTCCTTGGGGCCGGGCTGGAGAGATGGCTCAGTGGTTAAGAGCACTGACTGCACTTCCAGAGGTCCTGAGTTCAAATCCCAGCAACCACATGGTGGCTCACAACCATCTGTAATGAGATGTGATGCCCTCTTCTGAAGACAGCTACAGTGTACTCATATATAATAAATAAATAAATCTTTAAAAAAAAAAAGACTGCAGTCCTTGAGTCTTCCTTATGGGGCAGAATCCATGGCTCTACAATCATTGTTTGTGATCGTAGGCACAGGCATGCTAATACAAAGGCAGAACTCTCCAAGGACACTGAGAAATGAGGTGACTTTGGTTTTGGTGTTAGAATGGAGAGAATGGGGTGACGGACCATCCAATTATTCTGTTCTTTCTATAAACAAGGCAAGACTCCACAGACATGAAATGAGCTACTGGGGTTCATTCCTAGCAGGTGGTAGAATCCAATAGCCTGACTTCTGTCTACTCAGGGTCTCCTTTAGGGTCACTCCTCCTACCACTCTGTCCCCATTTTGAAGGATCCAGCAAGGAGACAGTCTTACTGTCTTGAGCATGAAAGTTATGCTGGTGTTTGGTAACTGACATTTACTTCATTTATTCTGGAAATAAATACTTTATGAAGGCTAGCTAGGCACATGGAAGTCAGACCCCACAATTCTCACTAGCCACTTGAAATGGCTGCAAGAATCCCAGAATGGTCCATGCTGACTCTCTGGGCAAAATGGCAATTCGAATCTGGTCCTTACAAATGGCAGCCGTGTTGTGCCGCCTTCCTTAGTAACACGATTTGGTGAGGCCCTGAGATGCCCTACTTTTAGTTCATCTCTGAATTTTAGTTCCCTTTAAAAATAGGAAATCAAGCGAATAGGCAGCCTCAAGTTATGCAGGAGGTTGAAAATAGCCTATAAAATCAGCCAGAGGGCCAGGCCCTCCAGGCCCTGTCTGAATGGGCCTCAAAATCCCTTCATGAGTGACTGTAACTGCTAGCCTTCAAGATCTCTCTTTTTCATTGGAATGTTTGACTCTTAAAAATATTTTCTATTTTTTTCTGTGAGAATTTCACACATGCATGCAATGTATTTGATCATTCTTATATCCCACTACTCTCACCCCACCCCAACTTGTGTCTTTTTTTTAAAAAAAATAACCCTGGTCTAATCTGTGTTGCCCGTATATTCATGAGTGTGGGGCCTACCACTGATGTTTGATTGACCAACCAGGAGCCATAGCCTTAAAGAAAACCAAGTCTCTTCTCCACAGAAGCTCTCATCTGTCAACAGTACCTCAGCTAGGCGTGGGTACCACACTCTGTACATCTCCAGGTATTGACTTAACTGGGGGGGGAGGAGCAAAGGATGAAGAAATCACACAGATACTTAAGACACAGAAAACCTGTGGATGGAGTGGTCTGAGACCCCTAATGGAGAAGCTGCAGCACCTCGGGAGTTCAGCATGGTTATTTATACAAGGTAGGCGGGCGTTAAATAGAGAGGCAGAGTGATTGCACATGGCTGAACCAGGAGGCAGGGCTTCATGGTAGGCAGCTAAACAAGGAGGCAAGTTTAGCTAATCTTGGCAGGAACGGATTCTGTAGTAGAGCAGTCTTAAGGTGATGATCATGACAGTGGGGAGCTTCAGGTGAGCATTTTCTGTATGTATCATCAACAACCACACTGAGACCAGAGGAATGCTGTTCTATCTGGCTCAGCCTTGCCCAGGGAAGGCTTTGTCGTTCCCATGGGTCCTTCAGAGTTCCTTGACATGTCTGCGCCCATGCTAACAAGGAACATTCACTCAGATGGGGGACTGTGAGCCCCTCCCATCTCTGTGCTGGAATGCCGACTGGCTTGATCTTGGGCAGCTCTTACGTAGGCAACCACAGCTACTGTGAGTTCCTGAGTGCAACGGTCTGGTTATGTTCAGAAGACATGACTTCACTCCAGTCTTCCTCGACCGCTGACTCTTCTCTGCACTGCTTCCACGACGGTTCCTGATCCTTGAGGGAAGTTGGAGTATGACACAGATGTCCCACATGTGACTAAGCATGACACAGACATCTGTTCTTTGCACCTTTCCCAGTTGTGAATTGTTTTAAAGGCCCAGGAGCTATTAGAAATTGATCTCCCAGTCTTGTTTATACATTTACTTAGCATCATCTCCTAAGTAGTGGCCGAGCTCCTAACTCCAGAGCTGTCAGAACCCCTCCAGTGAATCACGTGCTGAAATGCAAAGTGAGAGTGCCTGTCTTTCTGCAGGAAGCCAAAGGCTTCTGAGGTTTCTGGATAGAGAGCATCTTTTATGGCTCCTGCAGTGGAAGGCTTTGCATGCATGGCAATACTTGGTCTTATACTTGCTGATATTTTCAACTAGAAAGCAGTAGAAAATGAGGTAACAGACTGTTTCATTCCACCAGACCAAGGTGAAAATATGTCACAGTGAAATTTAGATTTTTATATGAAGTAAAAAAAAAAAGATGAAAATAAAACATTTGGGGAGGTACCTAATTTAATATATTGTTCATTGTTTCAGATTTATCCTTTTCTATACAGTTTTAGAAACACGTAATTAGAGTTGGCGTGATGGCTCAGTGAGCAAAGACAGTGACGGTTGAGCCTGACATGGTAGAAGGAGAAAGCAAACCCTTACAGGGTTTCCTCTGGCTTTCACATAAATAGGTGTGTGGCACAACACACACACACACACACACACACACACACACACACACATGAGAGAGAGAGAGAGAGAGAGAGAGAGAGTTTTATAAATCTACATAATTATAAAATTGGAATGGCTAGTTATTTCCCCAATATCAGTGCTTCCTTTATGTTAAATTGTTTTCTCCTGTTCATTCAAGAATAGACTGTTTTCTAGAACAGTCGTTCATTGTACAGTTTGATGGTTTGGAGGGAAGACTGCACTGAGACACAAAGTCTATGCTTTTCCCAATAGCCATCAAGTATGGCTTGTTCCCAAACCCTGAAACTCCCCCCTTGGAATTAATGAGAAAATTAGTTCACCTGGCTTCTCCCTTATTTCTCTCTCTTGAGGAAAACTAGTTCACCTCAAAATGTTTTTCCCTTTGTGATGTTGACCCAGGAGGGAGATACAGTAAAACCGTATTGTGTTGGGCCCTTTTATCTCCTTTGATCTGCTCTGTTTTATCACTTATGCTCTATTCTCAAGTTGTATAGCACTTGCGACCTGTCCCAAGCTCACTCTTAAAATATATACAATGCAAACCCCAAACAAATGGCTCTGCTGATCTTCTGTCTGCTGATAGCAAATGGGTTTGTGGGGAAGGTCGCTGACTACAGAGAGCCTCTCTGGTGAGACGGGGTGATGAAAGAATGGATTTGTTGTAGTTTTTACACTTACTTAGGTCCCCCCTCCTTGGTTTTTATTTTTGTTTTATGGGATGGATACACATGGAGCAGGGAAGATCATAGAAATCATAGAAATCACTAAGATGTGATAAATGCATGTGTGTCTTTAGTACAGAGGGTTGCTATCAGTAGATCCATGGCGATCTACCTGAATATGATTCTGGTGCCTTACTTGAAAAGGCTACATTTGGCATAGTTTAATTTTAATACTGATCGGTCCTACAGTGCCTTTAATATTGCTAGTACTATCGTATTTATTTGGTAAATCTTTCAAAGAAGATTTAAGGAAGAAATAAGTAAAGATATTGTCTCTATGCCACAGAAATGTAGTTCAATTATAGCTTCAAAAACAAACGAAATGCAAATCATAGACGATGCAGAAATAATACAAAAATTATCATCATCAACATCTGATTTTCAACAAAGGCAACAGAAACTCCTGTTGGAGAAAAGAGGATCTCTGACACAGGGGGTTCTGGGAACCCTGGAAATCTACAGGAAAAAACAAACTCACTCTCCACAATCTGGGAAAAATCAACTCAATAGAAGCCAAAATCCTTAAGGCATAAAATTTCACATTAGAGAAATCACGTCAGGATACAGGTGCAAGCAAGACCTTTCTGATAGCTCAGGAGATAGTGGCAAACTGACGAACAGGATTGGATTAAACTAGAAAGCTTCATCCAATGAGGAAAACAGCGAAGTGAAGGGCAGACTACCAAGAGACTATTCATTTGATGAGATAAGCTTCCAGAATACCTCACTGGGTATGACATCATGGGCTCTACTACCCTCTGGAACTGTGAGCCCCAAATTAAATGTTTTCTTTTATAAGTTTCCTTGGATATGGGGTCTCTTCACAGCAGATGTGTAATGTCCTGTGAGACTCGTGTCAACTAAAGTAATTAAAATTTTTTTTTTTGTCTCATGGCTGGAACAAAATACCTATCTCAAATTAGGTGCTTTAATTTATCTGTGGGTGGAAAACAGGACTGGTCTGGTCTAGAGCTAGAGAATTGGATCATGTCCATGGACCTCAAAAATAACTCTTAATGGACTTACAACTTCTTTGATGCTAATAATTATAAACATTTCAATCAAATAATTATCTTACCCAAGAGAGGGAAATAACATGTACTAATAAAAATATTGAATATAAAAATAATGAATGATCTTCAATTTGAGATACTCAAATAATAGCTTTCAAACTACTTTTAGAAGTTTTAAATGAAAAACTTCTAAATGAAAACTAATGAACAGTCTGCTAATGAAAACTGTTTATTTATCCTTGATATGGCTTCACAGGTTGACTTTTTCTTATTTTCTGGACCTGTGTCATTGTTGAAGTAATTAACACTTCTTATGTTGGTCAGGGAACTCTAAGCTGCATTATATATTTTTCATAGATTAAATGAAAAAAAAATAGAATAGTTTTCAGTTTACCCATCAGGCACAGTCCTTTTAAAACCAATTGTTTTATTGGAAGAAAAGGTTGTCCGGAAGGGGAAAGCCAGCCAATGACGTTTCTCCACGAACAACAGATTGGAGAACCACTGAAATAGTATAGTTAATAGAACATTATCATCCAAGTACGGCCCAGGAAATGTTATCTAGAAAGGCTTCAATACAGTTCGGGGATAGAAGGGCATAGACCTCTGCTGGTAATGCCATTTTTACCAGTGCCGAGTTAGGTCATGGGGACTTCAACTCCTCATAACTGTTCCACTGGTTAACCTAGCTGGCTCTGCTGTAGAGGAGGGGGGTAGCTCGCAATCAACTTTCTTTGAGTAGCTGGAAGCTCTTCATATGGTAAATCTGACAGAAGCATTTCCCCCAGGAAGTGTAGTCTGCAAGACACTGAAATAGGTAGAACCTAGACAACCCTCAAGCTTTCTGTGAGTTTAGGACCAGCTTCAGGACTTCCACACAGTGTGGAAGAGGAAGTAGACTCACACTGACAAATGCCTGTGTGGTGAGCACACTGGACCTGCTTCAGGGCTAACAGACACCTGCTGATGCTGCACACGGGGTCTGTGGTGTCTGGACCACATGCCATTCATGTGTTATAACGACATTTGTGAAGCTTTTCTGTCAACATTTTCATCTTTGTTCAGAGGCCACAAGCTCTAATGATACAGCTGGGCGTCAGCTCTCATCAACCCAAACAGAGAACATAACCGTCTCTTCATTTGCTGTGGAGACCTCTTGACACCCCTTTCCAACCTGGCAAGTCTGAACAGGTCATCTCAGCAACTTTGTTACTTACTTACTTGTCATTTAGGGATGCTGTCAGCTTTGCTACAGTTATCTTCTAGTACCCAAAAGTTACATTTCACTTTATCTGCCCAATTAAGAATTCATTGTTGTACATGAAAATCATGGAAAATAACTGTGAATATATAAAATTAACTTGCTCCGGATGACATTTTTAAAGCCACTAAAGTAGTAGTATTGTTCAAAAATGTTCCTCCTCTGTCCCACTCTCTTCCTGGTGGTGTGATCAATCCCAGTGCTTGCATGCTTTAGGCAAGGACTCCATCACTAGACTATATTCCTATCCCAAGTTTGTATCCCTCCTTCCCTCTCTCTCTCCCTCCCTCCCTCCCTTTCTTCCTGCTTCCCTCCTTCCCTCCCTCCCTCCATTTCTCCTCTTCTTTCTTCCCTCCTTCCTTCCCTTCTTCCTCTTCCTTTCCCCTGCACCCTCAAAAAAGCAAAGAACTAGGAGCCATCCCATGTTGTTAATTCCAGCACCCAGGAAGCAGGAACAGGTGAACTTTTATGAGTTCAAGACCAGCCTGGTTTGTATAGCAAAGGAATTCCAGGCCAGAATGTGCTACACAGTGAGACTAGATGTATGTATGTATGTATGTATGGATAGATAGATAGATAGATAGATAGATAGATAGATAGATAGATAGATAGAT
>NW_021620970.1:8034759-8036411 GCF_004785775.1 Grammomys surdaster
GATAGATAGATAGATAGATAGATAGATAGATAGATAGATAGATAGATTAAATGAAGGTAGCTAAGGCTGGGAGATGGCTCAGTGATAGATAATCTGCTGGCAAGCCTGGTAAACCTGAGTTTGAATCCTGAGTCTCATATGAAAGAACTGTCTCCCACAAGTTGTCCTCTGACTTCTATACATACTGTGATGTGCACATGCACGCAGGCATGCACACATGAGAGTGCACAAAGACTGTGCTTCGGGTTAAGACATGATCTGTGTGTGCTCATGGAAACTCAGAGTTGTAACGTTGCCTTTCTGTAAACATGAAGAAACTTAAATTTTGGTGTATCAGTTTCTTTTTTAGTAAACAAGGATAAATCTAAGTGTAAAATTCTGAGGCAGGAAAAGTGTTACTACTGTCTACAGAAGACATCATGGACTGCTACTGCTATACTTGCTTTGTGTATTATTTTCTAGAGAAGTTATTTCTATCATTTAAACTCTGTGTATGTGTACATGGGGCTGGGGGATCGTGACAAATGCCCATGAGTGTAGGTGCCCACAGAGGCCAGAGGCACCCAATATCTGGGAGTTGGAGTTGCAGGCAGTTGGGAACCAAGCTTGAGTCCCCTGGAAGAGCAACAAATTCTTTTAGCTATTAACCTACCTTTCAAGCCCCTTATGTGCTATTTCCTGTGGAAAGCTGTTAAAATTATTATTTGTAATTGCAAATGCTCTACAAAGTGTTATTAGTGACTGCAATGAGAGTAAAGAAGATGGGCAAGAGAAGATGTCAATTACCAAAGTTATATTTTAAAAGGAGAAGCAATATACTAATGTATTTGCAGATAAAGAAGGAATACCAGAAAGATATGCCCACAGTCATGGAAATGATATGTAATTCCTCTGATGGGGTCAAAAGCTACTAAGAAAATGGTTTAAATTATGAAATGCAAACATGAGTGAGAATTGGAAACACTCAGGCTGAGAAGATAGTGCAGTGGGTAAACAGCGTGCTGTGTAAAGTGTGAGGCATCCGAAGAAATGCAAGCACATACCTGTAATCCCAGCACATAAGCCAGAGACAGGAGAACCCCCAGGGCCTCGCTGGCCAGCCAGATTACTCAATGAGTGAACTCTAGGTGAAAGAGCCTCAGAAAATAAGATAGAAAGTGATAGCTACCCAGGGCCAGCTTCTGGCTTCAGTGAGTTTATTCACAGTCATGTACATGCACACACATGGAGACACACATACTTAAATTTACACAACTCAAGTTTTCTTACTAAAAAGAAGGAAGATCTTTAAAATCAGGTGGAAAAAAACCCTCTGAAAATTAGAAGTTAACAAGATGTCTGGTTTCCAGCACTCAAGAGGCAGAAACAGACAAGTTTCTGAATTCAAGGTCGACACAAGTTCCAGACCAGCTGGGGCTGTAAAGTCAGACAGTATCTGAAAAAGAAAAAGAAGAAATAGTAAAAGAAGGAAGGAAAGAGAAAAGAATAAAGTAAAGAGGAAAGAATGAAAATTTTAGGAAAGGAGGCTAAGCTAGAAGGAAAGACACAGTGTGCACACGCATAGCTGAAGATAACTGTGTGCACATGCATAGCAGACGATGACTGTGTGCACACGCATAGCAGAAGATAACCGTGTGCACACGCATAGCAGA
>NW_021620970.1:8036421-8057701 GCF_004785775.1 Grammomys surdaster
TGTGCACACGCATAGCAGAAGATAACCGTGTGCACACGCATAGCAGATAATAACTGTGTGTACACGCATAGCAGATGATAACTGTGTGCACACGCATAGCAGAAGATAACCGTGTGCACACGCATAGCAAATGATAACAGGAATATTGACTGGCAGACTCATAACACCTACAACCTTGGAACAACCCAAATACCCATCCAGAGAGACAGAGACAGAGACAGAGAGACAGAGAGAGACAGACAGAGAGAGACAGACAGAGAGACAGAGACAGAGAGACAGAGACAGAGAGAGAGAGAGAGAGAGAGAGAGAGAGAGAGAGGAGGAGAAGAGAGGAGAGGTGAGGAGAGGAGAAGGAAGAAAGGAAGAAAATGAAAATGTCACCCATATAGAGGACAAGAGGACCTACTGAGAACACAACAAATGACCTACTTATATGTACAGTAACATTGATACATCCCGAAGCATTATGTAGCTTGAGTTACATAAAGCACAATAAAAAACAGCATGCTGTGTGATTCCATTTAAATGACATTCTAAAAATGACAAAAATCTAGGGGCTGAGAACTGTGGTATGTATCTTGGCTTTACTGCTGTTTATCTTCAATAATGTTTGCCAATCTCTACACTCAAGAAGATAAATTATATTGTATGTAAACTATATCTTAGTTTTTTTTTAAATATTTATTTATTTATTTTATTTATGAGTACACTGTAGCTGTCTTCAGACACACCAGAAGAGGGCATCCAATCTCATTACGGATGGTTGTGAGCCACCATGTGGATGCTGGGATTTGAACTCAGGACCTCTGGAAGAACAGTCAGTGCTCTTAACCACTGAGCCATCTCTCCAGCCCCCTATATCTTAGTTTTTAAAAAGATAAAAAGGATTTGAGAAAAGTGACGGGGAAGTTTGAACATGTGCATCACAGACACCTTGGAGAAGAAGCTGCAACACTGTGGCCACTTGTGGGAATTCTCTCAGCACCACGAGAGGTTCCTCAAATAAGGCTCTAAGTGATTTAAATGCAAGTCAATGGTTCAGCTATTCTGAAGTGAAGACCACAGTCACACTTGAAAGAAATTAGGATATGTTGCTCCCACGAGTGGTTCCTGTGGGGTCTTTTGTAATCAGAATGACTAAAGAAACATCCACATCCATGAAGCATGAATCCATGAAGCATGAAGCTGGCAGTGAATTCTTCTTGCTAATAAAATCACGGACATGAAGACATCAAATGCAACCCTCTTGCCAAAACCACACACCACCGTCTATCAATCATTTTGAGAAGGGCGGGGGGAGAGAGAGGAATGAAGAAAAAGAAGCCTAACCACGAGCAAGCCTCCAGATCTGCAGGTTTTCAGGAGAGTGGGTTGTGCTAAACGATACAGTAGGAGTACAGGAAGCAAAATGGAGGCTGTGAGACTCTGCAGAGCAAGCAAGCCTATTCCTTCAGCAAGACTCCAGGAAAGAGAATCCAGGGAGAGCAAGACTGACAATAGAGATAGTAAGAAACGGATTACCATTCAGTGGCTGTACCTTTTTAGGGGGTAACGATTAAAAATATAAGGTATAAGAACACGACAGTTGAGATAACGCAGGCAGTAATTTATATTGAGCAGTGGGCACTGCAATCCCAGCGTGCCCCGGCTCTGCTTACCAGAAGGCTTAATTATAATCGGGGGTGGGGGTGGGAACTCAGATAAAGTGGGACTGGCTGAGGACCCCGTCTGTTTTGCTCAGAGATGGATTCGTGGAAGCTTGTTATTTCTTCTCACCCTGCTTTTATATCTTTGGAATTTTCCAGAATGAAAACGTATCTTTAAAAAATAGCACTTATATAAGACTTCTCACAAACCTGTAACAAAAACGTTATCATCCACGCAGACAGGAAGTGGCACTGTAGAGGTAATCATTGGCCCCAGAGCTTGTAAGTAGGGTGTTGGACTCAAGCGTGGAGGCCCATCCTCAGACACTGTGTCTTATCTCTGCTTGTTTGATTGTGTTTTCTTCAAATCAGAAAAGGGCACTTCATGGGTTGTTTTTCTCTTCCCAGTGCTCTGACAGCTGTGATCCCTGAGGTAGTGGCACTCCTTTCAACCAGAGCCCCCCCCCCCGCCCCCAGTCCCCACTCAGTTCACAGTGCTCAGTTCTCCATCCATCCTCACGGACTAAAATGCGTCTGCTTTTGTTTGCTTCTCTTTCTCTCTTTCATTTTTCACTTTCTTCTTTCTGCCCTGTTGCCGTTTCTCCCTGGTCTTCCTCCTTCAGTTCACCAAGTGACTTGTCGCCCACTGCCTGTGCTCTAGACACCATCCCTTTGCCCCTCCCACTCTAGTGATGACTTAGGTACCTTTCCAAGCACTGGGCACAGCAAAGGAACCTTTCATTGGGCATGCGCAAAGCAGGAGCCTCGCTAAAAGCGCTCATAATTATGTGCTTGTTCTACTTCAAAGTTGCTGGGGAGAAAAGGCTGCCATCTTGAATGCTAAGGACGTCAAGGAGAAATGACCTCAGAAAGGAGAGTTTTATACCCCAAATATTCCATACTCTATACACCTGGAGGGGTTTTAATCTTCATCCCTATAGGCCTTGCTGCCTACCCAGGAAATGAGTACATTGAAGCCTTCAGGGACAACACTTAGATAACACTGTTTAGTGTACTGAAGACTAATCCATATCTTTCAAGGCACACAGCCTTAGACTGGAAGAGTCTTGTGGGCAGGGACCTTGCTGATCCAAATTTAGGCCTCCATGTAAAGATAAGGTGTGGTTGCAAGCTTTTACAGGATGTCAACACTTTGCCCGAGGCCCAGTGGATAAAGGTCTTTGCTGGCTCACCCGGCTACAGTACCGCACGAGAGAACGTGGTCTGAAGCGGTGCTTTTCACCTTTGGTGTTCTCTTCAGTCTTCCCACTTCCCATCATTATCTTTCCCAAGTACCTCACATAGACACTCGAGTTGTTTCCTCCTCATCAAGTCCTACCATCAACATGACAACCTTGAAAGACTAGCCAGTCCCCCAGTGCCCTCTACTGTAGTTGGGCAAAACCCTTTGCTGAAAAATTTCCACATCGCTTTCATCGACATTAATATTTCTAGATATCCATCTCAGACCGTTAGTAGTAAATGGCTCTTCATAAAATAGGAATGAGGGGGGCGGGCTGGACGGCTGGCTCAGCTTTTTAGAGAAAGTCCTGTTCTTGCAGAGGACCTGAATTTTGTTCTCAGCATGCACATAGGGCAGCTCACAGCTTCCTGTAGCTCCAGCTCCAGGACGACCCAAAGCCCCAGATCTTCATGGGCACTGGCATTCGTATGTCCGTATTCATGTACTGACACACATGTACACATAAATAAAAATAATAAGTCTTTTAAAAGAGAGAAAATGATGGGAATGGGGGAAGGGAGATGGACTGTCTTGTAAGCCTTATGACCAGAGTGGCATTCCCAGAACAGAAAAGGTGGAGATGGCGGTGTGCCTCTATAATACCAGACAGAGCTCTATGGCAAGATGGGAAGTAGAGGCAGGAGGAATGTGTAAGAACTTGTGTGTTTGAAGCAATGGCAGAAGCATCAAGAAGGACCCTAATTCAAACCCCAAACAACTCACAACAGAGAAACAAGGTAAAGAGAACTAACTCCCCCAAAGTCCTCTGACTGCATACATGCTGTGGTGTGTACTTACATGAATGTGCGCGCACACACACACACACACACACACACACACTGCAAAATGAGTTCAGATTATTCTATGCTCAGGGGAATGTGTGAAGATTGTTTTCAACTCTATGGTGATGTTACTGGTAGACTTGTTGATCCCGCCTCTGCTTTGTTAATCCTCCCTGACTCATGGGTTTTACTGTGAGAACTAATGCAACTTCGAAAAAGTGCTTTACTGTTTTGTCACAAGATCTTGTGCCAGGAAATCATTTCTAGGCATTGTCTGATAAAGTTGCTTTTGAAGTAGGCCCCAGAAAGCAGCAGAAGGTTTTGTATTGCTCTTAATCTCCAATGGTGATTTTTTAGAGCTTTTTTATGTGACTGTGCTTGGCAGACTTTGTGACTGATAATAATATCTAAGTAATTTGTAAAGAATCAAAAGCACACATGCACACATTTAAAAACACTAATAGATTATGTGATGTTTAAATTCCCGATAGATTAATGACGTTCTGCAGTGTAATACGCCTTTAAAACATGTCCAAAAGTCTTGCATAAACCCAAGATCTTTTGAATCCTTATCTGTAGTAATGTGGCAGGATTTAGTGACTCTCAGAAAAGGAAGCAGCTGGACAATTGCCATTCACTTGTTCTGCAGCACCATCTAGTGTTCATGGAGAAATATGCTTTTAAGCCTCTCTCTGCCTTGCCGGTTAAGAGAATCTTGCTGCTAAGAGTATCTATCTTCATGGATTACTATCTCTATGTGCCAGCCAATGCTGCTTAGAGATTACATCACCTTACGTCACTTTATATTAATTTCCAGGGTGAAGAATTATGCACTCAGTCACCCAATGAGAAGAATTGGTGTATGTATCAGTACGCATATGTGACATTTTATCTCAAGACTACTATCTTTATTTCCCAATAAAATAACCCATAGATGCTGGGACTTACTAGTTTACTTTAGCTTTACTTGCCCTTACAACAAACATCTTTAAATAGCCAAACATTAATTCTCCAGAATATTATAGCATTTACTATATAACATAACACATTCAAATGTCCTATTTGCTCCGAGATTGTCTTACATAATATTGCTCCCTTTTTGAAACTTCTAGCAAATTATTTACTGCTAGAAAAAGCCACAAAACATCATCTGGGCCCTGACATTCAGAGCTTTGCTACCCTAGAAGCTTAGGCAGCCCCTCGGTGGATGTGAAGGCTCAGAATTTCTGCACCCCACCCTGTCCTCCAAATCACACTTCTCACTTAAGATAGCCCAGGGTTGCAGATGCATGTAAAATTTGAGAGCAGCTATCTTAGAAATGTCTTCTCCTCATGCTCGTTGGACAGTGGTCAACCAAGACTGGAGACTTTCATCACAATTTCAGATTTACAATATTTTATTCTTGGAGAGAGTTATGTAACTCTCTCCTCCCCTCCTTCCCTCCTTCCCTCCTTCCCTCCCTCCCTCCCTCTTTGTCTCTGTCTCTCTCTCTCCCTACACACACACACACAGAGAGAGAGAGAAAGAGAGAGAGAGAGAGAAAGAGAGAGAGAGAGAGCGCGAGCGAGCCCAGGTCATAACCCAGGATTCCTAAGACTCTGCAATATCTGTGCTTCCAAATAGAGTCCTGTAACAGCATGTCCAGTGCTTCTACTTTAGTCAATCCAGTCAGGTAGCAATGTCAGTAGGATTCTATAAAACGGAGAGGAATTTAACTCTGTTAAACTCTGTTTAGCTTTTAAACCTAGCAGGCTAACTATGAAAATCAGAGTATTTACAGCCATTTGTTTCTTTTTGGCTAATGTTCGTTAGTTCATAATCTAATACCATTCCGAATTCACTCAAATTCCCTGAGACAGTTATCTAACCATTTCAGATAACAGAATAGACTTCAAAGTGCAAGGCAATCTCTTTACAGACTAAGGCTACTTTGGAAAGTATTTTAAGTGCATAATTATGATAAGCCAGGTTCTTACATATTACAAAATTCTCCCCTTTTCTAAAATCTGGGCTAATAGCTATTAAACATTTCAAATTCAAACTCCAAGGTAATATATTGTTGGTTCTTTTAAATTTTTCAAAATTTAAAAAGCAATAAATGGATTGTTCCACAGTCATGAAAATTATCACTGCAATTAACACATAGGTCCACAAGCTGGGCTTAATCCCGTTATCTCTGTGGTTCTAATTATTCAGGGCTTAAAGAAAGCAGAAGCTATTTGACCCGTGACTGGCCCTGCAGTCTGCTGGTGAGGGTATACAGTAACACACGCTGCAGCAAAACTCAGAGTTCCTAAACTGCAGATTATCATGTTGAACCTTTCTTGGATTGTCTTACGGGTCAACAGAGAATTCCAAGGTCACAGTTACAAGCTAGGACGGATTCACATCCCGGTGCCTCTTGTCTTCTGAATATATTCTACCTTCCTTTGTTTTTCTTGTAAATCCTTTCAACATCCACTAGCTTAATTGGGGTGAATGGAGTCTATGTCTCCCGCTAGGGCAAATGTCTTGATTGAATAATTAGTGTTAATTGACACAGGCACCTCTGTCCAAGGTATAAAGTGTCTTCATAGTTTATTTCATTATCTGCCTCTCTCCTCTCCGTTTTATAGAATCCTACTGACATTGCTACCTGACTGGATTGACTAAAGTAGAAGCACTGGACATGCTGTTACAGGACTCTATTTGGAAGCACAGATATTGCAGAGTCTTAGGAATCCTGGGTTATGACCTGAGCTGACAAATTATGAACTTTAACTTGAAAAACAATCCTTCAATGTACAAAACTTAGTAGCCTTTGTTCTTACAAGAAATGTGACATTCGACGTTTGTCACAGGTCCCTGGGCAGTCCATCCTGGGCCTGGGGTTCTGACTTCTGCATCCTAAAGGTTTGTTGGGGATGACAAAATTCCTTTGAGGGTCTAGAAACCATATCAAGCTGACAGAAGGACCAAATTATCCTAGAGCATCTACAGTAGAAGCCCAGGCCCTCAATCAGGAGGTGTTTCCCTCCAGCTTTGGATCCTTTCCAGAGAGCAGCCAGTGGGTGTGGAGAGCTCCCAGGGAACATGTGATCATGGTGGTACAATCCCTAGGAAGGGCTCATCTGAGAGCCTAGAGCAGCAGCTGGGGGAATACGTGCTTGAGCAGACAAGTAGGCTGCAAGGAGGATAAATACACTAGCATTTCTTTCTCTGTTACTGTTGTTATTAAAAGGGGCTTGTATGGGTGGGAAAATAGGTCTTTAGTTATGGAATCGTGGAACTTATTCAGAAGAGGCAGTGTGACAGCAGACTGATCTCTGTAATGCAAATGGCAGCTCTTTGCTGAGAGCCGTTGTGTAGAATGCTTGAGAACGTGGCAGTGACTTGGCAGGGAGATGGCAGCAAGGTTTTCTGGACCAACTGTCTCCTGCAGCTGTGAAAGACACACAGCCTGGCTGCCAAATGTTGGGCTCTTTTGTGCTTTGGCTGAGTTTAGTTCACTCCTATGGCAACTTGAGATTGAGCGTTCAGGAATATTGGTCTGGTCTGGACCATCGCCATCTCTTAGCAACCGAAGGAGATAGAAATTACCAGCTGGGTAATTTGATACTGGGAACTTGAAGGTCATGAAAATGGGATATAATGGCTGTTTGTGTTGAAGGGGGAGAAAAGGGGAAAATGATGTAATCCTAATGCGTAGAAATGTTTGGAATGCCACAGAGATTACAAAGGAAAATCCAGTTCAAACTGGACTCAGTCTCAGAGCAATTCAAGTTGGGCCAAGAAGTTTCTTTAAACATGTATATTTATGCTCAAAAATAAAACCCCTATGGGGTTTTGGAACAGCAGTATAGAAAATAGTTTATTCTGCTTTAATTTTCTCTGAGGTTGGCTTGTAGCTTTATTTACATTAAGTTTTGAAACAGCGATTTCAGAGTAACATAAATACAGGTTAGGGTTATATTGTTCTGATGTCTGAAGGCATTGGGTTACGGGGACCAGGATGATGATTGGGGCAGGGAGCACTGGTAAGGATGTTTCTTGGAAATGACAAGGTGCTGGAGATGTGCTTCCTGAATGCTTGCACTGTCTCCAGCTTACATGCACACCAGCTCTTCAAGGAATTGAATGTTGGGAAACTGGAAAGTAGAAGCCAAAGGAAATTCTTGATAACAAGTTGTTTTCCTTTTCCCTGGACCCAGTGAAGGGGCCATCTGTTTTTCAAGCTAGAAAAGCCAGAAAATATAGTGTTTGTTCCTGGAACGAGCCAAATTGTCATAATCTAATCAAAATACCAAAGCAGAGAGGGAGAAAGCGATAGAGGGATGGGGAAGCCGGGCATGGCATTTCCCGTTGCCCTTTGCATTCCTGTGGATTCATCCAGCTGTTCAGTAAGCCTGCCTAGACAAGATGCATTTGAAGGGAGTATGGATTACAGCCATGAGGACTAAAAATTCCAGGGTTTTGCATGACAGGTAACTGCCTGGTCTTGTTCTCGGGATAACTTGTTCATCTACTACACATGTGGCTTTCGTGCTGGCACAGTGGGCAGAGCACCCTGCTTTCCTTGTCTCCCTTAGTGCTTAGACTTCCTTGACACACTCTTACACAGTTGGCCATGGATCTAATGCAAACAGTAGAGCGCTCCTAGCTTTTCAACAGTGCTAAGAATGTTTAATTCCTTCCATGTGAAGGGTTTAGCGTTTGATTTTGTGATCCAACTTCCATGAGGTGAAGTAATAAATTTATTAACAAAAATAAACCTCTTTTTATACATCCACTTCCCTGTATCCCCAGCCCTCCAAGGCCCATACCCATCCAACTTGCGACAGAAGAAGCTGAATCACATGAAACCACTGGTTTTATAGGTTAGAAACGTTTTCACATTGGTTGTTACGCATAGCACAGACAAGCAGAACAGACAAACAAGTCCTCTGATATGAAAACACTGTAGGATCATGAACACTGTCATCAGGATTCTCTGAGAAGAGAAGGTCTCGGCAGTGACTCTCAACCTTCCCAATGCTACAATCCTTTAATACCGTTCCTCACGATGTGGTGACCTCCAGCCATAAAATTATTTTGTTGCTACTTGATAACTGTAATTTTGCTACTGTTATGAATTGTAATGTAAATATCTGATTTGTGGGATATTGGATATGTGGGATATTTGTGGGATATGTGACTCTTGTGAAAGGGAGACCCGAGAGTTAAGAACCACTGGTTTCAAGGCTTTAAGGTAGCCAGAATGATAGATTGCTTTGCAACCAAACTAAATCAAAAGGTGACACAAACAAAAGTTACAGGCAGTGTCCTGCAGAGCACAGTGTGTCCCCCAGAGCTGCCGGGGCTTGTAGATTACTTCTAGCTCAATGGATCTTGCATTTACTTTAAAAATTATTTTTCATATTCTATTTCCCCTCATATTTCAAAATGGTTCTGATTCTGAATCCGTGTTAAAATTCTATGCTCTTTGCTATGAAGAATGAAAAATATGCCAATTTTCAAAAAGCAGGTGGAAAGTTTAACCTTTTATTCCTTTGGAAAAGTCCAGTCACATTCATTTAAATTATACATACATACATATATATATATATATTTACATATACATATATATATACTTTCTGTGCCTCAATATTAATTATGTATATGTATATACACATACACATATAGTTTGAGGCTCAGGAAGTATATATTTTTAACTTTTCTGTCTTGAGATGAAGACATGAAGCTACAGCCAATGAATATATTACAAAAGGAATGGACATCATAGTTTTGTACTTTTTACTTTGCTTATCAACTTGTTGTGATAGTCACAGTAAAACTTTACTTGACATTTACGGTGTGGCAGGTGCCTGGGAAGCACCTCTTCCTAGTTCCATCTTCCTAGTTCTAACTCACAAAACAGATGGAAGAACTGAGAAAGTTTGCTCCCATGGAACTAAGGTTGTCAATGCAACCGACCTTCAAGCTGTCCTTGGACCTGCGTTGTTATTACTGTTTGTCCAGCCTTCACGTTGACTACACCTGATCACATTGACTGGGCACCTCCTTACTCAGTATGTTTAGTGAACTTTTTTGTTGTTAGTTCTTACGTTGTAGGTGGTGTTTGGGCAGGGCCTTCTGAAGGACTGCTGACGGGCATATTCACAGTTCGGTGAAGAGCAAAAGCAGCATTTTGTAACTTTTTCCATTGAACATAAGTGTCTTCTGCCTGTTTGTGGACAGTCGTAGCTTTGGCTATCTCTTCTGTTCCAGGCAGCTGAGCAGATCTGCAGGCACAAGGTATTTTCAGCTATCTTTCAAAAATAAAATTTGATGTGTGTATGTATGTATGCCGTGTACAAGGATGGGGATCTGTGCCCAGTGTGGACGGGTACACATGCGTGGAAGTCAAGAAGTTTTCAGACAGGGGTTCTCACTGTTGGGTCTGACCAATAATCTCCAGAAATCCTCCTGTTCCCATGTTCTTCAGCCCCCAGTGCAGGGCTATAGGTATATATGACCATGCTTTTTACTTGGGTTCTGGAAATCTAAAATTTAATCTTTATCTTATGCAGCAAACACTTTTACCCATGATTCATATTTATTTAGTTCATTTTAGAAGTGTCTCACCTGCATGTATGACTTTGCACTGTGTGTGCTCCTACTGCCACCAGAGACTAGAAGAAGATACTTGATCCCCTGGAACTGGCATTATAGATGATTACGAGCCATGAGGTAGATGCTGCAAACTGAACACAGGTCCTCTGTAAGAGCAGCAACCACTGAGCCATCTCTCCATCCCCCTCTGTCTCCTTGTAACATCCACAAAATTGTTTTATGTTCACAATTAACGAACAGTGCTTACACTTATAAATACTTATGTAATACCTTTACAGTTTTCTGCATTTAAACAGAAGGATTTTGTATATCATCTTTTGGTACACTTCTGTGGTGTGTTTTCACTGGTTTTCCGCTTTGCAGTGAAAAACAAACTGATGAAGATTCTGAGCTCATATGTTTACTGTTCCCATAGCACTCAGTCTTTCAAAGGATTATCTTCAGAAGATTATCTCCTGGGAAGGAGAGTGTATATCTAGAAGCATTTCCTTGGAGTTGAGAGGCAGGGTAGAAATGCACGGGGCCCTTTATTCAGGTGCCCTCAAAGCCACACTACTTAGACAAGAGCAAACAGCCAAGTGAAGGCTTGACAATGCTAAGTGACTTCCCCTGTACGATTGACTCTTGAAGATGTATTGATCTGTACAGCAATGCAAACGCTGAATGCTAGCCTGATTTCCCACAATCCACTCTTACCTCACTGCGTTTTACTTCTTTCAGATGAAGATTCAAATTCTTATTTTACCGGGCCCCAAGCTAAAGGTCTTTCTGAATTGCCAGAGTTAAAGAAAACAGATAAAATCCTTGAGTGGAAGCAGATGAATACAGCATTCCTTCACATCTCACCGGAAATAGCTGGAGCTGGAGGATTGCAGCTCAGTCCTGAGGCAATTCGACTTCCTTATGTGTATGGATGTCCACCTGACAAACTCTTTAATGCCACAGTTCCTAGACTAGTGTTGTATCATGAACTTGCAAAAATACTGTGTCATAGTCACTGTGCTGGTCCTTCCCACACTAGATTTAGCCAGTTTTTCAATGATGCAGCATTATTTTGTTTTGTTTTAGAGATCCTGCAATGACTGAGAGGCAATATAGAGTGGTGGCTAGGGGCATGGATTCTTAGGGCATGTATTAGTCAGGATTCTCTAGGGGAGTATAACTTATAGAATGAATATCTGTATGTGTGTATAGACTATATATAAAGTCCACATATATAGCAAGTATATCTATCTATATATGTATATATATGCCATATATGTATACACACATATATATAGTCTGCATAGATAGCAAGTCCATATATGTATATGTGTGTATATGTGTATACATATATATTATGTATATGTGTGTGCACATATACATACATATATGTGTATGTGTGTGCACATATACATACATATATGTGTGTGTGCATATATACATACATACATACATACGTGTGTGTGTGTGTGTGTGTGTGCGCATGCGCACATGCTATGGTCCAAATAATTCAACATTGGTTGCCTATGAATGGAAAGTCCAAGGATCTAGATGTTCATTTCACAAGGCTAGATGTCTCAACTGGTCTTCAGTACTTGGCAGAACCATGAGGAAGTAGGCTCTAATGCCAGTAGAGGAATGGACTTGTTATCAAGAATGAGAATAAATAGGCTAAGGGAGAGAGAGTTTCTTTCTTCCATGTCTTTTATATCGGTTGCCAGCAGATGGTGTGGCCCAGATTAAAGATGAATCTTCCTACCTCAAAATATCTAAATTAAAGTTGTATCTTCCCTCCTCAAAGATCCAGATTAGAAGTTTGCCTTTTCATTTCAAATGATTTAATTAAGAAAAAAACCTTCACAAATATGCTTAATCATTTGGGTTTCAGTTAAATCCACATGTAGTCAAGTTGACAACTAAGGGTAGCCATCACAGGGTGCAACTGTCTGGATCCAAATTCCAGATCTTCTTCTTATGTGCTGTGTAGAGTGGCCTTCTATGCCTTATTTTCCTCCTCTGTAAAATGAGGGTTATAACGATAGCTTATGTCTCCTAGGACTGCAAGGACCATTAGAATGACTAATATCTGTGAGATGCTGAGGAAAATGCCTAGGATGGAAAGTACTATGTAAATGTAGCTAACATGATGGGAGAGGCTTGGAGTCTTCTACAAATGGGCATTACCATCCCAGAGCTTAGCCTTTAAAATGAATCTTTTACACAGTTTGACAGACCTAGTAGTCATCCCTGCTAAACATCAAAGTCAACCTCAGACTTAACACGTAGGCATATGCTGAGTATTGCCGTGTATGGAGTCTTAAATTTCCTTTTTCTTTTCTTCTTTCATCTTCTCTTGATAATATAAAAGATGTAGTTTCATCAGCACCAAGAGATGGAACCAGGAAGATCAGTAGTTCGGGATCATCTTCAGATACATAGCAATTTTGAGGCTAGCCTGGAATACATGAGCACTGTCTCAAAAATCAAATGCAATCAAACAAATATGGTGTCTCACAGTATTATCTGGGATATTCACAGTAGACTTAAACCATCCCCCTGCATCAACCTCATAATTGGATCTATAGCTTCTTAAATTTTTTGTCAGTTATTAAGAGCCAACATTAGTGAATGTTGTTGCCAAGAAGTATCACACACATGTTTTAGTCAAGGAAAAATACTGTGTGATTGCCATAAAATCTTTCAGGAAGTTATTCCCTTCATATCTACGAGATCATGAGTCAACGTCAGGAAGACAAATATTCTCTCACCAGCAGATGTTTGGAAGATTGGATAATTTAGTGAGCGCTGAGGAAGAAGTTTCCAAAGCTCCGTTTGGAGTCAAGATGTAAAGGAGTGACAGTTAACCTAACAGCCAATGGGCGATAACAGTTATAAAAATAGACTGTCTACAGATGGGCAAGCCAAGTGAGAGAGAAGACCATTAGAGGACAGCCCACCGTCACAGAACTCAGACAGCATGACTGGGTGCAAGAAATGGATAATTAGTGTGTAGTTAGAGTGAATCTGAAACGTGTGTCTGCTCAAGGTGCCAGCTGAGAAGCTAGTTGACTGTCCATATAGAGAAGATGGGAAGCTCACAAGACACAGAAGCTCCATTGAGATGACCAGATACGAAGAGAAGTGAATACGGCTTTTCAAAGTGGGAAGCCTGAGGGATAGATGGAGGCTGGCTACACAGGTAGATGGAAAGATGGGCTATAGTAGAAGATGGAAGAATTTCCTTAGTACAGCGGTTAGAACCTTCTGGTTTCTCCTGAGCTATCCTATTCGGTACAGGATAAAATTAGTATGTAGGAGGGAGGAGCTACTCTCAGGTCATAAAGAATTAAGAAAAATAGACTGAGGGGGAGGGAGAGGGATGCTCATTCCTATTTCCGTGAAAACTTTTGATGTGTTAAAAGAGCCCTAACAATATGGGGTGAGTACTTTCTGAATAAAAAGAATTCTATTGACTCGGACTTAGACCTAAGAACATGTGGCTTTTACTAAGTAAATAGCAACTTCTTACTTGGATACATTTTTAGTATTGCATGTAATTGCTTTTAAAGGTCATGTGTGGGCCATCAAGGTTACTGAGCAGATGAGGACTCCTGGATCTCTGGAACTCATATAGTAGAAAGAGAGAACTGACTTCATCAGGTTGCTCTCTGACTTCTCCATGTGTGCTGTAGCAACCCATCCATCCATAATACAAAGACAAATAAATAAATGGTTCATTTGTTTTAAAGACACTTGTATTCATTAGGAAGATGGAGCTGTCAGTAAGGTGCCTACCCCTCCCTCAATTATAAGGATCAGGGTCTCCAGCACCCATTATGCTATGGTGGGCACAATGTCTGTAACCCCAGAGCTGGAGACACAGGCTTGTAGGTCACTGAAGCTCACTAGTCAGTCTGAATTGATGAACTCCATGTTCACTGAGAGACTGTCTCAGCAAATAAGATGGAGAGTGGATGAAAAAGGCAGTCAATGTACAGCCTACACACACACACACACACACACACACACCACAAGTGTGGGGGAGAGAGAGACATATATACAAAGTTACTAGTATTGTTTCCTCCTGATAAGAATAATACATTTTGTTATAAACACTATCTACGACCTACTAGTATTATTACCATTTTGATGAATTTCCTTTTTCTAATTCTCATCTTTATGTATTAAATCTGACTTGGATCCCATCAAAATTTTAGACTTTATTTCTTTAACTTAGTATTATATTCCTAGTTTGTTTTTTCCTCCTTGACATGGACTCAGAACTGGGCCAAGATTACGTCTTATGACACTCGTGCGTAGGAAGTCTCTAATAAGTTTACAGTGAAGGAGTTTTGTTACAGTCTAAACAGAGTCCTAAATATCTGTGAGCAGAGCCATCAAGAATGTAACCGGAACTGCTGTAGCAGAGAGCCCCAAGGTTACTATGCCTTTTCAACTGTGTAAGAATGTAACAAGAAGGTGCCACATATGAATGCGGAAGTGTGCCCTCAGAATACACTGTCAAAGAGTGTCTTGATTTCCCAACCTCTAGAACTGTGAGAGATATATCTTGTTATTTGAAGACTACCTCGTTTATGAATGCCAGCCCAAGTGAAGGAATGAGATTCACAAATCATACCAAGATGTGGAGGTGCCGCTGTGACAACTCAAAGTGTGAAAGTGGGTTTGGAACCAAGTAATGAGTAGAAACTGGAGGAGGTTTACAGTGGAGCTTCAGAAAGCCTGAATTCTCCTTTGTCAGGGCGACTGCTGAAAACTGAAGAGAGCAGGAAGTAGTAAAGAAAGCCTCAGGTTACTAAAGAGCACCTAGGTAGCGTAGAATATCAGTAGAAATGTAAGTGGTTAAGGCCATCTTAGTAAATCTGAGAGATAAATGAGGAACAGGTCCAGGGCAACAGCGGAATGACCAGCCTTACTCTGGAGCAATGCATTCTTGGCTGAATTGGATTGTGTCCTGGCATTCTCCGGGAGGTAGAAAGTGTCAATAATGAAAACAGAACCTTCTGAACCATGCAGGAGGAGCCTGCTTAGTAAGATGCTGGTAAAGGGAACTGACTTAAAGATGGAGTTATTAAAAAGGAAAGTGTAACTTAAAAACAGTAAATTGAGAAATCATAAGAAGGCCTGTTTGTGAGAAGGCAAAGATGGTGACATAGCCACTTAACAAGGACAAGGAAGCTGGATATAAGACATCCAACCCAGTATCTGTGGCCTCCAAAGCTGACAGAAACATTTCTATCACTCACAGCTTCTTAGTGATGGTGTTTTGTTATAGCAGCCCACCCAGACTAAGAGTTTCAAAGTCCTTATCTTCCTTACGCTGGAGTTAGGATGACTTAGGCCTTTGAGGCAAGTTAAGGGTTTGTGATGCACACTGAATTGTGAGAAGATGAAACAGTATTTCTGCAAATTCAAGGAAGCTGGACCTTGGAATTGGGGTTATTGATCTTAATAGTTTTGCTTTGGAGGTGTCTGATAAAACTTTAGTCTCTTTTCTTTTTTTATTTTTAAAGACTTATTTATTTTTATTTTATGGGTATGATTGTTTTGACTGTGTATGGACATGTGTGTGTGTGTGTGTGTGTATGTGTGTGGTGTGTATTCATGTGTGTGCCTGGTGCTCCTGGAGACTACTATAAGACACTCAATCTATCCCCTGCAACTGGACTTACAGACAGTGGTGAGCCATCATATGATGCTAGGAATCCAACCCAAGTCCTCCAGGAGAGCAGGCAGTGAGTGCTCTTAACAAGTGAGCCCTAATTCAGCCTCACTTTTTCGTTTTTTTTCTAAGTTATACAATCATAAGGAAATTTTTTTCCTTAGGAGAATTATCAGTGCTGTGTCAGATATCTAAAGAGACAAAGCAAATTATCCCTCAGTGAAGACTGAATATCATCTCTAAATAAGAGAGGCTTTTGGCGACAGTTGAAGAGGAAAAACCTTGCAGCTGATGTAAACAATGAACTCTCCTCTATGGGGTCTTGCACTAATGAAAGATCTCTGTCCAGCCCCAGAGACTTATGACTGAAACAACATCACCATGTGGGGACTCACGGGGTCTATTTTCCTCAGCATCCATGCCTACTCACAGTGAGGGTACCCATTCACAGTCACGCTGTCTGATGTTTCTTTCCGTGGTTTGGTGACAATAGTGTAAATTGACTCATCCAGCTATTCTGAGGGAAGAAAGCAGTTCAGTAGAGCCAAAAGTTTTGTAGATGCCAAACAAAGACTTTTAAAATTGGCTTCCGCTCACCATTGGTTTGAATTTAGATTTTACTGTGATAGACCATGGTTCAGTATTTAACAAATACTAAAGGAGGCCACACTCTCAGGAACGGAGCTCCCAGCGCTCTCCCTCCTTCAGCTCAGGTTGATCCTCCTCACTCTCCTTCATCGCCTGAATGTGCTTCTGGACAGGAATGTGTCTATGTGGTTTTCCAGTTACCCGCAGAGAGAATTAGTGGATATAAAGTTTCATCTATGATAAAGGTATCTTAAAATATGCTGTATTTCTTTCTTATATAAAGATCGTTGTAACCCTGGCAATGGGCAAAGAGACACCTTGTTAGTAGTGTTTTCCTCGTGTCGGGGACACAGCAGATGACAGTCCTTTTTTCATCCTAGCTTGATGCCTGGCTTGGTGGCCCAAACTATCTCATGCCTAGGACACACAAAAATCAAATCAAATACAGGAAGCACAGTACAGGAGGAGGAAGACAGAGACTTTGCAGACCACCATGCTACCCACAGACCTGCTCTCCTGTGCACAGCACTTGTGGGCCACAAACACCTGCTTGCTGTCACTCCACCCAGCACAGATGGAGGATGTCACCCAGGGTTCATCAGCTACGTGCCCAGCCTGGAGCAGGAGCCACCACAATGTATGGTCAGAAGAAAAGGAAAGGGAAGTAGAACAACTTGAATGTTATGAAGAGAGATGGGACTGGAGACTTGAAGGAGGAATGGACAGTTTTGAGCCAGCCCTGCCACCAGGGGCCATGATGAAATTCCAGCTTAAGCTGTCACTGAGGGCCATGGCTATGTAGCAGCAGGGGTCGGTGTCAGTGTCCATGGCTCACTAGAGAACATGGGGATTCCCTGGTTGGGGCAGTCCCTGGGGACCACGTGGCTATCCAAGGACTGTGCATAGCTGGTCCTGCCCTTCTCAGGATGCAGCACTCTGGAGAGCTGGCCCTATCTCTCACTGCTGGCAGCACTTGGGGGAGCGGGACCTGCACCTTGCCCAGGCAGCACAGTAGAGCTGGCCCTTGTGACCGGGGTATGGCTGCGCTGCCCTGAGGGTGTGAGTCCTAACCCCACCACTTCCACTTGTCTGCCATAGGGTGGCACAGGCATAGGGATGATTTGCCCCTTCATTTCTGCCATCTCCAGGCCATGAACTCTGAGCTTCGGAGAGTTAGCCCTGCCCTTCACCAGCTGCAGCACGCAGGAGCGTGAGCCCTGACCTTTGTCTGGGCACCACAGTAGAGCTGGCCCTGGTGGAAGAGGTGCAGGTGAGCCACCCTGGAGGGCGAAAGTGTGGGAGAGCTGGTATGAGAGAGCTAGCCCTGCCCCCTCACTGACTGTAGCACTTGGGAGGGTAGGCCCTGCATCTTGGTGGCACTGGCCCTGATGACAAAAGCTTGGATGAACCAGCTCCACAAAGACTGCAGCACTTGGGAGAGTGGGATAGCCCCTCCCCCAGCCCCAATCCCCATACCTTGACTGTGACTAAAAGCTGGCTCTGCAGATGTTGAGTAGGAATGGAAGGGCCTGAGGGCAGGAGAGCTGACCCTGCCTCCTACAGACGGTGGCACTGGGTGGCCTAGCCAGAGCAGTGGTGTCTGATCAGCTCGGCTGCCACCCAGGCCCAGGTCCAAGGCTCTGAGTCGCCCTATCCCCACATCTCTACCATCTATGAACGGTTCATCCAGCTGTTCCAAAGCTGCAGGATCTCCCTGACCCAAGGCAGCAGCAGGAATGACCCGGAGCAGTCCTGGTGAGGATACAATATTAATGGTATTACGGGAAACCAGGGGTCTCAGACCAGACTGATGAGTCATTGCAACGGACATTTGCAAGTGAAGCTACGTGACCAGAGGGATATACTATGGGACACACCGTGACACACTACAGCTTCCATGATGTTTTTATGCTTCGTTGTTGTTTATTTGTCTGTGTTTGTTTTATGGGGTGGAGGTTGCAAGGATGGTTATGCGGGGATGAGAAGATGAACGGGACTAGGGTGCATGATGGGAAACTCAGAAGGAATCAATAAAACGTTTTTAAAAATGTTATATAAAATCAAGTCAAATAAGATTTTTTTTTCCGTGTTCTGTAGTGAGAACGTCTATTGACCATTGAGTGTTTTAGTCATTTAGACTTTTGGTCTATGTCAACATTCTTATTGATACAGCCTTTATTGACTACCGTAGGTGGCCAGCTATCTTACCTCGCAGAATATTTTGGAGTTAATATATAAAGATTTAGTTTTTATATTTAGTTTTTTTTGGTTGATCGATGACTCAATAATAATAAGTCAAAGAGTCAAAATTCTTAAGGTGGTAAGCAGAATGGCTTCCCATGGAGACGTACCATTTCTCCTACCACAGTCCTCTCTAGGGGGCAGTTCTGCTGTCTGCCTCCTTCTAGAGTGAATGCATCTAGCCATGCCCCTTAGCACAAAAGCAAGCTGTAGCATTGCTGAGCCCCTAGGAAGAGCAGGTCTCCCAGTTACCCAATCTCTGTCCTCTTACATCAGTTATCCCAGCCTCTGTCATTCAGTGTCCACTCCATAATGAGAGATCCATCATCTTAGAGGATAATATCATACTTCAGTCTGCCCATTTTAGAACTTCAGATAATTGTAGGCATATAGGATGTATCTTTATGTATTTGGCTTCCTTTGCTCAAGTGTTTATGATTTATAAAGTTTATCAAGTGCTTTTCCCCCTGAACATATTGAGACCATATGATTAGTCATTTTTTAAAAATATTAATCTGACGTTGTTTCCCAGAATGTGTCCAATTTTTGTACACACACACACACACACACACACACATTTTCTCTCTGAAAGCCTGGATTTTCTCCACTATCCCTCCTTCTTGGTGGGCTCTGAGCTTGTCTTTCTCTCTCTAACATTGAAGTCTATTTGAACTTTGTCTCAATATTCTCACCTCTCAGTTGTGCTTATAAATCTGTCTGAGAAGATGGTGACAATGCCTTCCCTCTGAGTTCCAGTCTGGATGAGATCTTAAACTCTGGATTCCCCCTCTGTTCTGGAAGCGGTTCTCTGATATCCTCTGGCTAATTTTTCTTCTCTATCTTTCTAGTTTTCCTCAGTGTGGTAGGCTGGTGTCTATAAGCTAGTCTGCCATAACCAGAGGTAAAAATCACACAAAAATGGAAAGCTAGTATACTGTTAGAGCGCCATAGTATTGTCAGAGGAAAATAAGTCCTCATGAAGTCCATGTCTCTGGGAGGAGCAAAGGACCTCGCATCCTACCAGCCCTTTTGCTGGGGTGCCACTAGAAAGTGTCCTTCCTCAATTGCTTTGTGCCTCTGTCCAGATTCTTCGTTCTGGGGTCACCCAGTAACTCATGACAGGAAATGAGGAACTCTGTTCACAGCTTCTCTGTCTGTCCCCACAGTAGAGCCTGTCGGTCACTGAATCATGCCTTTTGTAGTCCCCTGGTGGTTTCACTTTGTTTTGTTTTAATACATTTGTTCACTTCGCCTCAGCCCCACCGCCTTTGCTTGGGCCCGACTGTGGTAGCTGTTCGTGTTTTGAAGTCCCCATTCCCACTCCCTGTCAAAGCAAGGAAAGGTCTTGCTAAAATGTGAACCAGACCTAAGCCTTCAGCACTGTGTTTAAATCTAGCAGTGACTGCTGCAGCCCTCTGTACAGCACTGCATAGATTGTACTCATGGCCTTGCAGCATATACGGCGGCCAGGCAGTTTGTGCCATGGGTACTAAGAGATCTCTGTCCTTTGCTCAGGGGCTGCCCTTTTCTGGCTTGTGACTAGAACAAAGGATGACCTTTTAGGTTTGTTTCCTCTACAATAAGAGGAAATTGCGTCAGAAGATTTCCAATTCTGGAGATTTTGTGATTCTGAGCCGTTGGCTTAAAATGTAGCATGTATCCTTGTGAGAACCGAGCGTATGTCTACAGCAATACCTATACTAGGTTGTAAGCATTGCATAGAGTATGTTGTTCTGGTTTATTTTTTGTTGCAGTGACAAAAAAAAAATTCTGACCAAAAGTAGCTCAGGGATTTATTTACACTCACAGTTCAGATTAGGGTCCATCCTGTGGGAAGTTGAGGCAGGAACTCCACAGCAGGTGTCCTGGCTATTCCACACAGCTTTATTGCCAACCGAGAACTTCATCTCACACGCAAAGAAGTGGACAGAAAAAGCCAGCATCCACTCCACTAGCTTCTTCCACAGTTCAGAACAGCCTGCTGGGATGGGCTTCTCCTCTCGCTCTCAGGCGTACAGGTCTCACAGGCAGCAGCTTCTCTCTTGAGTGCCTTCCTACCAGCCCCTGTGGTTCGCTTATTCTCTATGAGGATGACACACTGTCTACTTGGCCAAGCAGGCAACTAACTTTTTGGAACTTGACTTCCATTAACCAACTTCTCTGAGTCAGGGGATGCAGTTTCTTCTTCCTGTCCTTGGATCAGCAGGTAGCTCTAAGCTCCTTAAACTGCACTGCATTTATTCAACTGTTCCTCTCTGAGGTCCCTGAGGACCGAAACAATATTCCTTTCAAACTATTTCAAACTATTCTATTCTTATATAATGAACATTGAACTAATTAATTTTTATTTAAACGAATGGATGTCTTATACTGAATGCTAGTCAAGAAATTGAATTTTCTTATAGAGATCTTAAATGTATTAGCCTTGTATCTAAAGCACCAAGTTCTTACATTTACACAGAGACACACATGCATGCACACACACACACACACACACACACACACACGGAGGGAGGGAGGGAG
>NW_021620970.1:8058101-8066847 GCF_004785775.1 Grammomys surdaster
CTCCCTCCCTCCCTCCTGTTGTTAGTTTGAATTTAGATCGCCCTGTGATAGACAGTTTAGTATTTAGCAGACAGAGGACACACTCTTAGGAACTGAGCTCCCAGCGCTCTCCCTCCATCAGCTCAGGTTGATCCTCCTCACTGTCCGTCATCTCCCAGTACCATCTGCACAAGCCTGAATGTGTCTATGTGGTTTTCCAGCTATTTCAATACAGAGAATTAATGCACAGAAACATTCACCTATGACAAATACATCTTAAAATATGTGATTTTTCTGATATAATATTCAACAGTCAAATAACATTTATTAAATATACTGCAGTGAGAATGTCAGTTGACTAGTGTATAGAGACAGGAGGTAAAGAGACAGTTGGGATGACATGATAAATCTCTACCCTATAGCTATATCATCTATATCATCTAATCTGTGTCAATAGAGGAAAGTGACAATACAGAAATTAAGAGATGTCCTAGATATCTAGATGCCATTACTACCTCTATAGCAGATACACTTTCCTTTTCCTTACTTGGGAAAGATTTTTCAAATAATTCAGAAGTTAAAAGTGTCACCAGGGTAAACCATTAGCTAGTGATGACCCTCGTTATGAGGTGGCTTTGACTCTATCTACCTTTCTGTGTGGTCATCACAAAGATGGAAGATAACTTTGTCAGGAAGAGAATAAAGTGAAGAGGCTTCAGGCTGGGGTTGGTCGAGTCTTATCCTCAGGCCTGACAGACTAGAACTGCTCTGGACTGATGACCTGGGGACAGGCTTTAAGTGAGCCATATTTGTGCTAAGGCTTGGCCATGCAGAGGGCTTATACTTTTCTCCTTTCAGAGGTATTCTTTGAATGTATAATGTATTTTGTAACACACTCTACATGGCATCTGTTTGCTACCCCAGGACTACTAGTCACCTCAACAAATAGCAGGCTAGAGGGAATTTGCTTTTAACTCCAAAGTAGTCTTCTTGCCCAGAAATTCTGTGGCACTCTGGAGCTCGTCCGCTCAGCAAACATTTATTGTCACCCACTAAGGACCCAGTGACACTTTAAAGCAGCCCTGCAAAAATGAACTGGACATGCCAAGGGTCAACTAGAGTTGCCCGTTCAGAGTGTGGGCTATGGGGTAAAGAGACCACTAAGATGTCAGCAGAAGCAGAGATCGAGCATACAGAAGACTAAGTGTTCTTCAGGCAAGGAGGGGTGACTGTTGGGGTGCTTGAGAGAACCAGAGGGAGGGAAAGAAAGTTCTCTCTTTTGGGGAATACTGAGGTGAGTCAGTTCTAGCTTTTATTTAAGCTTCTTTGGCAATGAAGCTGACTGGTTCTCAGCAGATCTCTAGTCAGAAAATTCTAACTTCTGCTTATTCCTCTGGAACATTCACCCTCTCTCCTGGAGCCCAGTGTTTGTGGAAGCCATGAGTAGGTGTTTATGAGGAAGCTAGAAGCTTTGTGAGCACACACTGTGTGTCTGGGAGCAAGAATGTTCAGATCTGCCATGGACAGGCACTGGTAAGGGGGCACCATACCCTTCCCTTCCCCGGCCTTTTGGCTGTTTCTTTCCTAACATCTACATTTATAAAGCAGTCATGCTAGCGAGTTAAGTGGGTTAGTTTGTAGTTTATTACAAATAGCATGCTTTGTGGATATCTGTCAAAAGTATAGCAGCTAACTTTCATAATTGTGAAAAATATTTACAGTGTAGTATTTCTAGCTGTCTCCCGAGGGACTGAACAATCTACATAGGATTCTGGTCAGTTTCCTTGTGCAGCAGATCACTGTGTGATGTATATATACTGCCAGCCAGAATAAAACTGTTTCTCCAAACAGCTGTCCAAGACACTCACATGCTTTTCTTGGCTTCTGTGTTCCGACAGTCCAGGCAGTCATCAAATCAGTAACTGTGGTCTGCCTCATGAGCTGAGCTCCCTGTGGGTATTTAGAGATGTGGGTAATCCTGGTGTTTCTTCTGAGCTGGAAAGTGCGATGTTGTGCAGAAGAAACACCACACAAACAGACCACACAAACAGTAAGCTTCACACACAAGCTTCTAGTGTAACCAAGCAACTGACACATTAGACAGCCTTTGCCATCGGCGTGCATTCTCAGGGAACTTAGGTCAGTGCCTAAAATAACCCTGTTAATTGTGAGGGGCACATGTGGAATGAAATTCCAGTTAGCAGTCTGGGAGCTGAGTGACTGAGCATTTGAAACCTTACTGTCATTACAGTTCACTGCAAGCCTCTAAGCAGTTAGGCCTACAGCGCTTGACAAGTCCAGGTACGGAAAGAAAGTCATGTGTGTATATTATATTCTCTGTTTGTAAAGTCGGTGAACCAGTGACAGCTGGTTGAAAACCAAATCGACTTGAGTTACCCGATCTGGGTTTTCTTTCTGCTGGTTTTTGCTTGTTGTATGGTGACGTAACTGACAGAGTGGATGGCTTGGTCAAAGGACACAAAACTGCAGCAGCCTGTTTAGGACGCTGACACACACCGGATTTCTTCATTCAGGTAGGCTGTGGGCTGTGGGGAACTCTTTATAATGGACAGAGGTTAATGAACCATTCAATCCAGAGCACAGCACCAGAGCCCCAAGTGTCTCTCACACACAGCATAATTGTTTTGGTGGGCTTTGTGTTCTGCTCCTTAGCTAGGCAAAATGCTTTAAAAAAAACTCTTCATATGTTGTCAGTAATGTACATCGGGATTCTAGGAGGTTAGGGAGGGTGAGTAACTTGTTCAACTTGTGGTAAGACTTTCGGAAACTGGCCTTCCTCTCTTGTATTTTGTTTCTTTATTCCAGTTGTAAAAGAAAGGCTTGGGATTTGTGGGAGACGATGGGAAAATGTGAATGTCCTTCATTTCAGAGCAAATGGCTTTTCACATTAAGAATGAGGCCTGGATTGTATTTCCAGACTGATGAAAATAGGCACTGTGCCTTCCATATACCCCTGCCCTGCCACTGGTCCCCTCAGTGTAACACACACACTGCTCTGCTTCCCTAACTGTGCTGACCTGGCTTGTAAACTCAGGTTCGCTTAACTCTCAAGTATCTGGCATAAACCAGGTATATACATACTGTTAAAGATACTTTGGAACTTTTGGTCACACTATTTAATCCGGCATTTAATTAGATTTACACACACACACACACACACACACACATACACACACACACACACCTCATATCACATGGCATATATATTACTGAAAATACGTAGTAGCAGGTTTTACGACTGGTGTAATTTAGTGTGTATTTGGATAGCTGATCACTTTTCTAGAATCTGTGCAAAGTGAATAGGAGTCAACACTTAGCTTGATGAAACTTTGTTTGAGAACTTCACATAACCCACAGATAGCCCAACCTGGCTTTAGACTGTGTCTGAAGGTGATGATGACCTATAACTCCTGATCCACTTGTGTGGTTCAACCTAACTGTTCAGTAGATGGTAACTCATGTTAGTGGACGTTTAGTCTTGAGATTCTGACAGCTATATCAAGAGTGGAATATTCTTGGAATTGAGTGTAAGGGTTACTAGTTAAAGCTGGGGCCATCAGCAGTCATTTTCTGTAAGCAAATCACCTATGGAGGGATGAGATCTCTTTTGTTTGTATTAACTTAAAATTATTATTTATGCATATGTGTATGCATGCATGTGTATATGCATTCATGTGTACATGCGTTTGTGTGTGCGTGTGTGTGTGTGTGTGTGTGTGTGTTAGATGTCCATGTGTGCAATACCTGCAGAAATCGGTAGAGGGTGTTAGATCCCTGAGCTGGAGTTTCTGGCAGTTATTAGTCCACCAACCCCACTCCTATCATATGCAGATTAGTAATTGCTCCAGGCCTCTGCAAGAGAAGCAAGAACTGGCTGCTGCTGGGCCGTCTCTCCAGCCCCTGGGTTATGTCTTTCTTTTATGCTTCAACTTCTTCGTTTGGACTTTTGGAAGAAAATATTTCTGCCTCTGGTGTTTGTCAGCTGCAGTAACTGTCCTTGATGGCTGGGTTGGTGTTTAGTAGGGCATAGGGTACCTTTTAGAAGGTTCATGTGATATAAACGTGCTGCAGAGTAGACTGTTAGCAGCAGTATAGAAGAATGATTTACTCATCTGTGCAGAGATGTTTTCTTGTTTACGTTTCAGCTATTTTCTTTGATACATGGGTTTTTTTTTATAGTATTATAAACTTTCTAAATATTTGGGGATTTCCAGAGGTCTTCAATAGCATTTCTTTTTTTTTCTATTCTAATTTAATTATATCACATTAAGATAGCATATGTATCGTGACTTAAATCTGTTAACTCTTCTAAGACTGATTTTACGATTGTCATCTATTCTGTAGGATTTGTCACTTGATAAAGTATGAATGGTCCTGTTGTCTGGGAGGACCACCTGACTCCCTAATTGACTTAAAATGTCAAATTAGTTGCTAGTGATGTATAGGTAAAGTGTTTTCTTTACCTATATCACTATATGTATTTTCTTTATGCCTTATTGAGAGAACTACATGGAAATTGAAAATTATAAGTCTGTCTGTTTCTCCTTGGAGTTTCTTTGGTGTTTGTTTTATTTTGAAGCTCTATATCAGGGAATGAGTGCTTAGTAATATATGTTCTTGATGAATTTGTCCTTTTATTTTTTATGAAATAAATCTTTTTATCTCCAGTAATATTCTTTTCTTTGAATGTTTTTCTGACATTATGTAGCCATTTCTGCATTTCCTTTAAGTTTTTCTCCTTTAAGAAGTTTTGATAAACGCTACTTATGAAAAAAAGGTATATATGTTTTACTTATTAACATATTTATTTGATTCTTAATGTATAAGGACAAGTCACTTATAGCTTTCCTATATCATATAATTTCATCATGTTTCTCCCTCATTTATTTTATCAAAGGCAACCTTCCTTATACATGATACATAAATTCATGTATTTAGCGCTTAGCATGCAGTGAGCACTGACCAATCAGAATGACTGTCAGCTGTTAAAAACAGGTGCGTGCTCGACTGTGTGACAACTGCCATCGTCCGGGTTAGACACAGGCACTGTTTTCAGTTTTTTATATATAGTTCTTCCATCTGTATACAGCGTGAAGGGAATGAACCTCACCACTCAGAATTCTTAGAGCCCCTCAGTGATCCAGGTAACAGGCATGCCAGCATCTTACAGCAGCTTTGTATTAAAGGAAAATTCCATGAGCAGTTTTTAAAACATCATTTTAGATTTTGGTTGTTCGTTTATTACTAGTTCCTTATTGAGGCCCATCTGTCTGTTAACCATGGGAATTCTGATGAACTGCATGGTCTTGTCCTTAAGAAGCCATTGAGGCACAAGAGAGAGAACTCGTAGGACATCCGGGATGTGGTAGGGCTGAGGAATTCGGGATGGGGAAGAGTGTAAGACATTCTGTGCCTCTCAGGATGCAAGAAAAAAGAAAGAAAGAAATTTAGCTCACTTCTCTCAAAAATGTGGCGAAGTCTTTAACTATTCACCTTGTTTATTACCCCAGATGTTTAATTTCCATCATAACCAGAACACTGCATCCAGCATTTGTGTCAGTACACACCTGAGTTTTCCTAGAGCAGGGACTCTGCTTTTGTGATCTATTTAGCATATAATTCCAAGACAGGGGGATACTTCTCTCACTGTTGACACTTTTTGAATGACTGACTGATGGAATGGATGAATATTTGCCTTTGTGCAAACATGGAACACGAAGGGAAAAGATAGGACCATTGTTTAGTTTTATCGCAGGCTGGCTATTAATCAAAGGAAGCGAGTGCCATCCGGCCAGACCTCCAGCAGTCCTCCTGGACTCTCTCAGGCCCCGGGAGTTAGCTGTGGAGAGATAGCTACAAGATTACAGCAACAGAATGATTTCACCTCTGCCCACTGATAATGGAACAAGTGCTTCAGAGGGAAATAACACTGGGCACCTCAAGTCAATTCCTTCGCACACAAGTAGCCTCAGAAACATGAGCACAGGGGTGAGTTGGTTGTAGTTGCCATGGAGACCAGGATAGCAACAAGAGGCCAGGGTTGGGAGGCCAGACTTGTATGATTGTGCCAGTGGTTAATAGGAGTCCTTTTTAAAAAGAATTATTTATTTATCTTATGTATTTGAGTGCTCTATCTCCATGTACACCTGCATCCAGGTAAGGGCATTGAATCCCATTACAGATGCTTGTGAGCCACCATGTAATTGCTGGGAATTGAACTCAGGAACTCTGAAAGAGCAGCCAGTGTTCTTAACCACTGAGCCATCTCTCCAGCCAAATAGGAATTTTTTTAAAAATTATTTTCATGTCATGTGCGTTGATGTTTTGTCTGCGTGTCTGTCTGAGCGAGGGTGTCAGATCATCTAGAACTAGAGTTCCAGACAATTGTGAGCTGCCACTTTTAGTAAAACTGCTCATTTTATTATCCTAATGTTCTATGTGTAGATTATTTATTCATCTGTATATTAAAGCATTGATCTATTTGGGCACGGTGGTACTTCCTGTATTCCCAACATTTAGAAGGCTGAAGCAGAAAGATTGCTACAAGTTCAAGACCAACTGGGCCATATATTGAGTTCTAGATAAGTTTGGATACAAGACGACCCAGGATGGGAACCCTTCAGAAATAATATTTGGTGGAAGAAGCAATACAAAGGGGTCTATGCTATATGCTTGTATTTCCATTAAGACCCAAAAGGAAAGCTTGTATTGTTTTATTTAGGAGTGGCCACCAAGCAACTAAATGGCTTTCAGAAAGGAAGGAAGGAAGGAAGGAAGGAAGGAAGGAAGGAAGGAAGGAAAGAAGGAAGAAAAGAAGGAAGGAAAGAAGGAAGGAAGGAAGAAAGGAAGGAAGGAAGGAAGGGTTACTGTAATTAATGGTCTTACTCTCTTCTGGGCAGAGAGGCTTGTGGGAGCATGTTGGCTATCTACAGTGTTCACGTTCTTCATCAGAGCGGTAGTCCACATTGTTTGCTTTACAATACGTGTTGTGAATGGATTTCTGATTTACGAACTTCTAGATGTGTAATAATCTATATTTTTAAAACATAAAGTTTAGCATTCATGAGAAAAAGTTAGAACAACTAAATGAAAGAAGGAAGTCTGATTTGCATTCACTTGTTTGTCTTGTCACTCTTTGTACAATTAGAGAAGTCACTTCTTGTGTTAGTTTGTTTATTTTGTGGTAATGGGATCACCTAGGGCCTCGTGCATGCAGGGCTAGCCCTGTACCACTGAGTGCCTGTCCCCTAGGGCCTCATGCATGCACAGCTAGTGCTACACCACTGAGCTCCTGCCCCCTAGGGCCTTGTGCATGCACAGCTAGTGCTACACCACTGAGATCCTGTCCCCTAGGGCCTCATGCATGCACAGCTAACCTTGCACCACTGAGCTCCTGTCCCCTAGGGCCTTGTGCATGCACAGCTAGTGCTACACGACTGAGATCCTGTCCCATTTCTTGCTTCAACATTTAGATGACTAAATTTTTATTTGATTTTAGCTTTACATAGACAGTTCCTATAAATTTCTCCTGTTCAGAAGATGAGTATATATGGTGGATAGTAAAAGCTTTGATACTGATGTTCACAGAAGCACTTATGAATAAAATTGTCATGCTATTAATAATATGAATGAGATATAATAATTATTAATTTATTGTTGTTTTGAGATATCATCAGGTGGTATTGATTGTCAAGATTACCATATATTTAATTATCATTATAAATACTAAAAATAGCATAAGACTATTATCCAATTCTCATGTTTAATCTTTTCAAGCATTAATCACTTCTTGACAGAAACAGAGATTGGATACAATCTTCATGCTACATGGTCTTTAATGTGTGCTGTTTCACCACAGCAGTTGGCTCAGACCAAATTTGTATAATTAAAAGTGAACTTGGTTTAGTAAGTACTGTACTTGAGTAAGAAACATAAAACTCTTTTTTTTACAAAACATAATCTATTTAGTGTTTTTGTTTTTGTTGTTGTTGGGTTTTGTTTGTTTGTTTTTCTAGACAGGGTTTCTCTGTGTAACAGAGCCCTGGTTGTCCGGGACTTTGTAGACCAGACTGGCCTCAAACTCAGAGATCCCCCCACCTCTGCCTCCTGAGCGCTGGAATTAAAGTTCGCATTGCTCACTTTACAATTATGTCTTGTGAATCACCAAGCCTGTCTAGTCATTATTTTTAAAAGTTTAGTTCATATGTACACAAAGTATTTGAGACTCATAGAAGACTCTTCTTCTTCTAAAGATTATCATTATGTTGGACTCACTTAGACTAAGCCTTTATTTTCAAGAAAAGAGAGAAGAAGAGGGAAGGAAAACCGACATGTTTGAACATTAGCTTGGACTATGGAGCTGTTAACAAGAAACAGAAGCAATTGGTAGTAGTGATCTTGTTAGCAAAAGATGCCAATGAGCTTCGTGGAGAAGTCGGCTCCCACAATCCCATGCACGACTTGTTTATTTGGCAGATTACTATATAGAAAATAGTTGGTATGATGCTATTTATATGAAAATGAATATTGTAATGTATCTGCAGGATTCTTATTGCAAAGACAGAGAGAGGGAAATACAATAGTCAAACTGAAGTCACCAACTGCTCCTTACAGCACTGTAACCCTGAGCATGCGTCCCCAGAACAGCACTCTGACACTGAGCATGTGTCCCCAGAACAGCACTCTGACACTGAGCATGTGTCCCCAGAACAGCACTCTGACACTGAGCATGCGTCCCCCAGAACAG
>NW_021620970.1:8066857-8081194 GCF_004785775.1 Grammomys surdaster
GAGCATGCGTCCCCAGAACAGCACTCTGACACTGAGCATGCGTCCCCAAAACAGCACTCTGACACTGAGCATACATCCCGAGAGTTCAGTGTTTGCCTCTGGATGCACAGTGACAGAGGGGACAGGTGTGTCCACACAACACATCTGCTCAGTTATTGATCTGGTATTGTTGGAGCATGTACTAGGTAGAATAGTGAAGATTCTGGCATTTATCTCCCTGAGCAGGGCTTTAGGGCATTCTGGAAGAATACTCCATCAGGGAGGCCCAGCACGCTCAGCCGGTTGTTACATCTCTTGACCTTTTCCCCTTTTCCCTGCTAGTTTTGTCAAATGTTTCTGTACTCTACAGGCCTGATGAATGTAGCCACAATCTTGTGATAACACTCCCTCAACTCCTTTACTAAAATTTAGGATTAACCAATACATTTTCTTTATCTTAAGGGCATGTGTGTACACAGAGGACTTTGAGTGGACTCCTGAAGGACCAAAGATTTAGTCAACAGTCTGGTCCTGCAAGTATCCGTTGCTGTGGCACACGGTAGCACTGAGCGAGCTCTGCCTTCCATGCGGATTCAAGGACTGAGATGGCTATGCTTAGCAGAGCTAACCAGTTAAAACATAGCAATGACCCCCAAATGTAAACCCAATATGTGATTTTAAATTTCCAAGTAGCAACATTTTAAAAGCAAAAATAAATAGGTAAAGTTAATTTTAACAGTATTTTAAAATAAATTTTCCCAAAATATTGTCATTTTAATATGTAATTAAGGGGAACTGGAAAAAAAATGGCTCAGAGGATATGAGCACTGGCTGCTCTTCCAGAGGACCTGCATTTAATCCCTAGCACCCACATGATGTCTCATCACCATCTCAACTCTAGTTCTAGGGGATCTGACGCCCTCTGCTGGCTTCCACAGGCACCAGGCACTCATATAGGCACACAGACATATATGCAGGCAAAACACTCATACACATAGAACAAAATAAAAATAAACAGTTTGATATCATTGATTTAAAATTATTACTAAGATGTTTTAAGCACATTTGTTCATGTGAAATATTAAGTACATGTGTTTTATATGTGCAATCTACACACTCTGGTCTAGGTATCTTCCAAGTGCACCCATATTGTACAGTGTATATCGGGAGGCTCATTTCTAAGCCCTTAGGATTCTTTTGTTCTGGATTTTTTTTCTGAGTGTAGGCAGCACATCAGGAAGACAGGTCACTGAGCATGCCGATGTACATCACTGCTCACATTCTGCTGGTCACTACTCACGTACCTATAGCACCTCACCCAGGGCACTCGGGAAACGCAGAGGAGTCCAGCAGAAGGTAGGTTTGTTGAGCGCATAGGAAAGTCCCCACCACAATAGTTGCCACATTTTACAATTTAGGAAACTATGCCCTAGCGGAGTAAATGTTGGGCCAGTTAATGGGATAATGTAAGCAGAATGCACATCCTCACTGCCTCAGGTGGTGTTTCTTCCATGAGGCAGCCTCCTCTCTCCGGCCCTTTGTTTCTTCCTTGCCCCTCCCTGTATTCTGTCCGTGCAGATGCAGTTCCTGCAGTAAGCCCAACGTCTTCAATATTTTATTACATTGGCTCTCACTTAATGACTGTATCCTATTACTGCCGTTTTAGAGAATGACAGGCAGCCCTAGTATAAGGCAGCAAATATGCTCCATCAGTAAGTGGTCCAACTACCAGAAGCATTGTAAGCACTGTGTTATCATTTCGAGTGGACCTCCTTCTGCATGCTGAAACTCCTCATTCACAGAGTGAGGACTATTAAGGCTGCCATCAAACCATCTGAATCAATGAATAAATGGCATCTTACGTTCTAATGATCCGTCTGCTCGACTGAAGGTTTTGCTTTTTAAAAGTGTTTGGAAGACTACTAACAAGGGTGCTTTTAACCGTGACATTACTGAAGTGCTTAGGTAGACTGCTCTGCTTCGGAGGTTGAAGCTGTTTTAGTCAGAGAAATGAAGTAATGTTCCTTAAAGGAAGTGCGTGGGAAAAGGTGTTAATGTCTCGAGGATTTACTGGTTAGAACACTAGAGACCACCAAGCTGCTATCACTGAAGAAAATGGAGTTATACCACTACTATTAAGCTATAATTTGGCCATATAAAATCGGCTTGGAGTTTTGTTGTTGCTTAATATTTTTATATTTAAAATATATTCGCGAGTGTGAGAAATTAAAATATAAAGAGATAAACAATGCAGGGTACCGTGCATCCACCAGTGTACTAGTAAATGCTTAAAAGGTGGTACTTAGCCTTGTTGCTTGTGAGCCCTTCTAGAGTTTGTATTGCTATATAGTAATATGGATTCTTGATTTTCTCTCATTTTATCTTGTTTGTATTGCTTTAAAACCGACTTCCTTTTCCCCAACAGGTTTGGTTAAACATCAAAGCCAAACTGCAACGGTCTTAACACAAGAAGCTTGCAAAGTGTTTGCAATATGTTTGGTATTTATCCATACAGCTAAAATCATTCCTTTGACCATATAGTAACAATAGATTTCCATGGCTAAGAGTAGCCTGTATCTAATAACCATCAGTTATATTATTTTAAACTATTGTATCATTCTTTTCTTTTTATTTTTCTATTGCATACTGGTTTGTTATAATTTTAAAATATGGCTTTCATAATAATAAAAGTTTAAAATTTTTCTAGAAAGACATATATTTCCAAAATTAAGCCTATAGTTTTGTGCTTCCTGTGGAATGCAATTCTACAATTTCGTTTGGAAAGCACCCTTTTATATCTCTTTATAAGATAGTAGTTCTCAACCTTCTTAACGCTGAAACCCTTTAATACAGTTTTTCATGTTGTAATGAGCCCAACCATAAAATTATTTTACTACTTCAAAACTGTAATTTTGCTACTGTTTTGAATTATAAATGTCTGATGTGACTCACAAGGGGGTCACGACCCACAGGTTGAGAAACAATTTTCTAAGCGATATAAAAAAGTAATATTATAGAAATATTTTGTAAAACACAAATAAATACACTAAGGGAAATTTAAAGCATGAAACACATATTAGGGAAGAGAGCTTTTAGATAATTATTTCTTAATTTTTTGAGATTATAATATAATTATATCACTTCCTCTCCTTTTCCCTCCTTCTAAATCCTGCCATGTACCCCTCTTTGCTGTTTTTCTAATTCATGGCCTCTTTTTTATTAACTGTTGTTACATATGGATAGACATTGTGTGTGTGTGTGTGTGTGTGTGTGTGTAATCCTAGATATAACATACTCTGCTCTCTAAACTCAGAGACATAAATGTGTTGCTATTTTATAGCATAAAAAGTTTTCCTGTAATCGTTATTTTTATCTATATGGCATTCAAATAAATATATCATATTAATGGAAATGTAGTGTATTTCCAATATTTGAACATTATAAACTATATTCCCACAATAGACTTTCATGTAAGAAATTTCACAAAAGGTACAAATATATTGAACCCTAAAATTCTCAGAAGTAGGATTGCTATTCAGCACAAATATTCATTTGAAATTTTACAGAAGCAGGCAAATTGTATCCTGTTTGTTAAATTAATTTGCTACCCAACTGTAAGTGCTGATCTATGCCCATTTCCTGTTCCTTTGGCAAAAAATTTCCAAGATAGACAATTCTCTTTCTTTTTAATGGCTCTAGATTTTGAGCCTAGTCTAGTCTTTCCAATGAAGTTTTTCTAAATCATATTCACATACCTTCTATTTTTTATTCTAAATTTTTTGGTCCATTGGGACTTTGTAAGGTGTATATGAAATCCAACTTAACTTATCAGTTGCCATGTTTCCCCCACTGATTTGAGATGTCACATTGCAAATCCCCATGAGTGTTTGAATACACTTCTGGACTCATCCTGTATTCTGTGTTAGTATCAGTCTGGATTCCTGAAGCATATTCTAATGTTTGCTAAGCTGCCTTACTGGCCTCTTTGCTAACTGGTCTTTTCTCTTTCAGATTTCACTGGCTATTATTTATTCATTTTATATTAAAATTGAACAATTTCTTATTCTTACCCTTACCATCTACCTAAAGGCAAAGCTGCTATCATCTGAGGTGAAGTTTATGACATTGCTTAGGGAAAGTAGTTTCTGCCCTGACTTCCTTCAATGATGAACTATCATATGGAAGTTAGGCCAAACACACCCTTTGATTCCCAAGTTGCTTTATTCATGGTGTCTCATCGCAGCAATAGTGACCCTGACTAGTATTCCTGACACAGGGGTCAGGTGTATGGGAAAGGAGGCAGCTCAGGGTTTGTTGCTCTTTCAGACGGGAGCAAGTCGACTGGAATTAAATGGACAAATACTCAAAGTATATTTTTGTTAATTCTTTATTGACCATCAGCAATAACTCTAGGTTCTAGGATATAATAGAAATCAAGATAGGTAGAAAAGGCTCCTATTTTTAGAGAACCTATATTCTAACAAAAGGAAAAAGTAGGATTTGATTTACCAACACTATATTTGTGCCTTTAAGAGAATGGAAAGAGGGGAGTGAGGAGGCCCAGTTGGTAAAGTGCCCACCTCATGAACAGAACTACCTGATTTTAATCTCCAGAATGCAGTAAAACAGTTGATGGGGTGGCATACACTTGGAATCCTAGTGCAGAGGAGGCAGAGGCAGGTGGGTCCCTGAGGCTTACACTTAAGTGGTAAGACTTATACACCTTTCCTCAAATAAAATAGCTCCTGAGTGAGGCACAACACCAGAATTTGTCCTCTGACTTCTACACACATACATACACACACACACACACACAGAGGCACACATGCACGAGTATACACACACTCACACATATACTGGGGAGAGAAGCGGGAGAATGAGCAGGATGGTTCAGTGAGTAACAAGATTTGGTTTACAAGCCTGATGTCCTGAGTTCAGTTCCTGGAACCCACATTAGTTAGGAGAGAACAGACCCCACAGGATTGTCCTCTGACCCTACACACATGTTGTTGTGTGTGCCACGTGCCCCATACACGCACGATAGTAATAACAAAGTCTTAAAAATTCTCAAAAAGAGAATGAAAAGTCAAATATCCAGCAACAAGGAATTGGCTGCATAAATAATGTATGTAAGTCTGCCCTGGGGATTAGAAAGATGTTAATTGGCACAAAGGGGTATCCATGATATCCTACTGAATAAAAGCAGCACAAATCCAGGATAGTGGTGTAGAGTATACAGAATGTGGAATACACTTTGTACGAAGGGGGAAATGATTAGACACTTATCCATTTACTCCTCATTCAGTGATTGCCAGGGGCTATTTCTATACCAGGCAGTTTTCTTTGGTGGTAGACATGATTCCTGATTTGTTTTTTATTTTAGGTATATTAGAGCGTTTTACCTTCATGTGATGTCTGTACAACACACATGTGCCTGGTGTATGTCAGAAATGGAGTCTGGATTCTCTGGAACTAGAGTCACAGATGCCTATTAGCTTCCATGTTAGAGCCAGGAACTGGACCTGCTTCCTTTGTGAGAACAGCCACTGCTTCTAACCACTGACTGTTCTCTGCCCCCCTGATTAAATTTTGTCTGACCTTTTCAAACTTTTTTTTTTTTTTACAATGATCTTGATGTAATTTCTGTTGAAAAACAATTTATTGGAGTTTTAAAATTCCATCCACCCTGGGCCATTTGTGTGATATAAATTTGTTTTCTGAATCATCATTGACTGTACAAATGGAATGAGAGACACACAGTTAAAAATGTCAGTCCTTTCCTATATCCAGTCCAGGTCTTATGCAAGGGAGGAGGTGGCCCCAGGACACCAGTTTCCAAAGTGGTCAGAACTGGATTCTGCCTGGCCTGGCACGGAAGCAAGTAGCGTCCTGTTGCTGAGACTTTGTATCTCTGGTTGTTTATAGTGTTTCAAGGAGGCGGGCCATCCTAGCCTGGTGTCAGTTTACATTTGCTGTATGTTACTTGATGCTTTTTATATTCTGTTGAAGTTGCCTCTCCCGGAAATCCCTGTCATTCCATAAACCCTGCTGCCGCCTCTGCATGCAGCTGATCTCCTGCAGTTTGAAAAACAGAATGTATTCTGGTTACATTTAAAGTAAGTTTTGGGATGAGTTCCTGGCCAAGGATTTGGCTCTAGTTATCTTTTCCCTAAGATTAAAGGGGAGGGGCTTACACAAAGCCTCTGTGCTGTTTTCTGTCTCTGTGCTTCTGACCTTCTGAACTGGGTTAGCCTTATCCTCTCCTGGTCTTTAAATGCTGGATCTTTGTATATATGCTGAAGGACAAACAAGTAAGCAAAATCCATCATTTTCTATTTTTTTTGAAAAAATATTCCACACTTCTTATAAATTATAATATGACAAAAGCCAAACCGAAACAACAACAAAATGACCCACATATAATGCCTTTCCCTATGAATATGCTGGCATATTTTCTTTGTCTTTTTGGCTCACATGATTGTCTCAGCTTTTGTTCTAACATTTATATAGCCCATTTAATAAATTGCAAACTCTATCTTGGCCAATCCTTTTAAGCTATGAAGAACGGATACTATCAAAATTACTTTACCTTTCCTAACATCATGTAAGGTCAGAATGCCAGTTTCAGGAAAGCATTGTCAGCCCCAGCTCAAGGAAATTACTGATCAAGTGGTCAATAAAATCAATCATCAGTGGACAAATCCCAAGAGGCATTTTAGTACCACGAGCTCCTGGGGTCATTGATGGCTTTGACATTAGTGACCTATGGGAAGAAGAAGGAAAAAGGTCCCTCTGGGCCAAATCACTCTGAGCTGTTCTCTCCCAGCCTGGGAGGCAGACAACCTTTGACCTTTGTGTGGTCTTCACAGAAGCACCCCAGCCCTGATGCACTGTAAGTGAACAGACAAGCAGCGTGGATGCACAGAGTCCTCCTCTTTCACCAGAAACACCTAGGTTTTCTGTAGGCTTTCCTTTTTGTCTTCACTGGTCTCTCTTGTTATCTGATCCTTTCCAGTCTAGATATCCCCACACTTAAGGTTTCTCTCAGCCTTTGCCTCTGCCTTCCAGGTAGTCTGGATTATTTGCACAAAGTTGTAATGCAGTTCTGAAGATGTGACCTTTTGTGAAGGATCTTTTATATCTTCCTTGGTTGCACTCTGTGTGCAGAAATTATTTAAATGCTACATCCTTACGACTATTGGTGTCCCTGGTGTCTAATTCCTCTACCAAACCTTTCTTTCAACTTCAAGAAACCTGAGGGCATGCTTCTCGTGGCCAGCATCATTGCCTTTCTGCACTTTGCCTTCTGGTTCCCTCTGCCTTAAAAAGAACGTTAGCTGTGCTCTCTCTTATTTGGTAGTCAACTGGAATATCCCACTTTGCTTCAGAAGTAGCTGAAGTCTAACTTAAGATAAATAATGGAAGTTGTTTTGCCTTGTGACCCTCTCAGCTGTGCTTTTCTTACCCGTATTCCCAACATCCCCTTCTCTGAACCACTCAGCTGTGCTGCCCTGTTGCCCTTTTCATTTGTGTCTTTAATTTTATTATGTCTGTTTCCTGTCAGTACACTTGCACACATCTGAATTTTCACCAGACCATCACAAGATGGTTTCTGTCTACAGTGAATTAGGAGTGGGCCGAACACATGGTTTAGGGCATGTGGGGCAGAGTACATTAATCATGAATGAAATATTGAATGAATCTAGGTTCAGATGTTGTCCACATTAGCTCAGAGCTCATTTATCGATCCTGCCACTTCTTTTGTATGTATTCTAAAACCCCGCCCATTGTTTGAAAGGAACAGAAGTCTCTGTGTATAATTAGGGAGAAGAAAGTTCTTCACTAGGCTTATAGTCAATCTAAAATAAGCAATGGGTTTCAGAACAACATTTTAGATAAAATTAATCTGGATATATAAGCAGTTGAAGCTGAATTTGTCACTTAGCTTGTAACACATTTCAAAAGCAAAGAGTAATGTCCCTTGAGCAGGCTGAATCGCTGTTACAGGAGTATTTGAATAGACCCTTCTTCCTCCATTTTGCTGGGTCATTGAAGTGTTAATGATGGATTCCTGCCTGCTTGGCAGTCAAATATGTTATTCTCATCCATTTTTATTTCCCCAAGGAGCCTCTGGAAAAGGGCAAAGAGGGTAGATTTAAAACCACATCATTGGAATTCAATACCTTTCATCTTGTTTTGTATGTCTAGAGGCTTGCCGAAGAGTGGTACCAATCTGGGGAGTCAGTCAAGCATGGGCCAGGCAGGAGACCAAAATGGACTTTCTTAAGTAAGATATAAGCTGGATTCTGTGTTTTAATTTAGGTTTCAATGATCGACACTAATACTTTCAGAAAAGATTCTGAATGTGTGTTCATGTACTTTGATTGTTTTGCTTTTCGAGGGTAAAGGAATGGACAAAAGTCTATCAATGCAGGTTATTTAGGCTAATGAAAATAGTTTAAAACTTACATAGGTCAACTACAAAAATATAAATGCATAGAATTATACAAGTCAATTATAAAGCATAAATGTGCTAATAATTCATAATAAAATTATGACAAACTGAAATTTTAGTCAATGTAAAGTGACCCGCTGAAGGAATGCTAAGTTTTCACATGCCTTTGTCCTTCTTGTGATCACACAAAAGCCCGAGAGGGGATGAATTCGAATCCTAGAATGCTAGAGTGTCATGATCACTTGGTCAAGTCTTAGAATCTGTCCTCAGAAAAGTGTTCTCTCTTGGGGTTTTATGTGAAAACGCAAAAGAAGCTGGCTATCTATCCAGCCATACTCAAAGGGGACGAGGAATGCTTCCATTCCTGCTGTTACTTCAGATGAGTACATCTTTTCCATACCTTCTTTATTTCAAGACCACTGTCTTTAAAGAAAAAAAAAGAAACAAATGAAGTTAAGTCTTCAGAGTCAGTTCTAATGATTTGTTGTTTATGTTAGAAACAGATGGTGAATTCCTGGTCACCTGACCTGGAAGCTTCGGTGACTCAGGGCAGGGTGTCATTAAGTGAAATCAGTAGCATCTTCTCACCTGTAGAGAATACCTCAGCTTCACGACCTTCCTCAGCCTCCTCCACATGCAGCTGAATTACATGCATCCTCTTACCCTTTGTGTGGAGCTGGCTTCACTTCTTAGATGTTACCCTCCTCCCTCCTCCTCTCTTCCTTCTTTCTTGTCAGAGAGAAATTTCTAGTGGAGAAATGTAAAACTTACTGATTGACACTGCAGTAAAAACCATTTGTATACTGTCACTTTGAGAAAGCCTTTGAATAGCTGTAATACCTTTTCCAGCATTTCTCCTTGAGTATGCAGAAACACTCCTTGTATAGAACTCTTGCAACTTACTTTTTTTCCTCAGTTAAAATGTATCTTGACCATAGGATGCCATTAAATGTACTTTGGCACATTGTCTGTATTTAGGGTCTGTATCAGTGGTTCTCAACCTGGAGTCTGACCTCTTTGGATCCTGTATATCAGATATTTACCTTATGATTCTCGACACTAGCAAAATTACAGCTATGAAGTAGCAATGAAGTAGTTTTATGGTTGGGGGTCACCATGATGTGAGAAACCGTATTAAAGGGTTGCTGTGTTAGGAACGCTGAGAACTGCTCTAAGGCAATATTGTATTTATTAACTCAGATGTTATCCCAGTTATAGTGATAGAGAAAAGATTAACAACTAAAGAACAAGAAGAGAGGTTATTGAACCTGTTGATAGACCCACAGGTTGAGAACTGCCACCTTAGAGGAAATTCCTAGGAATGAATAACTACATCACTAGAGATCGTGGGAATTTTCCAAAAGGCTGACTGGGGCTTCCTTTCAAACCATTCCTATATGAAAGAGAGACTGACATTGTAGAGTCTAAAGTGACTGTTATCTCTCTTGCAAGGGCCTAACCATGGCCTCTCCAATTAGCTCCTCATAGATCTCTGATCCTTCAAAGGTTCATTTTCTATTCTAGGTTCTCAAACAACAACAACAAAAATCTCTTAAAAGCCTGTGTCTATTGTATCAGTTCCCAGTAGGCATGCCGTGGGTGTATAAAAATCAACAGCACAGCTAGTTGCTGTGGATGTCCGTGTGGAGGAGGAAGGCATAGAAACACGTCTTTAGAAGCTATGCCATGGTCTTAGTGGTCTAAATATATAAAGTACATCTAAAAAGAGCCTGGCTTGGCCAAAGCTGTGACTTGAGTCAGCAAAGACATCCCAAACAGAATTTTCATCTACTTTATTACTTTTTTTTGAGAGAGATATTTATGTGTAAGTCCAGAGATTGCATTTATAGATGAATCTTTATTACTAGAAATGCTCCTAAGAGCCCTTTAAGAGAGTTGATAAGAACTTTCCAAGTCAAGTAAGGCAAATATAAATAATTAATAGGTATTGATAGCCCTCCCTCCCCACAAGGGAAATGATTGCAGTGATGGTGATCGGTCCAGTCAGACAGCCACCTCAGAGGAATATGTGAATTTGTGTTGCTAATGTGGAGACCTGGGGGAGGGAGCTGTAATGTCTTGAACCCACCATGCCAGCCAAAGGAAACAACCCAAATGGGACATTAACTCCAGGGTGGCGCATTGCCGTTTTGGCCTTTATTCTGAATGGACTGTAGATCCTTCCCTGCCCACTGCTGTTCTGAGTCTACATTGTTACTGCCATGTGAGCTGTTGAAGGGACCATCACAGTGTGTTCCTCACAGAGAAGACCCATGCTCATCACTGGATAGCCCTAAGCTATAAGCAATCACACTCCACAGCCTTGCATTGTTGAGAATAAAAGATTGCCTCACCTGGGACACTCAAACCTCAGGTGCCAGGTCCTTTTTTTTTTTTTTTTTTTTTTTTTTATTACTGCCTTTGTCCTTGGCTTATTCTCTCATAGTTCTATGAAGTCTCGGTGGCTACGGAGGCAGGAAGCTTCTCAGGGTATACTTATGACCTGACTTTTCCTTTCCTGGATGATTGTTCACTATGTGGTTCTTGTCACATTTCATTGAAGGACTTTGAGGGACTGGAAAGATGGCTCAGAGGTTAAGAGCACTAACTGCTCTTCCAGAGGTCCTGAGTTCAATTCCCAGCAACCAAATGGTAGCTCACAACCATCTGTAATGGGATCTGGTGCCCTCTTCTGGTGTGTCTGGAGACAGTGACAATGTATTTGCATACATACATACATACATACATACAAATAAATAAATAAATAAATCTTTTTTTTAAAAAAAGGGAAGAATTTTGAAGCTAGTAAAGAAACTTACTTGTTTGTTTATTTTATTTTGTTTTGTTTTTTGAGACAGGGTTTCTCTGTATAGCCCTGGCTGTCCTGGAACCCACTCTGTAGACCAGGCTGGCCTCGAACTCAGAAATCCACCTGCCTCTGCCTCCCAAGTGCTGGGATTAAAGGCGTGTGCCACCACCACCCGGCGTAAAGAAACTTATGAAACTTGAAACTTTTATTAAATTATGTAAACTGTGATGCTACAGTGCAAGTTATTAAATCTCAAAGCCCCAGTGAAATTGCCTAATGACACATTGTTCAGCATCAACATCTCTGTTCTTGAATGGTACATACAAAAACAGAAGAAAAAAAAAGATATATCAGAAAAACCTACAACCCTCATGTTCTCCTAGGAATTATTACAGTCATTTCAGTCTTGGCAAATAAAACTGTGGCAAATTGTTTTCTGGGGCATAAAAACGAAGAATGAGAGTTCTCTGGGTACCTCTGGGTGATGTTAGTAGCATCTTTCCCAACACTTGATGTCCTTGTTCCCATAGCTGTAGCAGCAGGATTACACACAGTTTCTGCTTCAGCATCAGTCAGCCAAGACAGGCAACACATTTCTGGCTCTGCTTTCTCGTGAGTGGCATGGAGAATACCAGCATCATGACTGCCAGTGTTTAAGGAAACGTACTACTTTCATCTTGCTCCTCAGCCCCTCTTCTCATAAACACAAGAGAGGATTCCATGTCAGTTACATTCATCGGCCCAAGCAAATAAGTATGGATATACCTCAAAGAGTAAACAAACCAGTCCCTACTTTTAAGGGTGCTCTCTCTGGTTTGTGAAGTATCATATTTTCTTCAGGTAAATCAAATTCTGTAAACATCTTGTAGACATTGTTCATAGGTGTGGCAGGGTCCTGATGGTGTGTCCTTATAAACATAAATAGAGTTGGTTTCTGGCATCTGGGAAGATAGGCCAGTCAGGGAACTGTGTGGGTTAGAGCTAATTATAACAGCAACATCATTTCCAGGGGCAATTTTATTGCAGTCATCATGATTATGTAATTTTACCAGTAAAAAGTATTGTATTATTATATTTCCATTGTATGCAAATTTATACCGTGTTAGTCATAAAATGCCCTTCTACCATCCTTCCTGCCTATGTCCATTATAGCTGTTCTTAATGAGGAAGAATGAAGTAGACACTAGAAAGAGTGTTTGGTGGAGAAAAAGAAAAAAGAATGTGATTTAGTTCATGGTTTGGGAGACTTTCCAAAAAAAAAAAAAAAAAATGGCTGCATCTCTAAGGTCACTAGCTACCTGGAGTTAAGAGAAGAGTGAACAACATAAACATGACGTCTTCCATGTCTTCTGTACTGCCAGTGATTCTGAAGGTCCCAGGGATGGCTGTACTGTGGGAGGAGAGTGTCACGTTCCTGTGTTAGCACAACCAGATCTGAGAGAAAGTATCCTATATATTTATATGTTTGACGGTTCATCATCTGCTGCCACTTCTGAGACGGCCCTCTTTATCCTCTGTACTCTACAGAAAATAGCACAGGAGCTCTGAACCAGTTAGAGAAAGAAGTAGGTGCCGGTGCTCACAGCCACGACCTTAAGCGCTCTGGTTTCTCTGTTTGCCTAGAAAGGATTGTGTGAACCAAAAACAAACTTCTATGTTTATGTTTTCTGTGACGATGAACTTTTACTATTTTTAACTGATTAGATAGCAGAATTTGCTTCCTGGGTTCATTGTCCTGCAAGTTTTGAACTGTCTTTTTATAATTATGGGTTGAACTGGGGACAGTTTGAGTATCTTTTTTAAAACATTGTTGTTCAAAGGGTATTTTTAAACTATCCTCAGTTTGTTATTTTTAGAGACATCTGTTAATCTAATCATCTGAGTAAGTTTGCTGGACAACAACTTTTCTCAAAAGGAAAGGTTTAAATGAATGAAATACACATAGAACCATGGGAGATTTTAAACCGAGAAAGCAATGGGTAATATTGAAAAATAAACCTGAATTGTTTTATCTACTATAATTAATCTTCTAATTTTCAGTTTGTTAAAGTGAAGTTTATAATGTTTTCTGTCACAAGTTAATTGGTAGCCACTAACTGTAAAAAGATCCATGAGATGTACCTACCATCTAGTTAGGAAGAACATGCACAGATAGAAATTAGTCTTCTGGGATTGAAGCTAACTTGCTATATTCTGTTGGTGATACAAATCATCAAGACTTGTATGAAATAATCCCCTGTTGTTAAATAATATTATAGGAAGCCAGATGTAGTAACTCATTTATCTCTATGTACAAGACAGTGGCACAAGATAACAGTTCGGGCAAACCTATAAAGATTTATCTTGATCACTTCAACAAGTTTCTCTTTTCTGCATTCTTCTACCTTTATAATCCCAAGGTCTTCACTGTTCCTAGACAAGGCTTCCAAGGGGCAGGAGGTGCTTTAAAAGCAATGTCTGAATCTGAAGTCTTGAGCCTGTATAGGTTAGTAGATCTTTTATCTTATAGTTCCAGGAGATCATTCATGCCAAGATCCCATTGTTCCAAGGTGAAATACTTGGAAATACAAAAGAGGAATCTGGAAGTCAGGCAACAAAGGTCTGTACCAGGGAAGAGGCTACAACAAGCAGAAATACACATCAGCTGGAAGCAGGGACCATGGGGCAATGTTAGACTAAGGCCATGAGGATGTCCAAACTCAGCCTTCCCTGTGAAGAATGACTGGTGTGCTCTATGGTCCCTTGTGTGGATGCTGGGATAGATTCTGTGCCTTTTGTACATATCTTCTTCAGTATATTCATCCATCTTCTGATCTTTCTCTCTCTAAATTCAGTTTCCTGCCAACTAGCACTATACTCTCTCTCAAAACAGAAAATAACTTGAAATTAAAAAACAGTATTCATAGCCGGGCGGTGGGAGGCACTTGGGAGGCAGAGGCAGGCGGATTTCCGAGTTCGAGACCAGCCTGGTCTACAGAATGAGTTCCAGGACAGCCAGAAATACACAGAGAAACCCTATCTCGAAAAAAACCAAACCAAACCAAACCAAACCAAACCAAACCAAACCAAACCAAACCAAACCAAACCAAACCAA
>NW_021620970.1:8081204-8246789 GCF_004785775.1 Grammomys surdaster
AAACCAAACCAAACCAAACCAAACCAAACCAAACCAAACCAAACCAACAAAAAAACAGTATTCATTGGGTTATTATACACCCCCCCCCATGAATTTTAACTCCTATCTGAGCTTAATCATGGTCATGCTAAGCATTTAAAAATTCTACCTGTGGCATGAAATATTGTGTCTCCCATTAATACTCTCAGTGGCAGATAAAAAATATTTTGTGTATATGTTCTTAAGATGGATGAGTGCATAGATAGATAAAAATCTGATTACGAAGGGATTGTTTATATTTCTAAAAAAGGATTTTCTTATTTCCTATTTGGTTTCCTCTGGGTAGCAGATGTGTGTCTACCAAGAGGTTCAGTCGTGAGAACTGAAACCAGTTTCTAGTTGCCGTCTGCTGCAGTCACACTAGCAGTAGAGTCCAGACTCATTTCCTACATATGTCAGTTAGGCTGGCCAAGTGCCCCAGACTGTGCTTCCAACTCACCGTGTTAATGAAGTACCTAACAGGGCCTCCAACAGGTCAGTTCTCCTGGAGCTTTTAAATTACAAACAGTTCCTGCAGGGAGGCGGCCATTCAACTAATTACTTTATTAAGTCTCTAATTCCTAGATTGGATTGCATTAAATTAGCAGGTTACCCACAGTCTTCAGCTTCTTTCATATAAATTTCCAACAAACAGGCAATTGTTAAGAAGCTAAGTATTAGATCTCTAAACTAGTTATTCCATAAATAGTTGTTTAATATTTACGCAGAGTAACAGAGGAAAGCACATTTTTATATCACTAGAGAGCACACAGTTCAGAATGTGTACTTATTTTTCTCTAATCAAATGTTTGATCAGGTGCTCATAACAAAGTCCAAGTTTGGGAAAGTGGGTACATACACATACATGCACATGCAAATGCACACATGCACACATACTTGAATGTACAAACACACGCACAGCCTTTTATTCTACAGTCTCTGTGTTCATATGGTTTTGGTCAGGCTAAGCAACTAATGGTAGAATAGAAAACATGAAACAGGGATGGAGAGATGGCTCAGCCATTAAAGACTAGGCTCACAACCAAAAATATAAGAAAGCATGAAACAACTTATAGATTCCAGGAAGTTTCATCATGCCATGCATTATTTCGTTTTAGAACTTTAATAAGGGTTACTACATGTGCACATTGCAAGAATATTCATCAGAGGGAGGTGGGCGCTTGAGGGGAAGGTGATTTCTTTTCCCCTTCAGAGTTCATCAGCTTCTTTGGGAACTGTACCAACTTCCTTTCCTTTTCTAGATATGCAGGAGGCATATCTTGACTGGCACCAGCAATGTTTGGTGCCCCTTTAAGAATTATTTCTCCTGGATAGTTGCCTTGGAATCTTGACCCATCACCTGGCTGACTACATTCCTACATTCACTATGAAGGAGTCAAGTCATGTGTCAAAGGAATGGGTGGCATGGATTTTGGCATGTGGTACCATAGCTATATATAACCTATTGTGCTGGGTGCTGGGAATGGGTGAGAAATTCCTATTCGTCTATTCTGAGCAAGTGGCACAGGGATTATTCAAGCTATTGCTGAATGAGTCTGTAGGTTCTTTTTTTTTTTTTCTACTAGATACTATTTGCAAATAACCAAACACTGGGAAAGCCAGGAAACTGTTCTCTGACCAACAAATTGGATGGGGAACTAGTGGTTTAAAAACTCCTTATTCTGGAGCAAGTGTGGGGTTTGGAGTTTTCTAGAAGTGAATTATGAGTTATGAAGTGTGATATGTGTGTTGATATTAGTGCTCTCATGAAGGGCGAAGGGTTACGGGAGCCAAGATGCCTTCTCTTTTCTTACCTAATTTGGACTTGGTCAAGTCTGGCACAGTGCTGGTGCGTCATGGGTGCACTGTATCAGAAATCAGACAGACATGTTTGTGTATCTCTATGTCAGAATTCACTGAATAATACCAAACTGGCTACGCCATTGGCTGAAATTTACCAAGTATTCCCGGTTTTCTTTGATAGCTGGCCATTGGCAAGCATAGGTTCTTTTATCAGGATCTTAATTACAAATACTTTTAGATCACACGGTATATATGACATAATAATTATGTCTATGTGTAGTTACGCAATGGCTACAAAAGGATTGCAGAAGCTACAGCAGAGTTCAAGTCCTTCGGAGGAAGAAGGCAGAGGAGGAAAGAAGGAAGAGACATGTAAGGAGTCACTGTGCAGGCCGACGTGGGGGTGTTAGATGACACTACAGAGGCAAGCCAGGGTTGCAGAGTTAGGCCAGGACTCAGGATTGAGTCAAGATGAGGTACAGGATGCCGTGCAAGGTGAGGTACATGCATGCCACAGAGGTGGTGGCGTGAAACAGATGGACTGACCATGGAAGTTTAAGCTGGTCATCAGCAGTAGGGACCAAGCTAAACTGAAACCCCAGGCACTCAGGAGTTCTCTAGCTATTGGTCTTTTCATGCTCACAGGAAGGAGTCAGAAGACAGGTTGGTGGAGACCATAGCCACAGCAGTGTTAGGGGCTCTTCTTTAGGGGCTCCAGAGAAGGGTGTTGTAATCTTTATTAGTCTGGTTTTTCTGATATGATTTTAATAGACCTACATACTCATATGGTCCCAGTATACATTGCTAAGTTTATGGTTGGTATCTTCTTGCTTTTAGGATTTGGTCTGTGCTTTGTGGGACCTGCTGAATGGGTGGTGTGGTGTTTGCGTGTACAAGGTGCAGAGTCATCCTGCATTTTCACTCAAAATAGAGCCAAATGTTGATTGCACATTGGAGTCACCTAGGGCAAAGCACAGTCTAAAAATGTTATATTACATATTTTGGAGTAATAGAGCAGAGCACAGCCAGATATCAACATGATGGGTGTGGTTTATATGATTATAACGATATTGTAATGAAACCAAAGGCCTTTGGCATGTGTCTTAGTCAGGGTTTGTATTGCTGCACAAAACATCATGACCAAGAAGCAAGTTGGGGAAGAAAAGGCTTATTCAGCTTTTACATGTCCACATTGCTGTTGATCACCAAAGGAAGTCAGGACAGGAATTCACACAGGGCAGGAACCTGATGCAGAGGCCATGGAGGAATGCTGCTTACCGGCTTGCTTCCCTGGCTTGCTCAGCTTGCTTTCTTACAGAACCCAGGACTACTAGCCTAGGAATGGCGTCACCCACAATGGGCCCTCCCACCCTTGATCACTAATTGAGAAAATGCCTTAGAGCTGGATCTCATGGAGGCATTTCCTCAAGGGAAGCTCCTTTCCCTGTGATAACTCCAACTTGTGTCAAGTTGACACACAAAACCAGCCAGTACAGCGTGTCAACATGGTGCCTTGTCTAGCTGGCTTAGAGTTCCCTTCAGCAGGTGATAACTGCACAGTAGGCAAGCACTCACTGGCATCCATTTAGCTTTACACATATAAGCAAACAGCACTTGAGATGACAGTGGTGGGACATTCAGAGGACGATAATTGTATTATCTAGGCTGGTAACAGAGCCATTTTCTCTTCCGGATATTTGAAGTGTTCTGCATCTATAGGCTCAAGGAGACAGAGAGAGGCGAATAAATAAAAACCAGGAGTATGGGAGGTTGGGTGTGGGACTGCGTAAGGGTATCCTAGGTCGTGGTGGAGCAGGTGCCTAGAACCCCGAGAGACTCTGTAGACCCTGGGTGGGATTCTGCGTGAGAACTGGCAGGAGTTTGGCGCCCCCCAGAACCCAGAATCCTGAAAAGCAGTCATGGTCTCCATAGAATTACATAGGCCAGGCTATAGGCCTCAGGCCCTAGAGATTTACATACTAATAAAGGCCAGAGGACAGAGCAAATTAAACATTCCTCCCCCAGATCCTCCCCCTTTCTCCCTCCCTATATAACTCGGGACTGCCCTGAGTTCTGGGGGGTACGCCTAGATCCATCTATCATCCGCCATGACAATAAACCTTTTTGGAACCAAGGACTTCCTCGTGTTACTGGGGCCTGTCACCGCCAAGGCCCCCAGGCCGCTGGAACCATAAGATTCCTCCGGAATGTGGGACCTGCCACAGCGGTGGAAGCCCCTCTGGGGCCACATGGCAGAGGCGGCTTTTAAATTTTCCCCACAGTTGGGAATACTGTCAAGAGGGGCTGGCATGTTAGCCACAGCCACTGGGCTAGGAGAGAAGAGCGGGAGGGGCTGGAGCCTGTGGGGGTGGAAGAATATCTGAAATGGGAGTTAAAATCTGGAAAAAGAGGAGGTGGTGGCCTGAGAGACCTACTGCTGTTTCACAGTTGGAGCGATGACAGGGTTCAGAATAGAGCTGTGGCAGAGATGCGTCAGTGGAACAGGCTGGAGGCCTAGATGTTACAAAATAAAGGGAGTCTGAGGTGTATCAGAATGAACGTGAGTGTGACTTAAGATGGCGGTATGGTTGGTATGGAGTGGGGGAAACGTGAACCATATGCATCTGTCACTGTAATATAGTTTAAGTTCCTTTAAAAAAATCCAACTCATATACATATACATCATATACATCATATACATCATATACATCATATACATCATATATATACATATATATACATATATACATACATATACATATACATATACATATACATATACATATACATATACATATACATATACATATACATATACATATACATATACATATACATATACATATACATATACATATACATGAAATCAGAAGGTTATCTTCCCGGTGTAGAAAGTTTTGACACTGATAGCAGTGCTCAGAACTCGAATGGTTCCCTGAATTTTTTACCTTAATTAAACTTCCGAATTTTAATAATCAGTGATACAGCAAAACATGACAGACAGAACACTTGTATGTCACATAGCTATCATTTTGATTAACAACCTCTTAAAGTGACCAAGTAAATAAATGATCGTTCATGGGTTTCACATGTCTGTCTGCTGATAGCCACGGACACTGAGAACTTGTGAAGCAACTGTCAGGTCAGATAGAGAATCTACCCTCCTAATAGGATGTGTGAGGGAGGTTTACAATTGAGTTAGTGATGTTTTGTTTAACATTTTTGGTTCTTTGTGTCTCAGAAGTAATTCTTCTTGACATCAGAGTTGGAAATTTAGATTCTTACCCGTGTCATTTTTTCTGGAGAGTGACCATTGCTCCTTACGCTGACAATTCCAGAGCTAATTTAGAATGGCTGGGGATTCCTGTGAAATAAGTCTAGCCTTTTTCTGTGCCTAGACATCTGACTGATGTGTCTTTTCTGAGATGTGGTGTGCCCAGTATAGCTGACCACTGTCAGATAAAGCAGCTGCCGGGTCCTTCTCTAGAACCCAAATGAGTAAAAATCAAGAGTCAGAATGGACTTCCTTAGCTGAGCTATTAGTTAAAACACCCCAAGAAACAGGAACAATTTTTGTGGTTTGAAAGAACCCACCCTTTCTGTATATATAAACGGGCCAGTATTCAGTAATATAGCTGCAATGGTGTAATACAACAAATGAAGCCAGATGTCTAAAACACCGCGGCTGCCCTTGTGCTTGGCGAGTGACCTTTCGTAACCCTTCCTCCCCAGCATAAGACTAAGTTGCCCCCACATTTGCCCTCACATACTTGCCTTTCTCTGCTGCAGGACATTTGTGAGGATATTTCTGACCACGTGGAGCAGATCCATGCCCTCCTTGAGACGGAGTTCTCCCTAAAGCTGCTGTCCTACTCGGTTAACGTCATCGTAGACATCCACGCAGTACAGCTGCTCTGGCATCAGCTCCGTGTATCCGTACTGGTCCTCCGGGAGCGCATCCTACAAGGTCTGCAGGACGCCAATGGCAACTACACCAGGCAGACTGACATTCTGCAAGCGTTCTCTGAAGAAACAAAGGAGGTGAGTGGCCTTTCGCAGCAAGTTGTGCTTTGTCAGGTGTTTCCATTCGAAAAACGTTTTCAGTTTAGAGATGTGAGGATGATGTTTTGTAGGGAAGTAAGCAGGATCTGGGCGGAGTGACTAGAAACTAACCATTTGAGTATGAAGGGGGCTTTTGACATAAGTTTGGATAGATGTCATCCATAGATGTTAGCACTCCCTGACTTCCTGTCTCTTCCACAATTATTTAAAACGTATTTGTTTAACACTATGTTCAGGTACTAGGAACATGATCAAAACAGCATTTCTAGTGGGTAGAAAGATGGCTCAGCAGTTAAGAACACTGACTGCTTTTCCAGAGGAAGTTTCACTTTCCAACCGTCTCATGGAAGCTCACAGTTACCTGTAACTCCAGTTCCTGGACCGCTCTTCTGGCCCCAGTGGGTACAGGCATGCATGTAGTATCCAGACATCCACTCAGGCAAAACACTCATACACATAAAATACCTGCTATCTCTGAAAACCCATCACTTCTGTTGTGAGGAGATTTAAATCTAGTAGTGGGTAGAGAGAAATGGAGAGAGGCTAAGGCCAAACTGTGATATGTCTACAAAATGCAGCAGGACGTCAGAGAAAGAAGCCTTGGACTGCTAACATGGCATTTGTCTTCATAGTTCCACAGCTTTTTATACTTAGTTCAGTTCCTTGCTATTACTTTTCAGAACACATGTTCTTCAAATTTATAAAGCTCTTGTATGTGTGGGATGACGGAGCTTTTTAATGAGTGTTGTAGAATTCGCTTATTTATTAGTGTTTCAATTACTGTTTAACTATCAACACCACAAAACAAATCTGTGCCTATTTTTATAAACGATGTAGTCTTACTGATTTTTGTTTATTTGAAGTAAAGACGCCATTGTAGACAGTCTGTGTGGGGTTTAGAAGACTATGAGCATCAAGATCTGCTTTGCTCTCCTCCAAGCTCTGCTTGCAGTTAACATTCCTTGCTGTTGTGACTGGGACCGTGGGGTGAGACTGGGGGCCATGCTGGCTTCCAGATGCCATTGTTCCCCAAGCCCCAGAGGTTCTCGGTGTGACTTTCATGGTTATGAGAGACTACAGGTTCCAGATGACCACTGTTCCTATAAATCTACTACCTCTGAGCATACATGCTGATGGAAATCCGAGACTTGTCTCCATTCTAAAGGGATCTTTCTTCAGATCTGCCCTTGTCTGCTGCTGCAAGGGACATGGAAATTAAGTTAGTTGATTCCCAGTCAGTATTCTGGGACTTTTCCTATCACTGTATGGATTATATTTGCGTTTGAACTTAAAACATGCACAAAATGGAAACAACAAATGGGGAAAGGCCAGCAGCTATTTGATAATACCTAATTTTTCTCTGACAATGCCATAAGTTTACATTATGTAGTATCCATTTGGATTCTTACAAAAAGACCTAAAAATTATTTATAAATTTAGTTTGAAGCAGTTCGGTACATTTTTATTTTTGAGGCTAGTTTATTGAAGAGAGACAAAAATACACGGTGTGAAGAAGGATAGAGGAACAGTGCCCGTCCAGCCACTGCTTTGTGGTATCTTCTATGAATCAGGCTCTGCCTGCTCTGATCCTTTGCAAACCCTTTCTGATCTCACTTGTCTGTGACTGTAGTGCTACTCAGGGAGAGCTGACAGGGGCTTAGCTTTGTTTTTCCCTGCACACCAGAACTGGGAAAAGAGCAGGACATTCAGATAAAATTCTCAGAATACATCTAGTGGTGGAAGATTTGCAGAATGAAAATGAAATCGAAAAACTTTACAAACTAAGATGAAATACTGGTAAACTAGAACAGCAGATGCCCGCCCAGTGGATTCATTTTTTCAGAATTTGTTTGCATTTCAGAGCCACAGAAAAGAGTGAGATTGAAACACGAGATAGTGGTGAGTTCTAATTGTTTTTCTCCTTGACAACACAAAATATATGAGTTTTATTCTTTATTTGAATATTGAGCAGACCATATAAAATAAACAAAATGGTGGGAACATTACTAAGATAAAGCAAACCAAGCAACCAAATAAATGCATTAGAAAAGAAAAAGTACTTTGAAGCAAATCTCAAAATGTACAATGAGCCACACCAAAATGTTCTGTACTCCGGGCACTTGGCCATTTGCCTCATTTAGCAAGGAAGACAAGGGGTCAATCATTTTATTTTATAGATAAGAAAATAGAACTAAAGAAAAGTTAAGTGGCTGCTTAAATATACAAGCCCAGGAATAGTTAAACTAAATAAACCAAACCAGTTTTTAATTTAATAAGTCCTCCTTGTTTCCCTTCCTTTCTTCTTTCTCTTCCACACTCTGTAAGTTTTTATTGGTTTTCTAGTATGTATAAGGCACGGCGAGTAAACATTAGCAGTCACCCTCAGAGTTTTGTTATCATCACGTGATCTTAGACGGTAGGCAGGGTGGGGCTGTTATCTTCATCTCACCTTGGAGCTCTTGTCATTGTGTCCATCTTCTGGGTGAGAGGACTGGGTGAGAAGAGGTAAATTCACATACATACTGACTGATAGATTTTAACATACAGAAGCATAACATAAAAATAACATAAATGCTCCCTTCTCTATGGGGATCCTTCTAGAACATCCACGGCACGACATGTTGTGTATTCCTGCACTGGCCCTTGTCACCAGCTAGTAGTGTCTCTCAGGACAAAGCAGTGCTAGACTGTGAGCTGCATAAGAACCAGCCTCACACTGTCATTATTCTGTATCTCCTGCGATTGTACCTGACATGTATATACAGATATTACTGTACATAAATATCTGAAGAACTAAATTAAACACTTTAAAACAGAGCGGACAGCCATTGCTTTAGGTGTAGAACAAGGGGATATTACTTTTGGTTGGCGAATTGCGAGTTAATCATAGTGATTATTTGATCTATAATTTCAGTCTACAGACAATGAAAACCTGTAAGACTTAGGTTGTCAAATGATGCTGAAAGGTTTTGGTGTATTTTCCCATCATCCATCAGAATGAAGTTTGCTTTGCTTTCCCTTGTCACAGCTGATCTTTCTGGCTGCTCTCTGGATAGTACTCAGAACTAGAGTCGCCAGTGGTAAAGACCACTCATAAGGGATTGAGTTTATCCGTATTTAAAAATACAATAGCTGTAATGTGAATGCTTTTGAGTATGGGTTTTTACAAATCAAAACAGTAACTAGAGCTCCCTAAAGTTTTACAAAGACCAGCCATACTCTATTCTCTGAGATGCAGTCATTTATTCACCTGACATACAGTGCTAATAAAGATGCCCAATGTTTAGTGAGCATCCACTGTTCAAGAGTTTGGAGACTAAATATACCCCGGCCCTTTCTGTTTGTGAAAAGGCAAGTAGCTGACTCTTCCAACATCTAGCTATTGCCTGAACTCTAAAACTAATTGATTATAATAATACCTTTCTTTAGTATGTTTTAAACCCCACGGAAGTAGGACAGTAATTATGATAAGAACAATATTATGATTAAAAACAATAGAAATATTGTAAATTTCTACTAATTGCTAACTTAAAAGGTCTTAGGGGATGGTTTAAGTATATAACCCATCATTTATAATGGCTTTTAAATAAGCTATCAGTTTTATTCTTTGATAATTTCATACAATGCATTTTGATCATATTTAACTCTTATTTCCCCCCCAATTCCTACCACAGTCACATCCTCTACCTTACTCCCTTCAACTTCTTGCCACTCCCCTCTCTCTTTAAAAAAAAAAAATCCACTGAGTCCAATTCGTGCTGCATAAATCCTCCAGGATGTGGGGCCATCTGCTTGAGCATGCTCAATCTACTGGGGCCATACCCTTAAAGAAAAGTGATTGTTTTTCTTTCCCAGAAGCCATCGCCTGTCAGTAGCTTCTCAGCCAGATGTGAGCCTTGCTGGAGTAGTCCCTGCTCCAGTGCAGATGTTGTGCTGTCTCCACCGCTGCTGTGAGCTCACGAGTGCAGTGTTCCTGTCATCTCTGTAAAATGACATTTCCCTTCAGTCTTCCCTGACTGCTGGCTCTTACAATCTTTTTGCCCTTCTCTCCAGCAACTGTCCCTGAACCTCAGAAAGGGGGTGATATCGATGTCCCGTTTGTATTGTGTTCGGGTCTCCAGGACTCCTCTGACCAACAACTTGATAGGGGCATCCTGCATCTAGCACTGGGTCTGTGATTTAGCATCCTGTAGTTCCTGGGAGGAGCATTATTTTCTGTGTGGGGTAACTTCAGTTAAACTCTTATGTGTGAATAATAAATAGTATCTTCATAAAGGAGAAGCTCCTAAGTAATGATCGACTAAATCAAGTACTTAAAAAAAAGCTACTTTTAGATTGGGAATCACACTATTATTCTCTTAACAACTGCAAGCTTGTCTCACTCATCCCTGGGTGGTTTTAGGTTCTGACTTTGTCATTGAATGAGACATTCCAGTGCGTGAAGACTTGAAGTCACACAAATACACTTAGCTCATTTTTCACTGAGGTTGTAGGTTAGTCTTCATCTCTCCTCAGGGCACATTGGTGTTAGAGGCAGCCTATGCCTTTCTCAGTATACACCATTGCCAAAAGGTAATAATACAGCAAGCCACAAGAGTGAGCATCCACTGAGCAGGTACCCATGTGGCAGACACTTGTCTTACGTATTTTATCCCTTCCAAGCCTTTCAACATCTTTGTGGCATGGATTATCACTTCTTTTCCTTTAAATGTATGTGTGTGTGTGTGTGTGTATTCTTGTGCGTGTTTGCATATGTGATAGCGTGCATGTGGAGGTCAGAGGACTACTTTCAGGATTTGGCTTTCTCCTTCTTCCATGTGTGTTCTGGGGTTCACACTGGAATCGTCAGCCTTGGTGGCAAGCATATTTATATACTGAGCCATCTTCCCACTCATCATTTCCAGTTGCTAGGTGGAGGAAACCAGGGTTGACAACATCCAGCTGCTGACCTGTGGTCACAGAGCCGATTAGTGTCAGAGCAAGGGCGTGACTCTGAAACTTGGTGAGTCTTACCATTTGTGTCAAGTCAAAGTACACACTCAGAGGAGGAAGTGACACACAGGCAGAGAGAGAGAGACTACAGATACCACCATTCATTCATTCATTCATTCATTCATTCATTCATTCATTCATTCAATAGATGTATCCTTGAGTACTTACTCTACAGTTATCTCTAAATACTCAGGGTCAGACCATACATTTTCTGTATGACTAATACTCTTATGATACTTACATACAAAGGAGAGATAAGTTAGATGAATATCACAGTATTAGTTACTATTCCCCAGTGAGATATAGTTCAAGGGGAGGTGGTGTAGATTTGAGAGCATTCTGTGAATGATTCTGACTGAGATGAGAGTCTAACCTCTTGAAGAAGTAAAAACTTTGGCTAATGTCTAAGGGATAGAAGAGTCCAATAGTTGAGAAAAAAATGTAGAAAGGTTTCAAGATAGGAAACACAAAGCTCCGAGGCAGGAGGGAACCTGGTGTTTTCAGAAACTGAAAAGGAGACAGTGTGGCTGGATGCCACCAGGAAAGGGAAAGTGACACAAGAGAAACCTTCAAACAGTTGGGAGTTTGGTGGGGGTTGGGGGGGAGGCACCCCACACCTGGCAGTGTTGGGTTTTTAATCTGACAGTCAGAGGAAGCTACCAAAGATTTCAAGCAGAGAAGTAACAGTATAGATTTGCAACTTGTAGAGGTCCCTGTGCTGGCCGAATAAAACACAAACTAGAGAAGCAGGCACGGCAGTTTTTAAAGCACTATTCAAGGCTTCAGGTGAGCAGGCTCATCGAAGCCCTAGGCTGGCCCTATGTCATGAAGTCACAGTGACTTATTTTCTTCCTTCTGCTGTAATTTAAATTAGGACGGTAGAGCAGATCTCAGAAGAAAGTGGTGAGGATTAAATGGAGGAGTACAAGAGTCAGACACCTCCACTTTGAGATGAGGAAACGTCAGGTACTACCATTGTTGGTACAATATCATCTGGGCGTTGTAGAATAAAGAGTGTTGAGACTGGAAATAGATACAGGAGGAATAGCTAAAGAGAACGAGCACTCCAGAGACAAAATGAACTTCCCGTGTAAGTCATGAGGAGACTCAGTCTTGGGATGACCTGGCTGAAGGGGTACAGGTCTAGCAGCTGGATGGGGGGCTGGGTTCAGGGCTCTCACTCCAGATCCCCTGTGAAGAGACCGAGGATCAATTTCACCTCCTTTACTTAAGGTGCCAAGGGTGTCAACCAGGCTATCATTCAGCTTGGATAAGAGAATTCAATTTTTATCCTACAGCATCAGTTAGAAATCTCCTGGTTTGTCATAGGATATACAAACTGCATTAGTAATGAAGCAAAAGCCTCAATTACACAATTAAAGAGTAAAAACAAAACCGTATAATGCTATTATTAGTATGGAAGAATTTCAAATTATATTAGCTCACTTGGAATCATAGATAAAAAGGGAGAAGGTCAGTTAGCAATTAACGCACTGTCGAGAGCAGGAGGTGGAGGAGGTTAGGCAGAAGGGGGAGATGAGGTTTGAACATTCTCTCATTTTCAAACATAGGCTGTGTATATCTTTAAAAGGTGGGGCCACTGCAAAACTGGTCTCAAGCAGTTTCTGTTCCATTTTTAAAAAATCAGTAGTTCACTCCCATGATCTGTGAATACAGACTTAGCATTGTTGAATTAATATACTTAATTACTCTACTTACAATAGTTCTTGATTTAGCCGCTATGGTAGGCTCTGGAGCGATAGCATAAATAAAAACAGACATTCATGAGGATTTTACTCTTATGTTACTATGGTCTAAATGTGGTTTTTACATAAGGCTTTAGTTAAGAAATGCGTATGAAACTAGGCCTTGTCACGTAGGTCTGTAGTCTTAGCTAGTCACAAGGTCATGGGGTCACAGCGAGCTTAAGCCTGCTTGTTGCAGTGTGAGTTCGTTCGAGGCTGTACCAATGACTCAGCAAGCAAGCAGGAGTGAGAGGAAAGCTAGGACAGAGCATGTCAAGAGACTCGTAGAGCAGTTTTCTAGAATGTTCAGGCATCCTAGTCCAGTCTCCAGAGCGGGAAGTGCCTCTGAAACAATCAATGCACTCTGTTTTTAAAGAAAAGATAGAACCGGAAGTTTGGGGTTGATCTCGACCATCTCAAAGGTTCTAGGCCCACCTTAAAGTTTGAATACTTAAAAGGCAAACAGTGTATAGAAAGCAGCGTAGTAACTGGTTATGTGCCTTTCCACGGGTCAGGCCAGAGCGACTGAAAGCGATCCAGATTTCACAGGGAACGCGTCTACTCAACGTTACACTCACTGAAACCATTACTATTGTGTGTTTCAGGGCCGGCTTGATTCCCTCACAGAAGTGGACGACTCAGGGCAGTTAACTATCAAATGTTCTCAGAATTACTTGTCTCTGGATTGCGGCATCACTGCATTTGAACTTTCCGACTACAGCCCAAGTGAGGACCTGCTTGGTGGCCTGGGCGACATGACGACTAGCCAGGCTAAAACGAAATCCTTTGACTCTTGGAGCTACAGCGAGGTGGAGAAGGAGTTTCCTGAGCTCATCCGAAGTGTTGGGCTGCTTACGGTGGCTACCGAGCCTGTCCCTTCCGGCTGCGGAGCAGCCAATGAGGACTCATCTCAAGTGTCCCTTTCAGACGACCACAAAGGTGGACATGAGGAAGACGGTGCTTCTATACCTGGAGAGCAGCTGGGCTCAACACTGGAAGTGTCTTCCTTAGGGGACACACTGACAAATGCTGCTGCTGAACACCCTTCAGAGACAGCAAAACAAGACTCTACTTCCTCTCCACAGCTGGGTGCGAAAAAACTCCAGCCTGGTCCTTGTGAAATTACGACTCCCAAGAGATCCATCCGCGATTGCTTTAATTATAACGAGGACTCACCCACACAGCCCACGTTGCCCAAAAGAGGGCTTTTTCTAAAAGAAACTCGCAAGAATGAGCGGAAAGGCAGTGATGCCAAGGGGCAGGTGGTTGATCTGAAGCCTGAACTGAGCAGAAGCACCCCTTCTCTGGTGGACCCCCCTGACAGATCAAAGCTCTGCCTTGTGTTGCAGTCTTCCTACCCCAGCAGCCCTTCTGCTGCCAGCCAGTCCTATGAATGTTTGCACAAGGTGGGGATCGGCAATATTGAAAACATAGTCAAAAGTCACATTAAAGAAATTTCTTCCAGTTTGGGAAGGCTTACTGACTGTTATAAAGAGAAACCGCGCCTGAAAAAGCCTCACAAGACCATGGCTGAGGTGCCTCTGTGCAGAATACCTAACCGGGAAACTGGTTCAGGAAAGCAATCTAAGAACACCAGGAGCTCCGCAGTGCCAAGCATAGTGTCTCCTGGCGTTCCCAAAGCCACCGTGAGACCAGAAACAGATTCTGCATCTACAACCTCAGGTGACGTGTGCCATCAGAGAAATCGGAGTGGACAATTGCCAGCGCAGTCGAAGGCCTCCAATTCGCCCCCTTGCAGTCAGTGCAGTGAGCCCTCTCTTGGCTCAGACAACATCAAATCCCCAGATCCTCTTCTTTCAAAAACCAAAAGCCGAAAAGGCTCCCCACCTGCTCCACGTCACGCCACACAGAACGGTCAGGTGGTGGAGGCCTGGTACGGCTCTGATGAATACCTAGCGTTGCCATCTCACCTTAAACAGACAGAGGTGTTAGCTCTGAAGCTGGAGAATCTAACCAAGCTTCTACCCCAGAAACCCGGAGGAGAGACTATCCAGGATATCGATGACTGGGAACTATCTGAAATGAACTCAGATTCTGAAATCTATCCGACCTACCATATCAAGAAAAAACACACAAGGCTAGGCACGGTGTCTCCAAGCTCATCCAGCGACATAGCCTCATCTCTCGGGGAGAGCATTGAATCTGGGCCCCTGAGTGACATTCTTTCTGACGAGGACTTATGTATGCCCCTCTCCAGCGTGAAAAAGTTCATTGATGAGAAATCAGAAAGACCTTCATCCTCTGAGAAGAATGAGAGTCATTCTGCTACAAAATCAGCTTTAATTCAGAAGTTAATGCAAGACATTCAACACCAAGATAACTACGAAGCCATCTGGGAAAGAATTGAGGTAAGGTTAGTTTTAACCTAGTGATTTCTTTGTCTGAGTTTTAAAAATAATGCTGAGGAAGTATTCACCCCCTTCTGACTCTCTTATCAAATATGTTAAATTTTAAATTAAAATTTAAATTCTTCAAAGAAAGATGTGGGGAAAAAAAAATCTAGAATGTTTATCCACCCGGGAGCTTTGTCAGTGCAGCACTGTTTCTACTGCCTGCTGTAGAATTCTGCTGACAAGACTCATACTGAGCAGGGTACCTGACGAGTGGGCCATTGATGGAAAACAACTTACAGACATGGCACACACATGTCATGTGCATCCAGTGCTCACACCGGGTGGGATAGCACCATTACCTTCAGCATTTCTAAATCTCTTTGCTTAGCCCTGGAGTGATTCTCACTTTCTAGCATCTGTTGAAAAGACCTCGGACATCCAACTTATTAGCCATCTTTGCTTTCTCCCCCTCTCTTCCTTTTGGGGACCTCCGACTTATTTCTAAGCATCTCTCACACGCACTACTTGGGGATCTAGGAGAAGAGATTTGATTTGGGGTAAATCTGTACTTTTGGAAGGAATTATTGAATGTGACAAGACCTTTGAAGACAGACACCATCACTCCATAATATAGCTTATGATTTTATTCTCCAAGAGGCATCCAGACAAAGATTTATTTTCTCTAAAATTCTGTTGGAAATAGATCTAGATAATTTTATCATTCTATTTTTGCCATTGGAATAAAATTGTGCACACCTTGCAGAATGTGTACGGTACTTTACTCTGTGTAAAAATCTTCCAGATGTATCTTTAAGACCAATTCAGCCACTATGCAAGGAGGGTTATTTGCAGAATGGATTTTTCTTCTATACTGATGGAAACAAAGGCTTGGTGAGCCTAAGTTAGTTTTCTAAGCTAAACTGATTAGGTTAACAGACATATCAACTCACTGACAATTTTGCTTGGAAAAAGTGTGGATTGCAAATCCATATCTTTTGATTCTTCATTTACTTTTAGTGTTACAGTGTTAGAAAGTTTTCTCCTGCAGGGAAATTTCAACAGGGGAGGGGAAAAGCCATGTAGATTTAGTAGAGTGTATCACTATAACCCCTGGATCTGCTCAGATACCTTCTCTTGTCTTTTTATGTGTGCTCGTTGTCGGACATTATCAGGCAAGGCACTGTTACAGTACAGTGCGTATGGACAGAATAGCCTTATAGCGTATAGACAGAATAGTCAAGTCCATAAAATAAAATTAGCATAAACATGTAAGAGTTATGTTTTAGATAATTGTCACCATCATCAAGTATTTATGTATCTGGTCCTCATCACAATCCTGACAATAATTCCAAATAGGGTTAATTAACTGGGGATTAAAAATATAGACTAGGAGACAGAGGCTGAGAGACACCAGGCAACCTTCTCTGGAGCCCACACTACCGACTTGATCAAAGTCTCAGAGTCATAAGTACATGCCTCCCAGACTGGCAATTAGAGAAACTATGGCAGCCTTGGTGGGGACCAATATGGAGTCAATTTTAGGGGCTACTTCGATGAAGAACAGGAAGTGAGATACTGTCAAAGAAGTGAATGCAATCAAGCAAAGGATTCTAGGCCTTGCTCACCCACCAAAGCTTCTGGGGCCATTTTCCCATTGTCACTCCTCCCTAGTATTCCCTCTGGTCCATCTGAACCTCACAAAGCAGAAGGTCGAAGACATGCTAACGACCGGTTAACAGAAGGGACTAGTGGACCATGATGGAATTCCCCAGGACAGCACCTGCATATAGTACCTAGCATCTCAGATTCTCAGGAATCCTCAGATTCCCCATCACTCACCATCATGTCTTCACACTGATTTTATTGATAGGAAAGATTTCTTTGTAATGTACTTTTATTTTTGCTCCTTTGAAACCCATTTTTATTTATTTTTGAGATTATAATTTAATTATACTTCCTTTTTTATCTGTTATTCCCTCCAAACCCTTCTATATACTCTTTCCTGATCTACTTCAAATCGATGACCTCTTATGTGTGTGTGTGTGTACATATATATGGCACTGGGCAACCAATTGGTGTGCTCCTCCCTGAGGAGGAGCATCCACTCCCAGTCTTACTCAGTTGCCTGTAGCTCTTTGTGAGGTTGAGGCCTCATGGGATTTTCCCCATCCATTTGAAAACCCATTCTTTTAATAGGCAGCATATTTACATGGTTTAGGAACATAGACTTTAATACCCATTATCTCTCCCTCTCATCCCTGGACCCTGTCTTGAGCTCTGGTAACTGTTGTTACTTACTGGCTTAGATCTTCTTAGAAGTTCTGATTCACACATAAACAAGAGCAGACATATTTGTTAAGTAATATTTTAAAAACCAAGAGTCAAGTTGCATCCTGTCCTTCATAAATAGAAGCTGTTATTTGTTATTGTTATTTCCTGATATCTCTATGAAGCTTGGGGGAGTTGTTCCATCTCCCTATGACTTATCAAGAATGTATGGGATGGGTAAACTGGTTGAGAGTTTCGGGTTAGAGTGCCCACTGCCCTGCTCCATAAGCTTTCAACATACAGTTAAGAGGAAACAACTAAATCAAGCCACTGAAGCAGTTAATTTTTTTCTGATAAATGCATGAAGTAGAATAAAAATAATGAGGAGAAATTAGAGAAGGGAGTGCCTAAAGCAAATGGACTTTAACATAGGTTAAAAATTAACATGATGTCTGGACTCATAACTAACGTGAGTCCATGAGCTGTGTCCCAAAGGGCAAGTCTAGCATGAACCTGTTTATTCCTACTGTTGTTCTGTCTGTTGGCTAACTGTATTTTGTTCTACTTCTTCTTAGAATTACTGAGCAATCAAACCCAGGGTCTCTTACATGCTAGGCTAGGCTAAGCAATCAAACCCAGGACCTCTTACATGCTAGGCTGGTGCTGAGCAATCGGACCCAGAGCCTCTTGCATGGTAAGCTAGTGTTCCACTATTCAGTTACATGCCTAGGCTATTGCAAAGTAATGTATTATGGGAACACAATCATGCTTTTTTTTTTTTCCTGTGGATGTTTCTGCTTTGTAATGATAGACTTGAAGAGTTGTGGCAAAAATATGTAGCCTGTGAAGAATGAAGTACTTCCTGTCTGGCTGCCACTGCAGCCAAGTTCCTAGCCTCAGCTCTTGATTGAGGAGGAAAGAGGGAAACTCATTTCTGAGTAGCATAATTAAATGCCAGGTTCTGCTGTAGGTCCTCTCATGTAATTTATATAACAACACTATAGAAGACCTGCCCCAGGATCTGGTTCCCAAACAAGCTTTTGTGCATGTGTTAAGGCTGTTTTAATTGTCATGTTAAAATTACTTTTGTTTCTCCTACAGTATTTAATGTAAGTTGTATTGACTGTATACTTTCTAACTGTGTTAGTGTGTTGAAACCTGGCATTTCTGTTACACGGGGTCTATTAACCAGCTTTTGTCCTATTGCCCTGAGTATCACAGGACCTTGGTATTCTGAAAGAAAGCTTGCAAATACTGGAAGAAATGAGTCAGGCTTTAAGCAGAAGCAAGAGGGTAGTGAGTTTGATTATTGCTGGTATAACAGCTTTAATTACATTAATTGCCAGCACCACTGCTTCTGCAATTGCTGTGACACAAGAAGTTAAGACAGCTACTTTTGTTAACCATTTAGCAAAAAAAATGTTATATAAGATGATTTAGATAGTCATTTGGAACAAGAGATTGATGCTCTTTATCCTATTCAAATTGTTGGAAGGAGGTTCAGAGTTTAAGAGTAAGGAGCCATCTCGAGTGTCATGCCAAATACCAGTGGAGTTGTGTTACTTCTAAAATTTACAATGATAGTCATTATTATTAGGAAAAAGTTTAAAGACACTTGTAGGGTATTTGGCATAATTCTATCACCTCTCTGGATGTTTTAACTTTGCATAGTAAGATTATGAATTTAAAGAATGCTGCTCTGCTGAGCTTTGATGCTGCAGATAATGCTGATAAAATTATCCATGGCTTGAGGTCAATATTTCCATTTTTGTCAAGCATCAAGAATGGCATATATAGCTTGATCATGCTAGTCCTTGTTATCCTGGGAATACATCATGTGAAAGCTTGTCTTTAAAAACATCAACATGTTGGCAGCCAAAGTACATGCCTCGAAACTGAAAATGGACCCCCAGACAGACTTATTAAATTAAGAGGCTGGCAAGACAAGGACGGGTAAGATTCTGCATAGAGCCTCACCAACCTAAGACATAAGTGCATTGCTTTTGATAATGCATATTCCATGATGGGTAAGGAAGGTATTCTTGACAGAATGACCTAAGACAGGCTCAGTCTTGTTTATAAAATAAAAGAGGGGGAGATGTGGAGAGCTTTTGGAGCTGCTTGGCAAGAATCTGACATTGGCCAAAGACAAGGAAATGGGCTGCTTGGCAGAAATATGACATTGACCAAGGACAAGGAAGTGGGTTTCGGGCAGGAATTTGATATTACGCTCAAACAAAGAAGTAATTTCAGGCAAGAGTCTAAATCTTAGGCTAGAACAAAGAAGTAGGCCTTAGGCATGAAAATGACTTTGGGATAGAACAGGGAAGTCAGTTCAGATATTTTGGTCATCCTGATAAGCCCTTAGAAACAGTGATCATGGGAGTGATCACAGGACTTTGCTTATTACCTTGCTTGTTCTTTGACTATTTGTGCTTATTGTCTTGCTTGTTCCTTGACTATTCGCATCTGTTGTATTGCTAGTTCCTCAACCTAGAACTGACCTTAATACATGTGTGTAATTAAAATAGTATAAAAGCAAAATAAATAAATAGATAAATAAATAGATAAATAAATAAATAAATAAATAAATAGACCTGTCTCATTTTGCAGATGAAGAATCTGAGGATCAAATGGGCTGCAGGTCACATGGCTGCTAACTCTAAGGGCTAGAATCCAACTGAGACGCTCGATAGAGAGGACTTGATCTGTGAGAGAAAGTAAAATGCCAAGGAATTCAGACAGGAATCATAAGACTAGATAAAACTCGATTTATCAAGCCCACAAATGCTCTTCTGGGTTAGTAAATGGACAGTGGGAACTCTCCCTAGTGAAAAGTTGTCTCATTAGACAGCCACTTGTCGAAAGTGGGAAATTCTTGAATCTATTGGAACATCTGAGTAATGCCCAGGAGGGCTCTGGAAGGCAGCACCAGGTGGCATCACCTCAGTGAAGACACTTAGATAAGCTTTGTTTGATACAATTCAAGGTCTTCTGTTCACACCCTGGGTTTCTGGATAACACTGTCCTGGAAAGTGACTCAGCTGGAGTCAGTGGTAATAAGTTGATAGATGTGTTTCATAGGCAGGCCCATTTCTCCACAGAGATAGATACAAATGTCTTCAAACGCTGGATTACGGTATCTCAGCCATAGTTAAATGGCTCAGCTGTTGCTGTGCTTCGTTCTCAGAGACATATATACACCACTTTTGAGAACTTGCTGCCAGCTGGGGGTGTCACCGCTCATAAATTATTTGGGAGTCAGTGCAGCACATACTTAGTTCAGCCCCCGCTCTTAGTAACTGGGTTGGATAAAACTGTCCTCATGTCTGCACAAAGGCAGCTGTCATCGTGCTCAGAGATGAAGCTGAGAAGGCGTCGGTAGAGTGTGTTGTGAAAGGAGGAGAGTGGATTAAAGTGACACTGGCTCTAACAATGATTTTCCCACAGTAGAATGGGTACAGACAGGCCCCGTCCTTACAGACTCCATTTTGGTTATGTGCCGACACATCCATGACCACACCCTGAAGGTGGCAACCATCACATGATCACTTCGTTTTCTTTCTTTTCTGTTTTTCCTTCATTGTGGTTACCAAAACTCACATAACAAAACTCGCCATGTTAACCATTCAAGGTGTACAGTCTAGTAGTGTTGGGTACTCAGCCCTTCAGAATGTCTTCCTCTTGTGAAACTCTTGTCAACCTTCCTAACGCTATGACCTTTTAATGCAGTTCCTCACGTTGGGGTGACCATCATACAATTATTTTGCTGCTACTTCATTACTGTAATTATGCTATTGTTATGAGTCATAATGTAAATGCCTATGCTTTCCAGGGGTCATAGGCGACCCCTGTGAGAAGGTCATCTGACCCTTCCTGATGCTGAGAGGCACACTGCTGCCCTCTGCCTTTACACAGCTCCCTTCATTCTCAGCCCTGTGTCTCTGACGGGAAGTGCTCTGGCAGCAGCATCTGCATGGAATGATGCAATGTCTTTCCTGTGACTGATTTATTTCACTTAGTACATACAAGTCAAGTCTAAGTTCTGTTCATATTGTCTACCCATATAGCCCCATAGTTTGTAACACAGTTGAATAAGTCATTATATATACATATATATATGTGTGTGTGTGTGTGTGTGTGTGTGTGCATGTGTATATATTTCTATAATATATAGTTCATTATATAGTATTATAATACATAGTATTATAATATATAGTACTGTAATATATAGTATTGTAATATATAATATATAATATTATCTAATTATATAAAAAATATATTTTATGTATGTACATAAATAATATATGGTATATGATATATAATATATAATATTATATAATATTGTGACATGTATAATAATTCACCATGTGCTACATGTCCAGATTTTCCTCTGCCTTGAACTGTCATCCTCCTGTCTTTGTGATCAGATACCTGATGGAGCAGTTTAAGGGAGGGGATTTGTTTGGCATGTGGTTAGAAGCGACTCAGTCCATCATGACAGTGAAGGCGTGACCACAGGCAGCTTTGTGACGGGCTCACGTGGCTGGGACTCTCCACTTCTCAGCCGAACTGGAAGCAGAGGCTAGACTGAAAGCTGGATGTGTAAAACTATGTCAACTTCCGGGTCACCTCCAGAAACTCATTTCCTGCAGCAAGTCTCTACCTCCGAAACATTCCATGACCACAGCAGCAAATAGCCAGGGACCACATGTTCAAGTATGTGAGCATTCGGGGGCCAGTTCACATGCAAATGGTGAAGTAACCCCACTGGTCCTCGTGTTAGGGAGACCCTGGCGACCACTCTTCCTCCCATACCCCCTTATCTCTGCGTTTGCTCTTCCACCCTTTCTCTCATTCCTGCATCTTTACTCCTCTGGACTTCATGCTCACCCCAGCTCCTGAGAAAGAACAAGTGAAAGGCATCCAGCTTTCTTCTATGAATGTGACTGTCTGACACATCTGCTGACACGTCACTGGTCCAGGTCACCAGGGAGTTTCGGAAACGAGCCGGCATGCTATTACTACAGCTGTGTCTTGCTGTAGCTGCTGGTTAGAACAGCTTGTTAAAAGGAGGAGGCTATGAAGTTAGAAGGAAAGGGTCCAGAGAGGGAATTTGAATGCCAAATGTGTGCACAGCAACGCTATGAAATGAATCTGTTTAATGAATGCATAAATGAGTGAATGAATGGCTGAATGTTTGTTTCGTCAAGTGTAAGCTTCTTCTAGAGTAGGATTGCAAACCAACGATCCAAGGGGCCAGGTGGACGGTGTAAGTCGTATAGCATACACGAATGAGGGCCAGTAGGCTGATTTAAAGGAGCCTACACATCTAAAGGACACCTCAGCTTCAGATGACATTTGCATGGGAGTGTGGCTTTGTATGGCAAGAGATTTTTTTAAAAAGTAGGAAACCTGCATTTTATGTGACACCTCCCAATTTTAAAATTTGAATCTGAGCAGTTTTTAAATAGACCCAACAGACACACTCACGGCAAAGATACGGCTTCAAGTCATTAATCTGCAATCTTCGATGGGAAACTACTTAGGGTTTTTAAGCATATAGGATTGATAGCTTTTAAACATTTATCTGATCCTTGTTTGGGGGCATGCCACTAAACCACGGTGATTCTTAGCTGTGATTGCTCATTATAACTGCTGGAGGCCATTCCAAACATCCCAGTCTCCAACTTTACCCCAGAGCAATGAAATCAGGATCTATTGTTTATTGCTTTAAAAACTCTTCAAGTAGGTCTGGCAAGATGGCTCTGTGCATGAAGGCGCTTGCCATGCAAGCCTGGACACCCAAGTTTGATCCCCAGGACCCACTAAAGAACAATGGAGAGAATCAACTCCACAAACTGTCCTCTGACTGTTATACATGTGATATGATGCATACACATGCACACAATAATAAAAATTGTTAAAGTTCTTCAAGCAGTTGCAATGTTCAATTCAATTGGTCAGTAATCCTTTAGGGCTAATTTTGAATGGTTTTTGCAGTAGGCTGTTTATGTTACTACATAACTATGGATCTGTAAAGATGACTTGCTGCATTTTTGTGTCTGTCTTAAAATAAGATAGGGGAGAAAAAGCTTATTGCAGATTTCAAGTTGAAATTTGGGGGCTGGGAGAAGTAAAGATTTAATAGATGGTTCACAGGAACCACATCAAGTTAGGTTACGCAGTAAATGTTATCTTAAATGCCAACGCTGTGGCCGTAATCCAAGTTGAGAATTCTAAATCAACACAATGGTTTTAAAGATAAGCCCACAAAATTCTCTTTAGGGATAATAACAAGTCTTCAGAGTAATGTATTGTACCAATGCCAGGAGAGAAAAGCAGCCTCGAATTAGCCCTGCTGATAGATTTGTTGAGCGGGTCAAGGTCATTGTTCAAGGTTGGTTGAGAAAAACCACAGACTAGAAACAAATTCCTTCTTCTTTTCCCAGGAGGAATGTTGCAGTGCCTTCTGTGGTTTCTGCAAAGCTATGGGCCTTGACAGAGTATTAGTGATGATTTAGCGCCACCGTGAGGCTATGAGCGGCATTGCATCTGGTTCTCTTGGGGGAAAAAAGTTCTGTTCAGAAATTTAAATGTGAAAATGAAAATGTCAGAAAGTGTGTGTGTGTGTGTGTGTGTGTGTGTGTACTTTTCTTGGTGTGGAAGGGCCATGACTAGGCAACAAACTAGCAAAATGCAGTTGACATTCAGGTTTGCATTTTAAAGACAGTTTTAAATTTTGAGAGAAGGAGGGTGAGAAGGAAAGAGAGATAGGGATATAGGGGAAGATGAGAAGAGGGGATAAAGGAGAGGAGGGGGAGGGAAGGGGAAGGAGGAAGAGGAGAGGAGGAGAGGCAGAGAGAGGGGTAAGGAGATAGTGAGAGGGAAAGGGGGAGGGGTCCCAGTCCCTGCCTACCAGCTTATAGGAGCACTGCGGTTACTGGCTTGATAGCATCTCCAGCTTTTGACATGGTTCTGGGGATCAAATTCATCAGCCTTGCATGACCTCTCTTATCCATTGAGCTATCCTGCTGACTCACATTTTAAAAATCCAATTAGAGCAGTGCTTAGGACACCCGTGAGTTATTCTCTGCTCCTTTAAGTGTGAAACAGTAACTTTTCATTACTGTGTGGTATTTTGGAAGGAGACCATTACAAATCTGAACAAAATCCTCTATCACTTACTCGTAGCAACACATGAAAGATATTAAATAATCATTCCTCTCCTACTTTGTCATATTTGATTGATAAAATATATGAATAATACCACTTTTATTAGTGAAGATAGGTTTGAAAAGCTACTACTCTGCCCAGTGACTTCACAGTGGGCAGTGATTTTAATTCACAACCCCACTTATTAATTATGAACACTTAAGTCTCTTAAAATTTACAATAAAAGCTCTGTGATTTTTGTTTGACTTTATTTCTTGAGATAGAGTCTAACTTTGTAGCCCAGGCTGGACTGGAACTTACTCTGTAGTGCTGTCTCAGACTTGTGGCAATCCTCCTGGCTTGACCTCCTGAGTGTTGAGATTACTGGTGAGAGACACTATGCTTAGGTGAATTTTATAGTTTTGAGATATATTTTATCACACCATGGCATTGACTATTTTATGAAATCCCAAAGAGTAAAGAGTACATAATGCTAACCTTGATGCTATTATGATTTTCCCCTATGAATCTGGAGAATTGCCATCAATTATATCAAACAAAACTGCAATAAAAACCTTTAGTCCTGTGGAAAACATTCTTTGAGGCTTTTTACTTCAACACAGCTAACTCTGTGTCGCATGGGATTCTGGAAGTTTCTCTTATAAAATCTTCATGGGGTGTGCAAGTGAGGCTGAACACCAACAAGCTTGGAAGTGTGAAAGTATTCCTGATGCAGTCCCAGCACTGGAAGATAGAAGAAGCAGATATCATGGAAGTGTGGGGCCTGGTTAGCGGTTATAAGATGCCCTGAGAAGGAGGGACCAAAGGTGACAGACAGTAAGATGATGAGTGACCCAGTAAGAGTTAGACACAGGCTAATATGAATTTATGTCAAATGAGGTCAGGTAAGTGTGCCATATTGGAAACATTCATCTTGGTAGGCTTGTTTTTGTGATGTCTGTCAGTACTGCTGCTTGTCCTCTGTTCAGATTAGGTTGGGAAAAACCATTCCTAAAGGGTAGGCTCTATGTCACGGCCATGAGTGACATCAGCCTGTGTCTGAGCCAGAGGGTCTTACTGTCCAAACAGACTGGCCTGGAACTTGCTTTGTGAATGAAAGGATGCTGCCAGTAAGCCAGAGTCCTATGCTTTCCATCCTTCAGGCTGAAGAATGAAAGGACCGTCTTACTTCCCAAGAAGCGAGGGGCTCTGTCTTCTTTCCACTGACCTCTAGGAAGTAATTGTGCTTTCTTCTTTCTTGAATGCTTTAAGAAAATTATACTGGCAAAGTATCACTTATAGGTGATAATCTGACACCCCCCATGCCCCCAGATATATGTGTATTGGGGAGAGAGAGAGAGAGAGAGAGAGAGAGAGAGAGAGAGAGAGAGAGAGAGAGAGAGGATGGAACAGAGACAGAAACAAAGGTATATATTATAGTTAGCAATTTAGTACTCTACCGTTTCTTCCTTTCTGATCATCAAACTAAATGTGGAAGAGTTGATGAAACTTTTTTTTTTGCTATGATTTCCTTAATTTCTGTTGTATAGAGATTTGCAGCCACATTTACAAAAATTAATACTTAATTTTAAATTTATATTTACAAAGTAAAGCTTTAGTAAATCTGTTTTTTTTCTGGTCCTCTTGTCACGCCATCTCAAGGTTTATATTGTTTGGTGCGTGCCATTGTGTTTAAGAGACTCCTGACTAAGGGGAGCCTGAGGAAACACAGGCTCCATAAACAATCATACCGTGCCATGATCTTTTGCTGACACATTCTACTGGGGTGTAAGATGATAAAGAACTCCTAGAACAGTCTTGCTTAAGATAGAAAAACGAAGAACATTCAGAAGCATAGTAGATAGGACTTTATAGCAAAGGAAATGTCACTCTCGGTAGGAAGAGATTTCTGAACAATGTCTTAGTGACTAAAAAGACTCCCTGGTGCTTCATGGTTGCAAAACATGACAGCTGATGAGGTTCCTCTGGGGCCATACTGTCTTCTAAACCAAGGCCCATCTTTCTCTCTAGTGTTAAACTCACCATGTATATTATTTTGAGTAAATAGCTTACTTTTAATATACTACTAATCCAAGCATATGACAGAAGGGGGGAAAAGATTCATGAGTTCAAGACCAGCCTGGACAACACAGGGAGTACAAAACCATCCTGTACATATCAAGACACTATCTTAGAAAAGCACAGGCTAAATAGGTATGTGACTAAAAGCTGTGGCAGTTAAATTTGTTTAGGTTTCTAAGGAGCCCCAAGTGCTGCTTAGCACCCTCTTATCTTGTTTTCTTTCCCACCTTTTAGTTGCCTAAGTCACTTTAAAGTCAACTTTCCTCAGGGTCCCCTGCCACATTGTTCATATCTACCCCTCCCACATCTTGGGACCTATCAGTGACTTCCCCAGTTTCCCGTTCCTTTTCTTTGTGAGACTCTGGGCCTCCTGCTGTGATGGACGATGTTTATATTGTATTAGAGTCGATTTTCTCCTAATTGGTCCAATAATTTTAGTTAATGCATTTCTCTGTCATCTTAGGAAGTTTATGTAGACAAATTTATGCAATGACTATGTGTTCAGACAAATATAAACATCGTTCTAGTTTATGATATTGCCACACAGCAACCTTATAAATAAAATGTACTTATTTATTTGTAAATATGAATATTTATAACATATTTATAATTACACACTTATAAATAATTCCCTCAGTAAATTTAACCAGAAGAAAGGTGATTATACTATATTATATATAGAAAGAGGAAAGCCCTCCAATAGATTTAGAATTGTCCATCAAACTCCTGATGGATCAAGATGGAAAGACTAAGAAAAGATAGTGGAAAAGCATCAATCAATTGGGATGATTCTTGGGAGAGGAACATTTGAAGTGGATCTTGAAGGACAGATACCGTGATAAATCTCAAAACGTGGAGTGTGTGGAAGACACCAAGGATCACCTTGTCAGACTACAAGCACGATCGTACAGACCATAGTGGGGAATGAACACTACTCATTTCACAGACAGAACCTGTCTCTCCAAGTCCTGGAATGCTTCCTATTAGAGCACCACCCCTGCTTCCATTACATCTTGAAAATGTATCTCAAGGGACAAGCCAGCCCTCTGCTAAAGCATGTGTGGTGTGGCATAGCTGCCCGATCTTTACTTTTAAGATCTTGATGGATTTCAGAGGGCTTTCCCTTCTGTGGTTTATGTACAGGACTTTCATTGTCAACTCCAAGGCACAGACAGAACCACCGAGACAAAGTACAAGAAGCTGGTGTGAAGACACTTGGGTGTGCTGCGTGTTTTTAGGCATCATGGTAAAGTTTCTGATTCATTGTGACGTCTTAACAAATAAAGTGTTAAAAAAAGCAAGACTTAATCTACATTTGTACATATTTGAGGAGTTTTAATGAAAGGGTAGTTTAATATTTAATTCAGTTGGCTTGGTGTTACCCAATGTAGAGAGAATATGTTTCAGTTGAATCGGTAGCAATGATAACTTTGTGCTATTCCTGAAGCCTCATCTATCTTTTTACTTTGAACTCAAAACTCTTGTCTAAAAGATGCCCACAATAACTTTAAAACGAACAGTGAGACTTTGATGCTTGATGACTCGATGCCTAAGGTCTTCTGGCACAACTATCCCCTGAATGCGCACTGTAGTCCAGTTGTAATGTTTCCAACCTCATTTCCCTCGCTTGAGTCGGCAGATTTGAAGGGTTGTCTGGAGCCTCGCTGTGTGCTCTCTGTCTCTTGACTGCAATGATAGAGCTCACGGAATTGTGTCCTCTCCTGATTTGCTGCCCTGGAGTTCTAAGGCAGGTGTCGAATTTTCTTGTCTACACGATCATCTCTCCACATGGAATTTTAAGCCTTAAAAGTAGTATATGTTCCCTAGAGAAAAGTTAGACTGTTTAGGTAACAACTCAACAATTACATGTAATCTTTTGAATAGCCTGGGTATTATACAGACACTCCGTCAGTCCACATGCGTTCCTGTAGAACATGTTTGATTTGCAAGGTCTTACTAAAGAGGAAAGCCCTTGGTGCAAATCCTAACAGGGTTATAACAGCGTGTTCAGCTCCGCTCTTCAGTGTCCAGGAACGGCCTCTTCTCTTTGTCCCTGAAAATTTTACGAGAATATGAGAAAACGTTGCTTACTGAAGATGCATGACTATCCCTAACAAAACGGGGGGCGGGGGGTGGGTTAGCTGTGGATAAAAGACACCAGGAAGAAAAGAGAAGAGAGAAAAGGAGAAGAGAAAAGAGAGCCGAGGAATGAAGAATAAGAAAGGAGGGGGCTGAGAGAAGAAGGAATGAGGAGTAAAAGACAAAAAGGAAACACTAACCAAGGAAAAAAAGGAGACTAGAAAAGAGAAAAGTTAGAACCGGAAGAAAGCTCTGAGCTGGGACGCGATTGGCTGAGGGGTGTGCTAGGCGCTAAGCTGTTGCAGACATGAGGCAATAAGAGCGACTAGCAGAGGTGTTGCTGCCAGTTTCTCTCTTTGTACCCGTGACGTAAGTCTGTCTACATAGTCTGGTGTGGTGGTCCAAACCTGGAAAAAGAATCCTAAATAATCGCTTCCTAGCTTTATGACGTACATGAAATGTATAACACCTCTGTGTCCTGCTGTCTTCGTCTGTGCGTTGGGAAATCTGTCACGACTCAGAAATACTGTTAATTATTAAAATAGCTGGGATGAAGAGCTGAAATATTAAGCATTTAAAGTTACGCTACTGCTCACGGCAAACCTACAATTAAACCATTTAAAGGGCCAGAGAAGATGGATCAGTGGTTAAGAGCACTGGCTGCTTTTCCAGAGGACCCAGCTTGCGCTCTCTTTCTCTCTCTCTCTCTCTCTCTCTCTCTCTCTCTCTCTCTCTCTCTCTCTCTCTCTCTCTCTCTCTCTCTCCTCTCTCTCTCTCTCTCTCTCTCTCTCTCTCTATCTCACTACCAGAGCTCCCGGACATTCTGTCTCTCTCTCTCTCTCTCTCTCTCTCTCTCTCTCTCTCTCTTGGTTTTTCGAGATAGGGTCTCTCTCTGCAGCCCTGGATGTCCTGGAACTCACTTACTCACTTTGTAGACCAGGCTGGCCTCGAACTCAGAAATCCACCTGCCTCTGCCTCCCAAGTGCTGGGATTAAAGGTGTGCATCACTTCAATTCCCAGCACCCATATGGCAGCTCACAAGTATTTGTAGATCCAGTTCCAGGGTTCTGGCTTCTTGGGGCACTGCACACACATGGTAAACAGACACACATGTGGGCAAAACACCTACACACATATACAATAAATGTAAATCTTAAAAAAAAACTTTTAAAGTGTTAATATCCTAAATTCAAAGGTATGAATATATCAAATATTTTGTACCTATTGGCAAATAAAGATCGACTAGTCTTCCCAAGTTTCCCTATAGGTTTGGGGGTACTCCATACAAAGTCTTGCTTAGAGGAAGTCTATAAATCTTTGGGAATGGTGAGGTTACCTGGGAGCACCCCCAGCTCCACTCGGGAGCACTGCCAGCTTCACTCCTCACGTCTCAGTCTGTCCATGTCAAATCTTCCTCCCTATGAAGCAGAGTTTCTGGGAATCTTGTGAGGATTAAAATAAGGCTTGACAAATAAGTGCTCAATTAATATGTATTCTTTAGCAATAGTTTATTACTACTTGCAGTTTATTCTGACGTGTTTTTAAGCTTTTTAAATTAGGTTTTCTGTTGCTCTTAGAATCGTTGATAATTTCTTTGTATGCACAAATAGGGAGTGACTGAATTCAAAGTCTCTTCATTCTTTGCAGGAATCCTTTCCCATTGTAAGACATGTCTCTTTCTGGGCTCCTCTCATCCTGGTTGAGATCACTATTGCTAGGATTGCCAGCCCCACAGATTTCAATTCAGTTTCCCTCTTGTATAGTCCCTGAGCTCAGAATGGACCATCTTTATCTGTTGAGTTTAGATAAACCTAGTTCTCAATCCCCCCCCCATTTGTTTTTGCCCCCTTCTTCTGGGACAATTGCACCGGTACGCTTTTATATTCTAAAGCTACCCGTTGACCCTCTAGAAGAGGAGCTAAATGTTTCCCGAGGCATCGCGTTACCATTGGTACGTCTCTCTTTGGTCTTAGTCCTCTTCTCTCCTGGTCTGGGCTTTGTGAACAGGAAAGGGAGCATGAGTGAAGCAGAGGAGACAACTGTCTGTAATCCCTAGGACTTTACCCAGAGCCTCTGGGTCTGGTGTCACGGCAGCACGCAGGTGGCTTTGTGGTCAGGAAGAGATAAGCCGCATTTGAGTGTGATTGTACAAAAACCTAAATTAGACGTTTCAGATAGAGATTCTGTATAAGAATTATGTTTAGAAATGCATGAATCTACATCCTGCAGGATGCTCACATCCAGTCTCGGTGCATAATTTTGCTTCTAAATGGTGGTCTAATTTACTGGTCCTCAGAGCCTGAATAAAGCTGTACTGCGGGAAGTTTGTGGTGTCCCTTACTGTTGCTTGTTGGTGGCCCCACTGCTAAAGTCTTGTTCCCGAGAGAATGTGTATTTTTTTTTAAGTTGTCAAATTTTATTCTTAAGTGCTTGGCTATTAAAGAAGCATTTGTTGGTGACATCCTTGCTAACCCGCAGGTTTGCTGGCTGCTTTCTGTTCAATGGCTCACTGATCTTGGAAGCAGAACCTTGGCTGTTTCTGAGGGCCCAGAGCATCGGCTGCCACCTGTCAGACTGTGGCTGTGGGAGCTTTTCTCATCCATCTTCTCAGTAGTGCCTAGCACAGTGCTGTGCACTTACTGCACAATCGTGTGTGTGTGTGTGTGTTCTATATGTGTTTGCAATAGGAATGGGTAAATTCATGCACATGTACATGTAAAGGCCAGAGGTCAGATCAGGTGTCTTCACTGAGTCCTCCCGTCAGGTGTCGTCTTTTAGAGACAGTCTTTCGTGTAGCTTGGAACTCACCCTCGTCTTAGTTGGCGGGCCATTATGTTCCAGGGTCCTTTCCGTCTTCATAGCTGTCTCGAGGTGTTGAAGGTGCCATGTTAATCCAGAAGTGACTGTCTCACAACAGTCCTCCCTGTCATTCCGCTTACATTCTTTCTGCCTCCTCTTCTGTGATGCTCTCTGAACCTTGGTGGTGGCTGTGGGTGTTGAGAACGAGGTCTCGTTTAGGTAGGAGGAGGCTTTAGTGCACTTCCTCTGGTAATGATCATGGAACCTCAAAAATGAATATTGTAACCCGAATTTTACAGGTGAAGGAACCGATTTCAAAGGCAGGAAGGCACTCCTGTAGAAACCACGGAACCAAATTCAGTATGGAGTGGCTCTGACACTGCTCCTTAATGTCCACCCTGGCTCACGATGAATGTCTTTCTCTCTCTCTTAGTATACCATCTTCTGTTATCCTTATGTAGTCTTTATTTATTTTCAACCTTCAATTCCTGGGAAGAAAGCCTACCAGTAAAGTCAGCTGGTCTTCTGTGATGTCCTGTGGAACCAGTGAGACTCTGTATTTGGGTACTACCGAGTCCATCACCTTCCAGCTCCAGGGTATGGACAGGGCACTTACTCTTCTCATTTGCATACCAAGAGTGACAACAGTCCCCACCCCCTGTGATCATTACAGGTCCTAAGTGTTTTATTTTACACAACAGATCCTGGCTGTAGTGAGGGGTGCTTATTACTTCAGCTAGAATTATCTGGCTGAATTCACTGAACCCTTAACTGTGGAATACTGAGAAAAGTGGCAATTAGGTTTTAACTAACGATTTAGAATGCTCGCCAACAGAAGTTGGCCATTTTTTTTTTTCTCCATAAAGTTAAGTAGTTCACGCTTCTGGGGTTCTTCAGTACGGCCCTGTTTGAAGGCAGCTGATTTGATCTAGTCTGGCTCAGAATTCACATCTGAGGTCTCCACCAGGAGACAGGATCCTTTTGAGGTGAAGACAAATGCATGTGGTTCACATCCAGGTGACAGATACCACAGGGAATCTGGCAATTCATCAAGTAGCTAAAGCTGCCTGATGACCACTTTCTCTGTAAGTAAACCGAGTCACTCAATCTGTGAAGGCACAGGTAGCATGGTCTTGTTCAAGCATTTAACTTCCGTTAAATCTTCCTTCAGTACTTTAAGAGTGACCTCTGTAATAATCTTTTCTTGTAGAGCTCCTCTCAAAAAGGGGGGCAGAAAGAGATCAGTGAGAAGGGATGGGAACTGAGGAGCGGAGGTTCCAGGCGCTTACCTCAGCCATTCGCTGTGGGATTGGGGGAGGTGCATTCTTCACACAGAGCAGGGCAGCACAGGGCAGGAGGAAACCTGACTTTTATAGTTATCCAGAACACTAGAGAACACACTCATGTAACTTAGTGCTAAACATAGAGAGGAACAAACTTGGGTACAGATAAGAGTTCTGGGTATAACAGAATATGTTCCTCACTCTTTATTAGAATTTTTTTCTTATAAAATCATCTGAATCCAATATACCTGAGTTTAGACATGCTTTGTATTCTGCTTGCCTTTAAAAAAAATAACGATATTCATCTTTTTGTACCCATTCATGTCTAACAGTATGCTTTGCACATAAAAGGATCTTTCTAAATATTTAAATGAATGATCAGTCTTTTTGTTATACTATAGTTTGATCTCTACTTCAAAATAGTTGTATTTTCTAGATTCACCCCATTTCTGCACATTACCATCCACACTGGCCTGTTTTCCTTTATTCACACCACGAAGATGTCAGTAGGTCTTCTGAAAACAAGCCTTGGCTGTGTGTGGGTCTACGTGTGAGTGCCTCTGTGTACATCATTCTCTTGGTCTCCCTGAGAGGGGACGTGTCCCGTGACTTAGAGGAAGTGCCCTCGGTAGTACATGGAGGTGCTGGCACACTGGACAAAGTCAGGAGATAAATGAATCAGGAACTGAACGGATGCCAGTGAAACTGGATTTCCATTCAGCAATTTACTTCTACATTCTTAAAATCACACACAGCAACAGAGAGGGCGGGGCGGGGGCGGGGTGTCGAAAGCCAAGATTTCCCTAAGAGAAAGTAGAGCCCGGCGTTTGTTACAAGCAGGAACAGGGAAACTTCTCACGTTTCTGTTTTGATGGATGACGCTTGGCGTTGGCAAAAGAAGAGGCAGGAGATCGTACAGCAAATAAACACCGTGAGGGTGGGCTACAGTTCAGAAGACACTTGCAGAGAAAGGACCTTGTCTTCCTTGATGCCAGCCCTGTTTTGCTGACTGGCTGAGCTGCACGGACACAGGTTCGAGGAAGATTTCCCAGGCCCCTGGGTTTGCTAATTGCATCTCAGATCTCTCAGCTAACCGTTCACTCATGGCTCTGCTAGGAAATCTGACATGCATGGCTTAAAGCTCTTTGACTAACAGCAGCTAGGATGAGGACCCTGGACATTCTTATCTGCTTTCATGGTTGTTTTTAGAGAGAGAGGGGGGAGAATTAATCATCTAGCATTGATTATATATAAAATAGCATACTTAACTATTTGTCCTTTGGACTCAAACCGGTTTCCAAATAGTTTGCTTCCTGACTTAATTTTATCCACACCAATTTATATACCACAACTCTAGTCAGACTTAACAGGAAGTGGTAGTTCACATGTGTACTAAAATGATGATTTCCATCTCAGTTGTCAGTCATCCACGCTCTCCTGTCGGGGACGGATGGTGCTTCTACATGTTTATTTGCTCACCAAATGGTCTCTTAACTCTTCCACAAAAATTCCATTATGAGGGTACTATCTGACGACTTGAGTTCCACTGGACCCTTGTGGGAGTAGCAGGTCCATCCGAGGACATCTGTCTTAAATATGACAGGTGGAAATTTGTGACGTATTGACAGCCTCCTAGGAAATCCTGGGAAAACATGGATGCATCACTCCACAGGGTGGCAGACTGAGATCCACCCAGGACAAGAGTGGTGCTCTCTGGTAGAGACTGTGGGCCTCTGTATCTGATCTCTCCCATTCGGAACAGGAATGTGTCTCTGGGCTTTATTCATCTGCTTTTCTATTTTCTAATATTCTGCCCCATTTCCCTTTTTCTTATAATCCACTAGGGGAAAACCACTCACATTTCGGGTTATGAATTTAAAAATAAAAGCTAGCCAGGCAGTGGTGGTGCATGCCTTTAATCCCAGCACTTGGGAGGCAGAGGCAAGCAGAATTCTGAGTTCAAGACCAGCCTGGTCTACAAAGTGAGTTCCAGGACAGTCAGAGCTACACAGAGAAACCCTGTCTTGATTTACAAACAAACAAACAAACAAACAAACAAACAAAATAAAATCTAGGATGTACTAAATAATAAAATTCAACTTCTGAGAAGCATGACAAAGAAAGTAAACATCTACATATATTCTTAGCTTTGTCTTAGGATGTCCAAAATAAGCCATTAAAATATTGATCAAGGTAAAAAGAGAAAGAAAGGAAGAAAGAAAGAAAGAAAGAAAGAAGAAAAGGAAGGAAGAAGGAAAGGACTGTAGAGGGAAGAGGGGAGGGAAGGGGAGGGGAGAGAAGAGGAGAGGAGAGAAGAGAGGAGGGGAAGGGAGAGGAAAGGAGAGGAAGAAAAAGAAAGAGAATGGATTTCCTGTAATAGGGAAACAGCATACCGAGCAGAATGAGTATGGAAGCCTGCCTTTGCTCGGCATGACCTCCAGGTGGCGCTGTTGACCTACACATGGAAAGCAGACGCCAGGTTCAGTTTATAGCTGGATTTTCACTTTTTCAAAATATTTTCTGTCTCCACAGATGTGTTCTTTTAAATGGTCAATAAAATTTTATAACCACTATTTGAAAAATCGCAAGATTATTGTGATTTGTGCTTCCTGGGCAAGAATATTTCTTCCCGTCCAGACATACTCAGCCCGTCAGGTGTCTGTCTGCATTTGTTCCGTGGTGTCTCTTTTCTGCCATTTTCTCCTTCAAAGCATCCACAGGCTCAGCCACAGAAACTTGGGTTGTTGATGGGACACATCCGGGTATCTTTAGACATAGTTAAATTTAAAACAAATGTCCTCATTCAGCCCTAGTAACTCGGCTCCATACACTCTGAGTGGACAGGGTCATCTGTGCTCAAACGCCACCCTTCCCAAGACAGGATGTGATTTGGGTGTGGCCAAGCAGAAGTTTGTGACACACTAGGGATGTTTTGAGGTAATTTATGCGGTGCACCCACGGTCTAATCATTCTCTAGGAAAGTGCTCCTAGGTAATCCAGGAGGAGAGTTGATTTCCTATTCGGAAAGATTTCGGGCCAGGAACAGTGGTCATCACCAAAAACCAGAACAAAACAAAACCAAAAAACCAAACAAACAACAAAACAAAAACAATAATGCCCCTCCTCAAATAAACAAACAAACAAACAATGAATATATAAAACAGAACAGTAGGAGGAGTTACCATAGTTTGAGGCAGTCTGGGATTTTTAAGACTGACTTTAAAAATAATCAACTAATTTTCCCTTTGTGCCCTTTCTTCTTTCCCTTCTCCCACAGGGGTTTGTGAACAAGCTGGATGAATTCATTCAGTGGCTAAATGAAGCCATGGAGACCACCGAGAACTGGACGCCTCCTAAGGCGGAGATGGACAGCCTTCGCCTGTACCTGGAGACACACTTGGTAGGCAAGATCGTGTTGTGCTTTCTCTTTCCTTCAAGGATTTCAATGTCGCGATTTGTTTAGGTCCAATATCAATTTTAGTTATCAAAAATCATTATGCACTAATGAATCCAAGCTTTAATAGGGTTGAACCTCAAGCTGTCCATTTTCAGGCATTTCAAGTAATAATCTGACATCTAAGCCCTCCATATTTCAAACAGATGCTTCAAAGCTTTCTCCAGAAGGGCCACTATTTTAAAACACCTTAGAAAATCTTATTAGACCTGTATTCTTTTAAGTGATGATTGAAGATATCCCTCTTCTTGGAAAAAAAATAAATGAATAAAAGAGAAAAATTTGATGACCATTCTGAAGCTTTCTAGAGTTCTTGTAAAATTAATGAGCCCCTCATTATCAAGAAGGTCTATTTAATCTGTTCTACACTTGGCTATTTTAATAAAATATTTAAAATGACGGTCTCCATCATTTCTGCTGCTACGTGGATTTTTCAGCAGATAATTAATACAGCTGTCATTATGCTGGGCACTGTGCTTGGGAAAAACCAGAGAGTCGTCGTGGATAACACTTGGGTAACTATGCTTTGAGTCTGTTTAAAGCAGGAATTATAGACCAGGGTACATTTGATGAACCTCAGGAGGTTTGTACTGAATGCTTCAAATGGCCGATATCAATTATGAAGGGGTGGGAACCCAGTACCAGAGTGTGATAAAGCATGACCAGAAAGCACGTTGTCATAGGAAATGAAAACGCAAGCGTTAAGGGTCTCATCTTTATTCCTTTCACTGATAGCATAAAATTGACAAAGGCAATGAACAGGAATCCTTGGGTGCCCAACTGTGGGGTGGATTTCTGCCCCTCTTACACGCTTAGAATTTGGAATAAGCAAGCACCACAGAAGAGTCCCGTGCATGGTGGTTCACGGGAAAGACTGCAGAAGGACAAAAGACGGACATGGAAGTGAGAATTTTAGTTAGTTTCGTGTTGTGTTTTGAACATGTTTTATGTAACTGCAAGTAAAACGGCCTCAGAAACCAGTTGCAGTTAGGCTGTGGATGGTCAAGGATGGTCTGGGTTGATGGTCTATAGAAATGTCAGTAGCTATAAGTGCCTCTCTTGTACTGGGTTTGGAAAGACTGCCCTTAGCACTCAATTCCCTGTAGAACACACTTTTCAGATTTTTTTTTTTTTGGAGGGCATTTCATAACAGCAAGATAAAGATATTCAGTCTTTATGATGTAAATTATATTAATTAGAATGTCACCGTTGCACTGGCATTGTTCTGACAGAAATTCTAATCTGTGTTTAAACAGGACTATATGAACTTTATTTCACATCAAGTGTGCTGTCTTAATTTTCTTGATTTAATATTTCATGGAAAACACACATCCAGCTTTTGAGGTTCCAGAGGGCACGAGGGCATAAGGGTGCCTTCACTGTGGGTTGCTCACTGAAAGCCAGTTGGGGTGGCTATATGGCACGTCCAGGGCCCTTTCCTTGCATAGCGTGTCCCTGTGTAACCTCTGTACAGTCCTGTCTCAGCTCTCTTACAGAAATCTTGCTTTGGCATCCCTGTGCCGGCCTCACCTTATTCTAGCCCCAAACTAGAATTTTCTTTTATGGGGGAATATTTTGTTTGTTTTATCTTATGTAGTTGCAGTTGGTCTTATGTATCTAACGTTAATTTAAAATGTTGCTAATACAACGTAAGTAAAATTTTACGTTTTCACTCCATTTAAATTGCTATTATGTCTATGACCTTACTCTGTGTAGCCTTAAGAATTGCAGAACTGTGTATCGGTGGCTATAAGGAAGCTCAGGCATCCTTACCTGCCTCAAGACAACGTTCTCATCCTAAACATGGCAGTCATTACCCACTTGCTGTGGATCAACAGAGAGTCCTTCCTGGTCTCTCTGTTTCTGTCAAAGGATTGACATTTTGGCAGAGGACACTTTTTTTTTTTTCTCTCTCTCTCTCTGACTATTCTGGCTAGAATAAAGACGATATAGGTACAGTTGCTTATCTCTGCTTTTCAAATGGTGAGAAACTGTGGTTTGCAGGCCAGTTCACTGAGTGTTAAGTCAGTCTCACATTTTACTTCTGACGCTATGAATAGCAATGTGCGGTAGCCGTGTTAGCCGTCCGTGCACGGTTTGTTGTGGATTGCTGTAGAAACCACTGAGCGCCTCTGGACTCTACCATGTCAGTTACCATAGGACAAGACTCAGCGTCTCTCTGTCCACCTTACCCTGACTGCCATGTATATCTTGTGGCATTATCATTGCACTGAACTAATATTCTGTTAGTCTCAAAAGGAGGCAAAGTCTACATTTCTATAAAAACTATTCAAGTGAGCCTAGAGATTCGTATCTTAGCTTGGTCTGTACAAATCCATTATTGTTTCCTGATATGGGAGCGAAAGGTTTTTTACAGTATCACGCAGTAGTAGAGGTTGTCAGACACACTTGCTAAATATTTTTTTCTGGATCCTGTGATTGAGTCTTTAGTCTTTAGGAGTGTGAGACCTGAGAGTGATTGTCTTCTCTGGTGTAATACGGTGGAATAGCTGGCATCTCCCAGTATTTACTTGTAACGAAAAACAAATCCCAAAACAACAGTTGTGCATTTATATCTTGATACTTAATTCAATCAGTTTCCATGATGGCAGCCAAAGGTTTTTGTTTTGTTTTTTCACTAACACTAATCAATTAAAGCTTTACAATGCCTTTCTGAGAGAGACACAGGAATTTTATTTTAGCTGTAGGAAACAGTGTGAGATTGTCATGGTATATCAGCGATTTTCCATGATAATTAATCATCTGCTTGCAACCTGGCTGCTCCTTCAGAAATATAATTCCCATCTTTCTGGAAACGGGCATCTTCAGGAAATGTCATTTGGAGGTGGTGTATGGCCGAATATCGGCCATTCTCCTTTTCTGAAACCAATTTTAGAAGTAGCATTGTACGAATGTATTATCGAGAAGATACCCCTTTCTCTCTTTCCTTCACTGTTGTCTGTTTCCTATCCTCTTCAGAAAAAAACAGCTCCACTGAAGTGTCTGGCCTGAAAGATTGCATATTTTTGAGTATGACGAGCTCTGACAATCTGAAAGATATAGACACTCCACTAACATCATGATAGTGAGAGCATTCACCACCCCAAACTTCCTCATGACATTTTGAGATACCTTTCTTCAGCCCTTCCCAGACTATGCTGCATCCCTAAGCAACCGCCGATTTGGTTTCTATACTGCCCGGTTTGTTCTGTCTCTAACTTCATGGGGTAAGACCAACCGCGTGCCCTCCACTGGGGCACCAGCCTGGTCTCTCGCCTCCAGCATGTCTCCTGTTAGCTGTATTGACATTGCATCTCCCAGTGTTGTCAACTAGCACTCAACACGGGCGTGGACCACGCTTGATGCCTCAAGCTCCTGATGAACATTTAATGTGCTTCCTCCACAGTCTTTCTAATTATGTATACCTGAGTAGACGCACCACAAACGCAAACATTGTGGGTACCTGCCACATGCCGGGGGATGTAGCTCTGGGATAGACTGCGTGCTTAGGAAATAGTCACTGCAAGTGGTTATAGGTTGGGTTCTTTTAAAGAAATGTTCAGGAGTAAGGTAGCAGAGGAGGCCCCCTGGCTGGATTCACAGTCTGTCCGTGTGATTCTGGAACGAGAGCTCTCATCTCCAGAGTCCTTGTGAAACCTACCTAATTCACCAAGTGAGGATTGTACCATAGGCATCAGTGCCAGGAAAACAAACCAGACCTTCATTCATCTATAGCCAGTCAGAGTATTCAGGGTAGACTTCTATAGTCCAGCCAGACCAGACAGTTTTGCAAGAGGAATGGCTAACCCAAGAGCAGGGCCAGTCTTAAATTTGAAAAGGAAATTTGTGTAGGTGTCCCATGCTATCTGGCACAAAGATTGACCAATTTCATGTTATCTGGGAGTTTTAAATTTGTTATAAGAACTATCTGACTATGTAGCCCAGGATGTCAGGGGACTCACTATGTAGCTCAGGCTGGCCACCAGCTTGCAGTCTCCTGCCTCTGTATCCAGAGTACCGGAATAGCAGGCACTTCCATGCTTGTCTTAAGAAGCAACATTTTTAATTCAATTTGATACGTGAGAGCTGAGTGACAAAATGATGACTATGAATTCAAGACTCATGTCCATATATACGAAGTACCCATGCAGCCAGCCAGGCAGCTACAGAGAAGCCAGTGCAGTGGTTCTCAACTGATTCTCAGCCTTCCTAATGCTGCTACCCTTTAATGCAGTTCACGTCACAGTGAGCCTTAACCATAAAATGATTTTCATTGTTATTTTTTAATTGTAACTTTCTACTGTTATGAACTGTAAACGTAAATCTCAGTGTTTTGACCCTACCAATCTGCCAGGGGGTCGCGACCCACAGGTTGAGAACCCACTTACTACAGTCATCTGCCTGAAGTTGGCTTGTCTCGGGGGCTTTCCATTGTACATAGACGACCATAGGTTATGTGATCTAGTCCTAACCAGTAAAATTTTATAGGATAAATGAAGGAGTTCAGAGAAAAGGTTTATTGTTTTCCTAGACATAATTAGAAGCAGGCCTCGAAGGGCATATATCACTCTGCTGGATCAAATGAGAGGAGAGAGGTCGGGCAGGGATTTTGTGGTGAGGGGAATCATGGAGGAGAAGTGTGAGAGGCCACCATCAGGTGTGGCTGAGCCTCTGCCGGAGCCTCGATGGGCGCTACTAGACAGTAAGAGACACTGAATGACAATTTAAATTGCCAAACGTTTCTCTGGGACACTGAAGGTTTTGGCTTCGTGTAAAACAGAAGAGTGACAGTAGTCAATCACAAAACCATGCAGGTAAGGCCAGGCTGGCATAGAGTAGCTGAATGATCACAGTGGAGAACAGGCTTGAGGACAGTATTTGATGTTCTAGCGCCGACTAGCAGTTATCATTCTTCAAGAATGTGGATTTTGATTGGCTGTGTGTAGATAAGACATGGATGACAGTTAAAAAAGTCTGAGGAGAGGCCTCACTCCTGTCCTCTCAGACACCAGCTCTCTGCTCTTGCTTGCCATCCTCTGGGTAATCCCAAGTATTTAAAAACAGCTACACACATGTGCCTTGCTTGGTGCCCAGTTTAAACCAGCAACAGGTCAAAAGCAGTGACTACAATACAGCTTTACCCCCTTTGCACGACTTGGGGATATCTCCATTCTGAATGTGCCATGATTTACTTTAAGTGATCCTTTATGCTACACATTTAGGTTATGTGTGCTCTTCTGTCTCAAACGATGCTTCTGTGCACTTGCTTAGTCGTCTTGCTTAGGATGAGTATGTCCTTACACTCGGACTTTCTGGCTAAAAAGCTACGCACATCCGAAACTTTCTTCTATTACTGAAGTGTCTTCGGTGGAGACAATGCGGTGTGCTCAGTGCTGAACGTGCCCACTACAGTCTGCTGCTGACGCTTCTTGGCACGCCGCTTAGCTTCGTCCGTGTAGTTGGTGGCTAACAGGAATGCCCATCGTACTTCCAGCATTTCGGGTGGGGTTGTCACCTTCTCCATGTTTGGGGGAATCATTTGTGTTTTTCTACTTGGGTCTGTCTGTTCATTATACTTGCCTGTTCTTCTTCTGGGTCATAATTATTTTACTTCTGGATTTACAAGAGTTCCTTAAATGTCAAAGGAATCCATTCCTTGTCTGTGTTGTGAATGGAAAAGATCTCGAAAGGAAACCCTTGAGAATTCTCTTCCAAAAGAACAGGGACATTTTAATGTTTTGTGCCTGTACTTAGGCAGACCTGGGAAGCCATGCTGGGTCTCTATACCTGGCAAAACCAGGGTATGAATGTCAAAAACTAAAATCTTAGATACGGAAGGTCGAGCCTAAGATCGGAGAGTTTGTAGGCGAATTTGGAGATTAAGGACATTGGACAGTGAGAACGGTCAGCAAGGGGAGGTGGGGAAGGAGAATGGGAGTGGATTAAAGGGGCAAATCAGGGAATCCACACCAAGAGCTGCTTTTGAGGTTCACTCATGTCCAGTCAGAAATGTCAGACAACATCTGCTTGTCTGCCCTGTTCTGGTCTATTGTGCTCTGCACTAAACCCAACAAAGTGTGGGTAAGACGGATCCAGGGAGGTATAAAAACTGCTGGGCACTTCACAGCATGAACTGGGACTCCTGGCAGTGCCAGGTGCGTGTGAATCAAGGTACTGTGACATCATCACCTCACACACGTAGTAGCATGTAGTGTGTAGAATGTCTTTCACTCAACGTCTAGTTAAAGAGAAACATTACACTATACTCAGTGGGAAAAGCAAACAGTGTGAAACAGCATAAAATGAAAAGCAAAAACTTCTACCCTGCAGACTAACCAGCTCAAGCCATCTGTTCTGTGTTCTTTCGAGCCCTTTTGTCTAAGACAAGTACATTTGAAATCCATGTTGGATATTCTATTCAGTAGCTTGCTTCTGCAGACATGTTTCTATCAGTATATGAAAAAAAACTCAGTGCATTTTCACAGCCACTTAATATTTTATCATGTGGACATGCCCCCAGATTATTTAATTAAATCTTGTCATGATGGGCATTTAAGCTTCCTTTTTATTTCTGATTTCTTTTTCAAATAACGTTCCACAAATATTCAGTCTCACTCTGTAGAGAATCTTCTTGTTCTTTTCCAGGCAGACTACAGCAGGAACTCAGGGACCCTATGTAATAATAATAAAAAAAACTCATACTCTAGGAACAGATTTCACGGTAGGTAAGAAGAACTGAGGCAGATCCATGCTTGTGTGTGCGATATTTGAGTCCCTGATTACAGCTGGACTTTAAAAGCACACTCTTCTGGCCAGCTTTGTTCGTCTTAGTATTGGTGCCTGCAATTTGAGTTGGCTGCCACAAGGTGGCAGAGGAGCACCAGAGTCCATTTGTTCTTGGGGGGGGCAATCTTCATAAACACAATTGGATTTAACTAGCAATGTGTATGGTTAGGAAAATGAACCGCAGATGCAGATGCATGCATTTGCCATCACCACCTTTTGTCTCATTTCGGATTCAATTGATTTTATTTCTACCAGAAGTAAAACCAGTGTACTGCTCGAGGTTTTGCCCAAACACTTCTGACTGTTTGTTTTTTGCTTGCCCTCCTGTGTCTACTTCTGCTACATTTTTCATTGCTTGAAGTTAAGAGATCACAGAGTTTGTTTTTTACCTGCTGCCCACCTCTCCTGCCTCCTTTTCTCTGTTAAGATGACGGGCAGCCATGGCCTAAGCAAGTCAAGCTTCACAAGACCAGTAGCTGCCATGGGGCTGTGCTGCTCGGCTAAGGCTCAGTCAGCCAGACTTCAAAAGCCAGAGCTGAGAGTTTGGCCCAGTTGCCTACTACCCCCTTCAGCCTCAGGAGCAAGGCCACCGCCTTCCAGGAGCTTTGAAGTTCGATTTGCTTGTCTCTTGACTCCCATCAGTTTAAAATGTAGCTGAGTGTTTAGCAGGATATGGCTCCATTTCTCCCCTTTGAAGAATTTGAAATACTCAGTTTCCAACCTGAGCCCTTTGCTTTGGTGGGTGAGGATGGAGATCTGTCAGGAATTACAGCATTCGGGCATTTTGTCGTTGCTTGTGGCAAGGAGTGGGAGACTCATTTTGGCCATGTGACAGTCATAACGACATTCCAGTGCTCGTATGGTTCATTCTGTGTGTCTAGGAGACACGTGTGTTGCTTTTCAGTCAGGAAGAACTTCCTGCTGTACTTCCTTCCTGCTTGGATTAAGGGCTCTTAGGCCATAATCGTCAACAATTCTCACTGTTTTGCGTATATTGTTAGTGCCCAGTTCACTGACTTATAACTTACTTTTTTTTTTTCTCAGACAGTATTGGCTGCTTTTAACTAGATTGCCAGAGAAGTGGTGTGCTTATCAAGCACTGCATATCCAGAACTATGGTATACTGCACCGTGAAGAAAAGTTTTTGCAGACAGGCTTTGCTTTTCTGTGGGCCATGCACAGGGCTGAGGACACTGGTTATGGGCAAGGAACTCACATCTTATTTCATGGAATTTTGGAATCTTGAGTCAATTTATCTGGTATAAATAATAAAGACTTCTGATTTTTATATTAACCAGGATAAAAATTACCTGTCATACAGCTGTTGTGACGGTGAATTCGGCAGCTGTAGGTGAGGAGGACTCTTCCCTTTGGGGTGGCCTTTGCACATCTTCCTTGAATACTTAAGAGCATAGAGCAAGAATGGTTCACATATTCTTAAAGAAGTTGAAATTCCGTGTGTTGGCTAGCGAATTTGTGAGAAGAACTCCTGAAGAATGGGGAACCCTAAGGTTTCTTTTGTTTGTAGGTGTGTGATTCATCTCTTTTGGCAAGAGAAGGCAATTTAAAAAACCACAATGGAAGTAAAAATGATAATTCAGTTATTAAAAGGGTTAAAAATCCTGCAGCTTTAATATTACTACTTAAAAATATGAATGCTGTATGACTAGACAGGATGTTAATGACTTGACATTACAAAATTTATTAAATTTATTTTTAAAGTGGTTTGGTTCCCCCCTTTCAAATGCATAAAGCGTGTGGGAGTTGGAATAGATCTGCCCCAGGCTGCCAAAACAAATTTTTAATGGAACTGGAGTCCTTCAGGGATTGTCCTAAATCCACATAATATTCTTAAGTCCTGGTGTTTGCACTGGGACCTGTGTATTAGCAGATGTACGTGTGAATAATATACGTATATCCATCCATCACCCTGGTGACCCATACCCTTAAGGAATGCCACACATCAATTATTCCACCTCAGGGGGTAGAGAGATATTTGGGCTAACATTGACCCCCTTTTCAATCAGTGCCTCCAAACAGTATGTTCTGGAAGTCAAATAGTCCCTTCAGACAGAACCTCTGTTTGAGAATGCGTTCGGCTCGATGTCGCCATGCTGAGGAGTCAATGTGATTACCTGTGTCAGGTGTGGAGGCAGCATTCAGAGAAGCAAATGAAAATCCCGTCACTCAGGAGTCACCGTCAGCATCCAGGATCTCACCCATCTATCTACATCTCGCATAAGTTATTAGCCAGTCTATCAAGGAAGAGTGTCAACCTCACTGAGCTGCATCTATACACACACACACACACACACACACACACACACACACACACACACACACACAATCAACTCTTTCAAATGAATCATAAATTGCTTGAGGAGCTAGATTCACTTTCAAAAGCTTGGAACCATTTTTATGATCTAAGATCTGGGGATCGAAGTCTCTTTAGGAGGGACGATTTTTTTTTTGCCTTTTTTGTCTGTTTGTTTTAAAAGAAAACAAAGACTTTTTAAACATGTGGTTTTAATTTAAAAAAAAATACTTGGGAATTATTTCTTAAATGCACAAAGTTCTCTTCGTAAGCTTCTGATATTATAGCTGAAGTTGTGTCACAGATGTGTGTGAACGATAAACCAACGACAAAAGTAGCCACTGCCTTCTGTTGGGAAAATGTACAGTGACTGACCATTTATTTAATTGTGTGCTAAGTACCATATGATGAGGGGGTAAAGTTAAATTGATGATGCAGGTTACCCCAGCCAGGGTACAGTTTACATGGCAATTATGCTGGGTCATCTAAGTGTAATTGGCAAGTAATTTTGTAAGTGAAGGAACATGACAGCTCATTTACATGGTGTTCACTGAGTAAAATTTGGGGACATTTATCAACCACTCTGGAGTGCAGAGTGATCGTACTGATATCCCTCGGTGCTGCAGGCTGTTGGAAGCTGGTTTGCAGGATGAGTCTCTAGGCAAACACTCCCTTCTGTAGTGGCGAGTTGTATGCTACGCCTTCTCGTTCCAAAGTGAGTGAAACCATAACTCTTTTCTCAAGGGGCTCAAGGGTGGGGAAACAGACCTGCCAATAATTTTAACTGAGGTCGGTAAGTGGAGGCTTGAAGCTTGCTGATACAAGCTTCTAAGAAAGATCGGGGAAGCCTTTCTACGGAGCACACTGAATTGAATTTTAAAGGATGATGGGGCTTTGCGGAAATAGCATTTTCCAGACACAGGCACAGCAAGCACAGAACCCCAAAGGAAATAGTAGACTATGGGGTGGAGAAGCCTTGGAGTTGAGCTGATAGGACCTGCATCCAGATAAAGGCTGAGCCTGATACTTAGCCCCAGCCAGCCATTCAAGGACTTAAGACGAGGTGGACCTCTATCTGAGCTGTTTTGAAGATATCGTTTTGTGTAGTAACAATTACTGTGCTATTATGATGTACTAGGCTCTGTTCTATGTGTATCAAAGAATTTTTATCTTTATTACCACCTAAAGAAATAGACACTAAAATTCCTTTCACAAACGAGGGGACTAAACAGACAGGGGTTGCCCAGAATTAAACAGAGTGAAGTTCTGAAGTCCTTGCCTGCCACTAGCACTGACTCACATGATGCTTTTGGCTGTCTCAGCACAGTCTGCAGGAATTCTGGACTAACTACTTTATTCCCACAGTAATCACTAGGCTCCGAGAACGGTGATGTGGCCGTTCTGCTCATAGTCCTATTTGTAAGTTTGGGATCATAGTGCCTGTAGTGTACTAACACACAACCAATGTGGATTGTGAAGGGAGGTCATGGCCACAGACTGTGTAGTCAACCTATGACTTGGAACAATGAGGCTTGGAACTAGAGCAGGGTTAAGGTACAGAGGTGTGGGTGGGGACAATGGACTGGGCTCAGTGAAAGACCCAGCATGTGGGTCTTGTTGGCATATTCTTGTATGCCAATCATATTATTGATTTCCAACCAAGATGCTGGAGAGATGACCTGGCAGAAGAAACTGAGGAACAGGGACGTTCACAGTGCTTGTCACAGAGCTCTTAAATTCCTGGGAAGAACTATGTGGGCTCAGGATAAAAGTTAAAAGAGACTTCCTCAGAGATGGCTAAAATTAGAAGGGACAGTCTAGGGACAGAACTGCCCCGGGGAAGATGAATAGTTGGATAGCCTTCGGGACTCTCCTTTCTTTGAAAATTCTCTAGTTTAAAGTAAATAAAGCTTCTCCTGTTTCCTTTCCTAAACTGCTTGGATGAAAAAAAAAGATAAAAATCAAAGTATTCAAGGACTGGAAAATATTGAGTCCAAATGCCTTGATTATAGATAAAGGAACGGAAGCGTAGAGGGTTACATGACTCATCTCAGGGCACACCCTCAAGGAAGAAGAAGACAGGGTCATTGGCTTCTCTTCTTTAGGCCTCAGTAACATTTTTGGTTTTGGTGTCCCTGTGTGCAAGCCACTGGTAGATAGTGAGAAAAAAGCAACAGGGATGTAGTGTTTGTCTCTAGGGAAGAGAGTAACAATAAGGTGTTTCTGTCACATGGTAACCTATGCCATATATCAACCTGAGAATGTGAAGTTAAACATTTATAAGAGGCGTTAGGGAGATGGCTGAATGGGTAAGGCTATTTTATCTGCAAGCACGGGGAGCTGGGTTCAAATATTTAGTACCCACGTAACAAGCCCGTCACAGCTATACATGACTGTAGACCCAACACTGGGGGACAGATTCTAAAAGCTCACTGACCAGGCAGCCTAGCTCAAAGGGTTAACCTCAAGAGAGAAACCCTCTCTCATGGCAATCAGGAGCACTAGAGTAAGACCTGCTGCTCAGACTTCCAGTGAGTGAATGAGTGAGCATGACCTTGTGTACTGAACAGCATGTGCACATCACACACCTATACCACATGTACACAGCATGTGCACACACACATACACACACACATATACACGCATGCGTGTGCACGCAAACACACACATGCACACATGCTCGCATGTGCATGTATACAGCATACACACACATGTGCACACACCACACATACATGCACACACATGTACACACACAGAGCACATACTCACACACACATGCACACACGCACGTGTGCACACATGCATGTGCACACATGCATGTATGTACATGTACACAGTACACACATACACACAAGTGCACTTATGCACACACACACCCACACATGAGCGCACATATATTCATGCATGTACATGTACACAGCACACACACATACACACAGTATACACACAGGGTACACACATGCACAGTACACACATACGAATACACAGCACACACACATAACGCATACACATACACAGGGGCACACACACACACATACACACACACAGTACACACACACGAACACACATACACACAGTACAGACACATGAACACATAGCACACACACACACATGCTACAGGGAATTTTTTAAGCACTATTTATGGCCATACTGTGCTAATGGTTTCCACTCACTGTCTCTAATTCTCACAACCATAAGGTAGTGATGTTTTCACCTTGTTTCAAAAAGTCCCTAAAGCATAACCTGTTTCCTGAGATCAGACTGTGCTAACTTCTGGCTCCACTGTCCTCAAGTGATGTCAATGCTTTGTATATTTTCTTGAGGTTGTCTTTGTCTTTGCAATGAGATTATTTATACATTAACATCTATAATTTTATTGATTTAATTTTGTCTTTGTTTTTTGTTTGTATCCTCTCTATATTTGCATGCATTGCCTTGTCATTAAAATTGCAATATAATACCTTACCAGCTTTTAAGAGGTTCTTAAGCACTTACTGAAAGAGCTATCGTTCTTCACTTACGTGGTGGTGTTTTGAAAGGTGCATTCTATACTGTGAGCACTGGCATCTAACTTGTGTGAATGACACTGTGGCGCGGTAAGCGAGAGCTGTCGGCCTCCTCATAACTGATTAAGACTTGCTTGTCCAGGTCCTCTGGCAGACCAAATAGCTCTTGTTTGGCCCAGAACAGAGTGGCTCTGAAGCAGAGCCGGTCTGAGGCAGACAGTAATGACTTCACACTTTGGCTTTTCTAACTAAACACTTATTTCCAACCCCACCCTGCCACCGCCCCGTGAAAAGCCTTGTTCTCATTTTCTGAGGGAATAAAAATCTTTGTGTGAAGAAGTGTCACCTAGTGTCTTACTCATCAGCGTGTACACCATCTCTTTAAGTGACAGTGGGAGTAAGAGTTCATCAGTTCAACATGCCTTTCACATTTGGAGATGCCTGACTAATAACCTCTGGTATTTTGCATCAGAACAGTCAAAGAACTAGAATCTGGCACATGCTGCTCTCACGCACGGAGAAAAACTTTAAAAAGACAGAAGATTCGCTCCAATTTTCTTTCTTCTATTCATTTAGAAAAAAAAGGCATACCTTTTTTTAATTAAAAAGAATATGGAACACACAGAAACATCTGGCCCGTATCACTACAGCAACCTCCTAAAACGGCCCACGTGTCTCCAGCACGTCCTTTAAAAATCAAGTCTGTATGCAGGAGGCAGCAAGCTCACAGGTCTGCTCATGTCACTGCATGACTCTTTCATGATGCTTGGGGTCAAGTCCTATAGAGTCACAGTTGCTGTGCTCCTTTCTGCCTGTAGTCTGCCCCAGCATCCTGGAGCACCCAGACCTCCCTGCTTCTGCGTCTCTGAAGAGCCTCTCTAGATTTGCATACAAGTCAGTTCAATCCTCATGAGCTCTCTGTAGGCCCTGCTGAGACTGGATCTCGTGGGCTCCTACAGCCATTATCCAGTTCTGGCCTTTTTATACTTGGCTGGTGTAGTATATTTTAACAATTAAACAAGCTCAAATCCCATTGGGCTAGGCTATTACTGCTCCATTTTGCTTGAGGCAAAAGTCTCTACCACTTGGTATCACACAGAAAATCCCGATTACACGTGTATTCTACGCTAGGTCATACAAATACACTTGTACTTACCTCGATGACCCAAAAGACTACTAGAATATAAGCTGTTTCATTTTACATATGTAAATCTGATAGGAACTTCTCAATAAATATCACTATTGTATTCACCTATAAAACACACCTAGAAGCTATACTAATATATAGGTATATACAGTATACACTTAGAAAAAAGTCAAATTCACTCAAGAGAGAATCCGGGGCTCTCTTTGGCACTCATGATGCTGCTCAAACATCCCAAGACTCACAGTACTCAGGAGACCTGGTAGGTACAGACAGTACCCACAGAGAAGCTGAGAATCTGTCCTCATCGTAAGATGCCAGAAGGATGGGACCACTGTGGACATTTGAGTCTTTAAATGTGGTCATTCCCGTGTTTCCTGTCCTGGGAGATCCCTCGGAAGTGATCATTTCCACACCCATTTCCTTTATTCATTCCACCAGCACGATCTACTTTGTCAGGTCTTATGGCCAGGTGTAATCATAGGTACCTGAGCTGTCTGAATTTGCAGCACATTCAGGTCTATAAACGCCAATCATGCCAGATGCTCTAATAACCCCATTGCCCATTGGTTAACTTACAATAATTTTTTTCTGGTTGTCTTAAAATTCTTTTTTTATTGGTTATTTTATTTATTTACATTTGAAATGTTGTCCCCCTTCCTGGTTTCCCTCTGTAAACCTCCTATCCCACCTCTCCCCCTGCTTCTATGAGGGTGCTCCCCCACCCACTCCTACTTCATTGCCCCAGCATCCCGCTATGCTGGGGCATCAAGCCTCCACAGGACTAAGGGCCTCCCATCCCACTGATGCCCAACAAAGCCATCCTCTGCTATGTATGCAGCTGGAACCATGGGTCCCTCCATGTGTACTCTCTGGTTGGTAGTTTAGTCCCTGGGAACTCTGCAGAGTCTGGTTGGTTGATATTATTGTTCTTGCTATAAGGTTGCAATTCCCTTTGGCTCCTTCAGTCCTTCCTCTAACTCTTCCATTGGGGTCCCCATGCTCAGTTTGATAGTTGGCTGTGAGCATCTGCATCTGAATTGGTCAGGCTCTGACAAAGCCTCTTGGGGCCAGCTATACCAGGCTCCTGTCAGCATGCATTTCTTGGCACCAGCAATAGTGTCTGGGTTTGGTGTCTGCAGATGGGATGGATCCCTAGGTGGGACAGTCTCTGGATGGCCTTTCCTTCAGTCTCTGCTCCACTTCTTGTCCCTTCATTTCCTTTAGACAGGAACAATTCTGGGTTAAAATATTTGAGATGGGTGGATGGCCCCATTCCTCAACCAGGGACTGTGCCTATGCACTGGATATGGTCTCTACAGGTTCCATCTCCCCTTTGTTGAGTATTTTGGCTAATGTCATCACAATAATTGTTTTCATAATCAGTATTTGTTTCAATTATTGGATCTTCTTTTTGAAAAAGTGTTTTCAAAAATGGTATATTTACCTATTTTGTGTACACATACGGGTGGGAGAGTGTGGGGGTCATGGTGGGGCTCAGAGGACTTTTTAATGGGAGGGGTGTGGCTGGTTCTCTCTTTATACTAGAGATCAGGTCTTAGAGATCAAAATCAGGTTTTGGGGTTTGGTGGCAGGTACCTTAACCCTCATAGCTATCTTGCTGGCCCAGGCACTTTATTTATTTATAATTAGCCAATTAATTTCCTCTTGTGTGTGTATGAGTGTGAATGTGCAGGCCAGAGGAAGATCTGCATGAGCCAGTTGTCCCCTACCACATGGGTACTCAAGACTGAAGTGAAGGTATCTGGCTTGCAGGAAAGTCCCTTCCCCCACAGAGCCCTCTCCCATCCCTCCCCCACTCTTCCAGCCCCTCCCTGAGCTCTCCCAGACCCTACTTGTGTTTTTCTTGTCTCTTCAGTTACTTGCTCCTTTAAGGACACTGGGAAAGGTTCGGTGTTCCCTAGGATCCAAGCCACACAGACCAGTGACATAGGATCACGGGGCATGGCCATGCCAATGTTCTTTCATAAATTTAGAATTCTCTGTGCTTTCAGGGAGTGGTGTGGATGTTGCAAAGGGACTGTACACACTGCAGGCATTTTGGAGAAGACACGCTAACAGCACAAGGACGGAGACATGCTCGGCTATCGGGTTAATAGAAAGAACAAATCCACAAGAGAAACAAAACCCTTCTTTAGGGAGAAATGGAGGCAACACAGGAGGCTGTATTGCAGACTCCTTTAACAGCCTAGGATCTCACTGACAATTTTGTTAATGTGCCTGCTTGGCTGCCTTCTTGGGGGCCTGTTGCGAATTCCTTACTTGATATTATTAATGGTTAATGGGCGCACCTGAAATCAAGCAATAATGCACCATTTGGGTGATAGTTATATTAAATGGTTCTTTTATTCAGCATCGAGCTTATCAGATTATCTCGCTCCTGATAATGACTACCTCATCTTTTCCAATTTCCTAATCAAATGTTTCTACATCATCCTGAAGCACAGCCATTCCCAGAAGCATCTGCTCTATGCTCTCAGCGTCAATGATGTCAAATTGCCAGCCATTCTCCTGGGTTCCTCCGTTCTCTCTGGCACTGAGACATTGGCCTGTGTGTCTCTTTGAAAGATGTTGATCACTAGACATTTGATACAGGTAAATAGTGAGCCAAAGACATCACCGGGCTGAATTTAGAGTGGTGTTGAAATTTTTACAACAGGTTTCTCTGTAAAGTTTGATGAACTCATCTTCGATGTTTCTCTTTTCCCTGCTTCCATTTCTGAAACCTGTGTACCCTAGTCTAAATGGCATTGCTTCGGTGTAGAGGAACCCCACAGCAGGGACAGAAAGAAAGGATATTTTGATTAACCTTAATGTAGTAAAGATTTAGATATCCATAGGTGCTGCCTTAATTGGACTGATCAGAACTATTGGGGAGTCTGACTGATGGCTCAGCAGTTAAGAGCATTTGCTGCTCTTGCAGAGGACTCTGGTTATGTTCCCAGTATTCACAGAGTGACTCACAACCATCCATACTTTCATTTCCAGGGGTCCAAAATCCCTCTTCTGGCCTCCACAGGCACTGCATGCACACAGTGAACAGATATACATGTAGGTAAAATACCCATACACATAAAATCAATACATCTGAAAGTATTTTTAAGTAGTTATGTTTAAAAGGAAGTATCAAGGTTTCTGAGCATCATATAGTTTGTTTTTTTTTTACTTGATTGACTACCTGTAGCAGACGGAACAATGTAAGAAACGTTGATCAGTATGCAGGGAGCCAGATATGGTCTCTCCTTGGATTATTGAGCTGAAATGGTACTGTATCTTCTGTGAAGGCTGGATGGCATAATTCATCATTTTGAATTGCGTCAGTTCAAATCCTTATCTCTATGCTATGTTGCTATCTCTCTTTGTTTCATACTATCTCTCTTTTCATTCTATGTCTGCCTATGGTACTTTCAAAAGTCCCTTTTCTCCAGGAAGAAAATAACAATGCAGACTCACCACTGGGCATCCACAATAACCCAGTCTGCATTCCCCAAGTTCAGCTGTCCACTAAGGCCAGAGCCCACAGATTTTGATCCCTGAGTCTCCATTGCTTGGCACCATAGACCACACACACAGTACATGAATCATGGAATGAAGACATGATCTTAGAGTTTATTATACAACTTCTCCAGTTAAATTACATCCAGTGTCTAATCTAATCCTGTGTCAGATAGGCTTAATACCAAGCACAGTACAGTGTATCCACGTGTTGTCCCATGATGTTTAACAAAAGAAAACACATTGTATTTTGGAACCTTATCATGAAAACCCAATATTTAGCACACTGTATTTCCAATTAGTAAAGCCAAGGAATGAATTCTTGCCCCAAAGACTAATGAATGATTCAGTTGCCGATGGGTACTGTGATTTTCCTTCACTGGGTTCCTGTGGTTGGACTGTCTTATAACATTTTAGAATTTCTTAAAATATCTAAAGGTCTCAGTAGACCACAGCATCAGTGGACACACTCAGCAAATGTTGACTATGACCACAAACCAGTGAACCCTAGTGTGTGATATGAGTTGTCTGTGAAACTAGCAATTCTTTAATCTGCTTATGATTTGCGAGCTAAAGATGGAAATACAGCAGAATATCCCTGATAAATTCTACAGTAGCATCACATGTAAAAAAGGAGGAGGAGGAAGAGAACGAGGAGGAGGAGGGAGAGGAGGAAGAGGAAGAAGAGAAGAAGGGAAAGGAGGAGGAGGAGAGGAAGGACCACCACCAAGTGTATCTGGGGAGGCTTCCTGGAAGCAGTGGCTGAATTTGATATAGACCATGAGAGAAGTCAGTGACTGTCATGAGGGAAAATCCTCATGATGTACTTGGTGTGTTTATTTATAAGACAGTATCACATCTTAAGAAATAAGCTTTTAAAGGGCAAAAAAAAAAATCTGGAAAGCATTGGGATCCAGATTATAGCATCTAGCTGCCCCTCTCTGTCCTGTGACTCTTGCAGAATCGAGGAACAGAGAGGACTCACACCACCCTGTATCTGTGGATGCAACTAGGTGTCATAAGGCTACTGCATTTTCCTGCCCCCGAGTTCTCTGGTTTCGTAAAGACTTGCATTACTAATGGTTCTTAGAAATGAAGGAAGTCACACATGTGTGGGTGGGAATTCGCTGTGTTTTATTGAACACTGCTACTTTCAATATAGCCTATGTGACTTTTCATAAAGTCGTAATGAATTTCTGGATGTGTTGAGCTGTTTCCAAACGGATGCACTCTGCTAGTCTAACAGAAACACTTACAGCCCAGACCCCAAATATCAATAGCTTTTAGTATTGCAAATTAGTCTGTCTGTTGGGTAAATAGGGCTGTGTGGTTCTTGATAAAAAGTAGTAACCGATTCTGCACACGTGTTTCGTGTGTAACCACCTGCCCAGAGCTTGATGGTCGGTCCTGTGCTTCTTTTCAGAGTTTTAAGTTGAACGTAGACAGTCACTGTGCCCTCAAGGAAGCCGTGGAGGAAGAAGGACACCAACTTCTAGAGCTCGTTGCATCTCACAAAGCAGGTAAATCCTCCTGAAATATTGCGGGTCTTTATGTCTCCAGACTATTAAGAATGAAGAAGCATTGCTGTAAATTACTGCATATATTCACTTCCTTATGTATTATTAATATTTACATTATCAGATTGACCTTCAAGATTTATAAATGTTTCATATACTGCATACAATGCTGTGATACTTATAAGATGAAATACTGCCTCCAAACGGTCTGTTCATTTTATTTGGGGCTTGCCATCCGCCTGAGTCCCAATTGAAATCACACTCCTGAAAACTTCACGGTGACATGCTATTTGATGTAGGAGCTCTGGAAGTAACATTAAGATAATGAATGAGATCTGTTCTTATAGACACAATGCATACCCACTAGGGCGAGCATATGCATCATTATGGATATAAGGCAGGCTGCCTGTAGACATCTGATTATTTCTCTGCCAGTTCACACATGTGGACGCTTGGCAAATTCTCTGTAGGTCTTCGAATTCACAGAGGCTTAGGCCTTCAACCGGTTCTTAGACCAATGTTGATATGTTTATGAAACATGCATTATGTAGTTTTCTTGTATGGTTCCACTTATCCTGATAGTCGAAGACCACAAAACAGGGTGGGTTTAAGCTTTCCTCCCACCCCCCACTTACTATACAAACAGGAAAAGAACAGCATTAAACAGATGTGTTAATGCCAAATAGCAGTCTCTTGATTCTGGCCTATTTACTGTATTTACAATCAAATTACCTGTATCTATTTTCAGGTATCCTTCTTTCTGATTATTAGGAAGTCCACACACAGATAAGCAGAGGGCCATATACTGGAGGTGTGAAGCCATAGTGTTAATGACATCTACATATCACGATCTATTCCACCGAGTCTGCGTCAGTTTCTGCATATGCTTGCCCTGTTTCTGTGTTGTTGTGTCTTAGCATTGCCAGTCTCAGCTCTGGGTGGCAGGCAAGTGGCAGGCGACGACGGGAAGGTCATTTAAAAGCATGTGTATAGTTTGAAACAGCCACACAGCTTTCTATGTCACAACCCGTAGCGGGTAAAGATGCATCCGGGCCCACAACTTGTGCTTTCCTCTCCTTTGGAGAAGGACTGAAGGACATGCTGAAGATGATTGCAAGTCAATGGAAGGAGCTGCAGAGGCAAATCAAACGGCAACACAGCTGGATCCTCAGAGCTCTGGACACCATCAAAGCCGAGATACTGGCTACTGATGTGTCTGTGGAGGACGAGGAGGGGACGGGAAGCCCCAAGGTAAGTGGCTTGAAGTTTGCCTTATTCCCTCTTATTTCTGTCTTCTTTTGAACTAGGCACCACTGAAGTTTTCTTTCCACCCCTAAGGCTCTTCGTTTCTAGTGGGTAAACTTTGTAACTCCTTCTCTGTCTCTCTCTCTTTCCATATATATATATATGTATGTATATATATATATCTTGGCTGAAAACAAAACAAAAGGCGACAACTTTCAAGTTTTCCAGGAAGAGGTCTCTTTGTGCAAAGTAGCAGAGCAGAAGGGGGGACAGGATTCTCGGAGTGGGAGAGAGGGGGGGCATAAAACATTTAGTAAACAAAACATAAAGCATCTTTAACATGAATAATCAGAATGGTTTTAAATTGTTTTGTTGCAACTATAAATCACTATAATCAGTGCAATCACTCAGCTCTGACATCCATTAGCCGCTTGGTTACAGCAAATTAACAAAGAAGAGAGAAAGTGATTCATTATCTCATTCCTGTTAATGACTATCAGATGCATTGCCTAATTAGGGGATGGTCATTGTAGTGCGTAGAAGGTCACAGGCTCCGCTACAAATCTTTCTGCTCAGAGTGTAACTTCTCCATAACGGTGCATGCACCGAATACAGCAAGGATTTTTTTTTTTAAAAAAAAAAAACGAGTATTGGCATGTTTTGATTATCCATTTTGGATTTACAAAATAGCCTGTGAAACATATACCACTGAACACTGAATGAAGCGCCTTTTAATCCGGAATTCCTACTGTCATAAAGGTATGCTTTGGATTTACAACGTCGAAAACAATTTTATTAATTTGACATTTTCTTAACTGTTTCTCAGTTTGTGAGAGGGACTCCAGAAATTAGTTGTGTGGTAGACTCAGGATCTGAACATATTGTAGCACTGAGGGGAGACAGATTGAAAAGTTCATGGTTTCTATTCCTGGCATGACCGGGCAGGTAACACTATCAAACCACATTTCTTCAGCACACACATGCACGGACGTTGTGCTCGGAGCCAGCTAGCACCCACTTTGCCCTCTGAGGCTCACACTCTTGAATATAGGCAGAGCAGGAACTTAAGCCAGTCCCAGGACACTGAGACCATGCAGCTAGTGAAAAGCCCTTTATCCGTTGGAAACAGAATTGAAAGGCAAGATCAGCCCCACTGGAGGCTGATCACCCTCCTCTGTAGAGGAGGTCACATTCCAGGAAACACTTGAAGAAAGAGAGGGAAGTGCAAGTGCGTGGCACATGAACACTTATTTTAGGAAGTGACCTGATGGAGGGTTCAAAGCTGCAGTTAGCACCAAGGACTGGACTGTAGTCAGCAGACATCTCCTTGCAGAGGATGCAGTTGATCAGCGACGACTTCACTGTGGAAGTGGAGCCGGAATGACAAGAAAGCACACAACTAAAAGCTGAGTTGTATTTTATTTATTTAACAGAAAGAGGAGCTGAGAGGTAGACTCATGGTGCAGTACTTGCCTAGGATGCATGGGGACATAGGCGAGATTACCAACACAAAACAGAAGCTCTCTGTCACGTCCAGTTGCCATTCACAGGCTGTTCTGCGTTCGTTCTGCCATATTCTTCATTTAACATCACAGCAAGCACTAAACAGGGTAAAGAGGCCCCAGAGAGGTTAACCATTTTGCCTAAGGGCACACAGCCACTAGGGCTCAGAGCTAGGGCTTGAGTCTGCACTTTCAGGCTTAGATCCCAGGTTCCTCTCCACCCTCTGCTCTCCCACTGCCAGTGCCCGGGCTGAGTGAACACTGAGCAATTAGAGAGGCGGGGCTTGTGGGGAGGGTCAGGATGCTTTTTGAGACTGTACTATTAAAACGTCAAAGGGAAACAGGTTGCAGGGAAGAAGAGATTCAGGAAAGTCGAGGGAGGGCTGCTGTGAGGTGGTGGCATGGTCTGAGAAGGGTAAGCAGCTAGGAGGAAGCTGTTGGCCTGCTGTGGGGGAGGGGAAGGATGTGACTAAATGGGAAATAACCCTGGATTTCTGTGTAGAAACAGTCTTGGCTGTGTATAAGGCATGTAGCAAGGGTGGGTGGCTTCCGTGAGGGAGGGTGAGCATGCTGTAACACAGGGATCTCCAGAGCCATGCACCCAGACTGATGGGAAGCTGTTCAGCGGGACTGGGTTTCAGTCAGCTTGTTACTTGAGCCAGAGGAAAAAAGACAATTATCAACATTCTCAGAAAACCTCCTCCAAGGGCCCCTTCCCAGGTTCCTGTAAGAGGCTCCTCCACCACCCACATATAACCAATGAATGGGAGGATGTCTGAGACATTGTTACTTAAATAGCAAACAGTACCAGCTAAAATGTTTCAACTGAACTGTGTGATTAAACTGGGCTGTATCTTACTCGAATGAAATGTTACACGGCCATTAGAAAGCAATGATTTAGACGACTTTGTAAAAGGTAGATGACACCTGTATTTAGCTATGTATTTTGAAATAACTTTGAATTTTCTAAATCTCTACCTTGACGGAGAACTATTATAAAGAGGGAAACAAGAGTAAGTATAAAGTCTAAGAGGTAAGAGTTATTTAAAAGGCCAACTGAGGGACGCAGAGCATTGGGAAAGGCCTGAAGTTAAGGATGGGAAGGGGAAATGAATACCCTGACCCGTGGTGATCCCTGTTCCTGATTTCTAGAAAACAAAAGGAAAAGAACACTTGCCTTTTGAGTCATTCCAGAGGAGACTGACTATGTCTCGAGTTTCATCAGCTTACAGAGAAGGACAGACTTGTCCTTATTAAGGCATTTCTACGCTGTGGTACCTTCATGTCACCACACAAACAAATGCCACAAATGAAAACACCGACAAGAAGAGATTGTGTGTGGTGTCTGTACACGGGGAACCTGGGAGCTGCAGAGCCAGGTGATCTTCCCTGACAAACACATCCATACTCAAGGATGGATGTAAAATAAACTAACGATTAAGGAGACAATGGGGAAAGATCAGGGTTTTTTCCTATTTGCTTAATGTTTATGAATTGTTTCTCTTAGATTTGGGACAAACTAACTATCAAGGAGACAGACTTAGAGTGCTTGAATTAAATGGCTGCCATTTAGTACCGGGTGTCTTTGAGGCAATTACCCAACTTCTCTGCGTCTCATTTGTAAAATGGAGGTGATGGGGCCAGGAAAATGCTCAGAGTATACAGGCTACCACATCTCAGGGAGACCCATATGGTGGGATAACAAAGCTAACTCCCCATAAATTGTTTGCTGCTCTCCACATGTGCACGGTGGCACGCCTACGTCATCTCCCCAACCCTCGTAGAACATAATGATTTTTTTAAAAAAAAATAAGGAGTCTAGATAATTTCTTCCTCAAATATCTGTTATTTTAGTTTAAAGAATGCTTATGAGTGGGTGTTTTGTGGAATACCTGCAGTCCCAGCACTCAAGAGGCAGGGGCATTAGGATCATTGACGATTGAGGCCAGCCTGTCCACTAAATGAGCTGCTAGCCAGCGAGGACAGAAACACAGTGTGCAGAACAGAGCCTTCCACAGAGTAAATCCTAAACAGGCAAAATTCAGTGCAGAAGCCCTCACAGTCTAATGGCACAAGAGACAAATGATTAGAACGGACTTGATAAAATTCCAACAGAAACTGGAACCAGATGCTCTAAGTACAGCGGGAGAAGCATCAAGGAAAGATATGGAAGGAGTTGACTCTTCAAAATAAGGCTGGGGGGATATTTACCAATGTGAAAATGATGGGCAGAGAGCTTAGCATGATAAAGACTCAGAAGCGTGAGGTGGTTGGTGGGTCTGGAATCCAGGACCGTTGCCATAGGCGATTATGCCTGCTTGCCAGCATCTGCACTGTGGCTCCCAGTATAAAAAAAAAAATAATTGATCCTGACTAATTAGTGTTTGGAGCAATAAGACTCCGAGTCTGAAGGACACATATACATATTGCCTAAGAATTTTTGTCACGGAGCATCAAGTAGTGCAAGCTGAAATAGGGCACAGCAGAGCTCCCCTGGGCAGAGAGCTAGCCTCTGTCTCCCCTGGACTGAGAGCTAGCCTCCGCTGCTTTCTGTCCTTTCCAGGAGTCTTCTTCCTATGACATGACCTTGCTCAGCTCACTCGCTAGTTGTGCCATGAAATGCGGGCCCCAAACATAACAGTTACGATTATCTGTTTCATCTGAGACCTAAGAGGAATGAAAATTAAAACATAATAAAAATAACTCCAGAACTCATCGTAGGTTTACTTCAGAAGCTACTGGGAGCTTGAGAAGCATAATAGAAAATCTAAGGAATATATCTAGGGGGTATTTTTCTTTTTTACCTTGTTTGAGAGACGGTAGGAAAGGGCTCGGTCTTAGAAATCTTGTAAAGAGGGAGGATAGGAGGAAATTCAAAGACTGTGGGAAACGTCTCCCCCAGGACCCGGCGCATACCTTATTTGTTGTATTTCACTTTTTAAAAAAGTGTTTTCCCAGGACTGTGAGATCTTTTATACATGGCAATAGAGAACATAATTCATCAGTTCTAGAAATACAACTTTAGCATATGCATCCAAGAATTTAAAATATGCTTGTAATTATGTAAGACAGACTGATAAAAATTTATCAACTTAAACTAGAGGCTTAGTATTTTAATTATTTTAGTGATGTGCAGTTGGAAGATTTCAAAATATAGTGACGATCCAATGTTTTAGCAGACACTACATGTTTTTGACCTTTCAAGGTAAAAGCCAGAATATCCTAAAGAAAAGAAAATTAATTGACATTGTCTCCTTTAAAATGTGCACATCTGTCCTCTCTTTGTTTTTCTTTTCTGAAGCTTGGCATCCTTTAGGACATAGAATCAGGGGCCAGCATCTTCCCATGATACTTACCCAACTTTGTATCACTGAAAGTACGCAACAACAGCTTCTTTGTCCTTTTAAAGGAACTAGACCTAGGTCTCTAGAACACAGAACACCTGCAGATTTCGACAGAGTGACCTACCCTAGGTCCCAAGCCAAGCGGTATCTTCATTTCCTTAAAGGACGCAGCCATCTGGATAGCTCTGGACTCAGAGACATTTATTTCATCCTCTTTCTCTGAGGTTCAGAGATGAAGTCATCATCCTTTGAAATGGTTATCAGACTCTGAAGCTCATCGAAACCATCAGCTCAATGATAGCTGGCGAGCAAGCTCACAGAGGCCTTTAAAATATGTTTGCACAGGCCCACAGATAAGAATTTGAGGTCTGACTGGAACTGGGAATTGTGTAGCTTTTGACTGGGTGTGAATTGGGTATCAGTGACTACCCAACCTGTCTTCAGATGTCAAGTGAGGGAAGTTCAGTATTAACAGGCACTCTGGCATGTTTGCTTACCCGAAGTCCAAGTGTGGACCCAATGCTTAGGCAAATGAATTGTGGATAATTCTGCTCAATTAAAGAACGATAAAGGGGTGAATTAGGGGACATGTTAAGATGTTCTCTGCATTAGATGATGCCTTTGGGGTACTAGTGGAACCTGACACTGTTGTTCTGGAATATGGTTTGATCCTGAATTTTTCAAAGCATTATTGAGACTAAGCACTGTCTCTGCATTAAGCTCTGATCTAGATAAGGAACATACACAGTCTATATGTTCTTTAATGTAAGTTTGGCATAAAGAGCGTTACAGTAATAAGTGAAACTCCCCTTTATATATTATCAGTTGCTGTACTGCTATATACTCATATTAAAATCTACTGGAGACCCCTTCGTCTTACCTAAAGCAAAGAAAAAACATAGGCACATAATGTAAACGGAACTAGAAATGAGATAGTAAGAGTAAATTGTATCTAACAAGGGGAGAGAGAGACAACAGGCAAAGGCCTCACTGTTTATTTATTGAGTGCTGACAGGAATCTCTGCCCAGTGTAAGCTACACGTGAGAGAAGACGCTCTTTCCTGCTCTGTGCTCTTATCATTCATGTAAGCACGTAGTGTAATGGCTTGTCTAACGTGCTTTGGGCTATCTTAGATCTAGAATAATAGATCACCTAAGATTCAGATCATCTTAATTAGGATGTTGGCAGACTGAAATGGAATGGTGTTCTTGATGAAAGCAAACCAGTAGGAAGTATGTTAGCCTCTGTGCAGCATCTAGCCAGCTCTGAGCCCTTCTCTGCTCAGGGGTGGAATCATAATCCTGGTTTGAGAAGCTAGGGAGAGCTTCCTTCTCTTGTGGATTTGTCAATAGCCCCTCTTTTGTTCTCAGAAGGGCAACTGTTTTTTTTTTGTGAAAATGCTTTATGCTTTTTGAAGGTCAGAAACAAAAATGAGCTACCTCATCGAAGACCAGTGTGGTTACTAAATTTTGATGCAATCCAGTTTTACAAAAGGTTTCTCTAATTTCCTAGTTGGCATATTTATCAGTCTGTAGCTCTGCTCTGATGAGGTGACTGGTGAAAAAGATTATGAAAATAAATACGTCTAATGGTAGGTCAAAGGCCGGCTAGTGGTCATGTCTATACCTGAGTGTAGTGTAGTGCAAAGTAGTGTAGTACAAAGTAGTGTAGTGTAGTGTAGTGTAGTACAGTGTAGTGTAGAGTAGAGTAGTATTGTATAGAGTAGTATAGTGTAAAGTTGTGTAGTGTAGAGTAGTATAGTGTAGACTAGTATAGTGTAGTATAATGTAGAGTAGTATAGTATAGCCTAGTATAGTGTAGTATAGTGTAGTGTAGTGTAGAGTAGTGTACAGTAGTGTACAGTAGTGTAGTGTGATGTAGAATAGTGTATTGTAGAACAGAAGAGTGTAGGGTAATGTAGTATAGTTGATAAAAGCACAGCTTGTGGTCTGTCTTCTCACTGTACTTCCATCACTGGTGGCCTTGACTAGAGAATAGAAATGTTTGGCTCAGCAAGAATCTGAGTGAAATTCTTTGGTGTCTCTGATCAACACATAGAAATTTGCTGAAGTAAGTAGACATTTGACTTTCCATTTTTCACTAGTACCCAGAAGTTAAAAAGATGCGTGTTGTTGGCTACAAACTAACCATAGAAACAGTCCATAGAAAGCAGTCTTCTACTACCAGATTCATACCTCACCCTTCTATTCATTATAAAGACAATACACAATAAACACAATAGGGAGGGTTTTTTTTTTAATGCATAGTGGAGGTCATTATCTTTCGAAACTCTGTTATATATAAATATACAAAAAGTTAAGATACAAAATTGCTTCTAAAGATGCTTTCAAATTAATAAGTAGATTCTTTGAAAGTGTGAAACAATGACCTCAGTGTGTCATTTACACTTCTTTCCTGGAACGTGTTATTTCTGGCAGGGGAGTGTACTTGGCCAGGGAGAGCCTTGCCTGCTAAGGAGATCACCCTGCTTTGACTCTTGTGTTTATTGAGTCACACAGGCCTGCATATAAAACAGCACTTTACAAGTACCCACCCTTTCAGTCAACACCCTTAACACTTCAAACTCCTGTTTAGCTGTTCTCACACCCATAATGGATAGCACTTCTATCCAGAGATGTCAAGGGGTATTGAGATGGCCACATCTGGCTCATCTCTTTCAGATACACTTGAGAGATGGCCATTTAGATAGCTGTGATGGTGCCAGAACATTTCCAGTCTCATTTCCCAGTATCCTTAAATGAAAGATGACACTTCTTAAAAAATGTTATATGTAGATGTGTATGTAGAAGTTTACTAACATATCACACACACACACACACACGTACACACTTATAGGGAAACATTAACTAAATTGGAAGCACTCTAGTACAAAGCTCAAGGCCCAGTTCAACAAAACTTTTAGACCATTTTTCACTGAACTTGGGCAACAGATTCTCATATTTATACTTGGTTTAGCATTGTCTCCTGGACTAAGTAAATTTGTGGACCTCAGTAAGTGAGAAAGAGCAGAAGAGGAAAAAAAAAACAAACCTAAAGAAATGACTCAGATAAATGAAACAAGAGACAGAAGAAGGGTGAAAGAAAGAAGGAGCCATGAATCCAGGGAGATGCTGCAGAACCTAAAGCCATTACCCAAGCTCTCCTGTGGGCGTATCCTACCATAGGCTGCCCAAGCTTTCCTGTGGACATATCCTACCATAGGCTGCCCATGCTCTCCTGTGGACACGTCTTTCCATAGTCTGTCCACATGAGGCTTACGAGCATTTCTAATTTCTTGTCTTTCTTGAGTGTAACCTCTCTTACTTTCAGACCTTCATTCTGGAAACCAAAGTAAAAAAAAATCTTTATATTTGACATCATAGGTATCATTGTTCAACTACTGTGTGTTTTATAACATGCATGGTTAGTATTTATAGTAGCCTTGCTGTACTCTAGGTTTGTGTTCAGCCCTTTATCTCTTTCTCTGGCATACTTAAGATTCATACTAATATTTCATTTCTTATACCTTCTAGCTTTTCTTTACTTAAAATGTGTTCCCCTCCTTTTTCTCTACCTTGCTCATGGCTCTCACAGAACCTCTGTCTATCAGTGAGTATTGACTGCAGTCTTTTAAACTCCATGAATATAATTCTAAAGGCAGTGAGCCTAATTTCAATCTGATTTTATATATAAGAAGACATTTAGCCCACTAACAGAATATGGGTTTATAGTAATATCTAATATTCAGCTAAGTTAGAAGTCAGAAGAAATTGGAGGACAGACATCCTAGGTAAAAAAGCAAACAAAACAAAAAAAGGGAAAATATGAAGGACACCTAGGAAATGACGAGCAAGAGGAGTTTGACTCTTTTGAAAATAGACACTCCTGTGTTCGCGTGAAGGGAGAAGGGCCTCATGGAGGTTCAAACTGAGATGCATTGTAGAGAGCTTCAAATAATAGGCCGAAGAGTTGTTACATGCACACAAATGCTTCTAATGATTCAGTATGTCCGCAGAAAACAGATGGCCAAGGTCAGGTGGAAGAGAAAGGATGAAAAGTTATTATAAACATGCTTAGTAACACACACTTGTAGTCCTGGGAGTTGGGAGACTAAGGTATGAGGATCACAAGTTCAATGCCAACCTAGGCTACATGGCCAAGACCCAGTCTTACTGGTTATCAGACTATTGTGGTTGCAGGGAACTTGTGTTCAGATATGCAAAAGGAGAACCTTAAAGTGCTCTTGTTATCACCCCATACCATCTCAGGAAGGCCCGAGAACAGCACAATAAAATTTTGAGACTACAATTCAATAACTTTTATGTTATATTATTATAAATAATATATATGCTATATGATTATAAATGCCCTATTGTATTGATGGCTGTTGGTAATCTCTTACTGTCTTTAGTTGTTTAAATTAAGTTTTATTATTATATGTGTATTAGAGAAAATGTAGAATATATAGAATTTGGTAATAAATGTGTGGTTTCAAAAAGCCACTTGGGGTCTTGAAATATATCCACCATGTTTAAAGGAGACTTCTGTACAGTGATTCAAATACAGGAGAGGAAGTTACTTGGGGGTGGGGATCTGGGAAGTTCAAGAAGGAATATGTGTCCTCTCCAATTGAAGAGAAAGAATGAATGAACATTGATGATAAAGTAAAGACAAAGACGATGGATTTAGGATGACATCAAACTCAGTAACTAGTTTCTGGAGAAATGATTGCCACAGAGAATGGGCAGAGGGAAAGAGAGGCAGGCCCAAGAGAGCAGAATAGGACCTGAATCCTGTCCTCTCAAGAGAGTTCTTACCATGTCTGTCCTGTCTAAGGTGAACTGTGTTTATTCTTTATGCTACAATTTAATGGTTTACCATACACAGCCTTGTGACATCACTTTCACCTTGAAATTCCATTTATCTCTTTTATACTTAGCTTTGAGGGTGAGTCCACCAAGACTAAAACTCCTTGGAAGAGCAAGTCCACCTTAAACCTCTGTTTGACTCAGTTTACATAATATTTCAGCTTATAGTATAGTTTATTTTACATTTATCTGCTTAATATGTATTTTCTTCTGAATGCTGAGCATGGAAGTCCACTTTATCTTCCTATCTGTCACAGTGCAATGTTTGTCTTAGCTGTGTAAATAACGGCTCACTCTTTGTTTTTCTATGCTTCTCCCGTATTTCCTTTCCCTGTTGGTTTTCATTCTGAACAAAACAATCTTAAGTGAACCTTTAAGTGATCATTTTACCTATTTTCCCCAATAAGTGGTAATTTATACTATAAAAGTGAAAACTCCCACAATTTTATTACTACTAGGCTTACTTAAAGCAAGTCACTTTCATTAATAATTGTAGTTGGTTACTCAGATTTTATATCTACTTTATTTTTATCTTTGTTTTAAAATGCTTGTTCAAACAGTATGTTCTGGGTAACTTCCTTAAAATAAAAACCTAAAAGCATCTAAAAGGAATTAGTAACTGGCCAGCTCACTAGTTGATGAAATTTGTGGTCTTTGCTTTAAAGCTCTATAACAAGGTTAGGTAAGATTGACCCTGAAAAGGTAGAGGTCTCTAAATTGACATAAATTCAAAGGGCAGAACTAGATCAAACCAGTATTTGAATGTCTAACAAAGTCTAATCTCTGACATATTATATTTGGTTCACTATAGTCTGTGTTCATAAATATATCCTTCTAGTAAATGATGAATGTGAGGTTTGGCTAACACAATAAAGTTTGTATGCTTCTAGACCTTTGTAGCATGCACACAGCAAAATGACCTCATGGTTCTCTGTATAGTGTTTCTCTGGCACACACTCCGCATAGCAGCACGCGTACACACATAAGTACTCATGCGTTTTCTCAAGCCAGCTTTGTTGGATTTGCTTCTCTGCTGCTCTCCATTTGATACCTCTTGTATATACTCGGACTTCATTCTACCAATAGAACTCCAGGTGAGAAGTACTAAATTTCCCTGGACAGACGCACGTGGATAAAACCTGTAAAACCATTCATTTCTTGCAAGAATTTCTGACCCAATTATGAGGCCAGAAAGATGTGTTGCTTCTTCTACATATTTGAATCTGTAGTGTTTATTTACGCCATCCAAACTAAAGGGCTGTGCATTTTGAATGATGAGGAGTTTTGAAAGGCTTCTTTGTTTCAAGTAGTCTCATTTTCAGCCTCAGTCCGAGTGCAAGCCTGGATATCTACTTGCCTCTCTTCCCCTCCCCCATCCCCGACCCACTCCCCCTTCCTCCCTTTCTTCTTCCTTTGCAACATGAAAATAACTGACCATAGTATATTATACTGGTGATTTTTTTTTATTGAGACATTCTATTACATTGCTAATTATGACTGTTGCAGGATAGTGTCAGCCTGCTTAGCATGTTTCAATTTCTCCATTTTCCAAGACTTAGGACATTCTATACCTTGACCTATCACTTAGCAAGTGATTTTTCAATGACATTCTTTTTAAAAAAACAAAACAAAACAAAACATGCTTTATCACTTCCCTTGACACAGTATTCTAAGAACTGTATATGCCTTTAAAGGGTGCTTTCTTGTTCTCATTGGTAGTTCTTGATAATGTTCTTATATCACTGATTTTTTTTTCTTTAAACAGAAGTTGACAAGGATAATATGAACAGAAAACAAATGTAGTTTTCAAAGTCATCGTTGTATGGTATCTTTATATTTTATGTATTTTAGAATGAAATGAAGTCATTTCATTCCCTAATAAGTAGACTTCATGACTATTACTGTAATTCAGTCATTGGAAATTGCCTTTCTTATTCGAAGGCTAAAAATTATTAACTGTTCAATATAGGACAAAGAGAACAACAGTGTGAACAAAGATATCTGAGGAAAGGTAGTTCTAATATACTTAGCGTGTATCTTCCTTCAGAGTTACTTTTGTATTTTATCCAGGTGCAGAGTGGTTTGCAGGTTGTATCCCTAAATCAGACCTTTGAGAAATGGCATATTCAATTGTTATATGCAGATTATTTTAGTTTTAGTTGTGCACAAAAAAAGCTTAATGACAATTCTCCATTGGCTCATACACAAAATGGAAATGAGGTAGGCGAGTCTGAAGATGGAGTCTCTTTGGAGATCCTGCATTTTAAGCAGATGCTCTCTTACAGCCTCCTGTCAATGGATGCCTTGAAATAGAAGCTCTTCGTTTATGTACTTTTCCAAGGCAATCAATAGTTCTTTCTTCCCATAAATAGTAAAATTGGTTATTAGGAAGTGTAGGCACACTTGTCCTCATAAAAAGGAAATGGATTGAGCTTGTTGCACTAATGATTTAATCAGCAACAGCAACAGCAACAGCAAATAATCCTTATTAAACTTAATACAGCAGGCCATATAGCCTGGGTGACATTCCTCCTCCTTCCTGACAGAACCACTTACTCTGCCTTCGTAGCCACCTTCTCTCATGCGTTGTTATTCAGGGGCGGTGGAGCCTTCCTCAGCCGCGCAGTGAATCATGGTTGGTCTTTCAGGCAACCAAAACAATTCTTTTGCCCAACTATAATTGGTTTGAGTACAAACAACTGACATACGCTCACTTATCTGGCCAGTGAACTCTGGAGAGAAGTCTCTACGATGCTTTGAGAAGATTTTCTTTCTAGTAGAAGACAAACAAGAAGAAAGGTTTCCTTCAGTCTCTAGGTGCTTTCACCAGGATGTGAAGCTGCTGCTCGCAGCCGCTCTGTAGCTGTTACCATGAGCAGAGCTGGATTTGAGAAGCTGCACTCACATGCTAAAGATGGCAGCAGGGATGCGTGGTTCTTAATATCACTGCATAGCTGAACTGACCAGGCCTGGAGGTAGCGTGCCCTTGGCAATTTCATAACGTCCTTCTTCTTGAGCCTTCCCTTGGTCGGAACTGGAGTTTTCATCAAGTAGACCCTGACCCTGTGTACTAATCTCTAAATAAAATATTTGATCCTGATTGATCGTTTCAATGCACAAATTTAATTGCTATTTTTGAGCTAAACTTTACTCCTAGGTCCAGCGTATGAAACACAATCACCTAGCGTTCTTAGGTATCTCCCTACACTCTTCATTTCCCCCTGGGCTTCTCTGCAAAGTTCAAAGCTTCCATAGAATGCAGCTCTGAGCATACCTTCCCTGCTGGTCCTTCCCCGCCACTGTCCTGTTTGCAACACCATTCCCTCACTCTGAATCCTTTTCTATGTCCCACTGCTTCATGATGAAGGTTCTTTAGGTCTCCCATCGTCCTTCAGTAAAGCCCTCCATGGTTACTTGTCATTTTCCGAACTGCCCCGTTTTTCGGTTGAGCCCCACTCAGCTCCCTGCATCTTTCTGCGCGTGCGCGTACTCGCTCCTCACTGTGGCTCATGCCAGTTCCGGGTTCCTGCTCAGCTCACATCTTCAGCAGTGAGACCCAGTTTATTTTCAGTGTCCCCGTAGCTTTTATACCTCAGTTCTACACAACACGTATGCCCTCTGAATGTTATATTGGAGATATTCTACGACCTGCATAGTCCCTGAACATCAGGGCCATTCCTTGTTCGTCATTCTATACACTGCATTACTCGGCATAATACATCTCGCAGGGAATCTATTAAAAATGCTTGTCTGAATAAACAAAAACTACATAACAAGAATCAAAATAGTAAGTTGTATTCATGCCCTTTACATTTGTTTTTAGCTATTTAAGTACTTATATAAAATTTGCAAGCTCTCCGAGGTTATATAGAATGAAAAAGACTGATTATATTTAATTAACATGGTGGAACGTAGTCCAGATATGTGAAAATCTGGAGATTGTGGTGCTAAATATTCTCTAATGCTAAGTTTCACATTTAAAATGGTAGAAGTAAAGCAAAGCAACCTACAACACATATACTTGGAAATCTGTTTTTCTAGAAGCATTTTAAATGGAGTTATTTTATAAATTAGCTGACTGAGATTCTGGACAAAAAAATTATGATTTAATAGCCAGTGTGGCTAGCTAGTACTATCACCATACTTTTTAATGTTAATTTTTATCTAAATAATTAGTACTGCCTGCCAAAAGATAATAGTAAACTATATACTATCACTAAAGTATACCCTGTTTTAGTGTTTATCGTTTGTTTTCTGAGCCTCTGTAAGATTATCATACCTTAACAGAATGTGAGAGCTACATTAAGTTTAATAAAAATGCCGAAAATATTGGCAAAAGAGAGAACACAGTATAGTGCAACTATCATTTCTACTGTTTGATTAGCTTCTTCTCACTTCGTAACTTCAGTACATCTGACGTGCCTTTTGTTGGTTCATTGGACTAGGGGACTTGATTTCTAGCTGATGGGCTCTGGGGAAAGGACTAGATCCTAAAGCCCTCTAGTCTAACCAGTGGATTAATGTATTGGTGGACCCATAATATTATAGCATTATTGGAAGATGGTAAGGGGTAGAAGGTGGAGCCTACTTAGCTAACTGGGGACACATTCATGAACTCAGTATGGTTGTCTCCTCCTGATTCTTCTCCCTCTTCATTCTGGCTGCTCTGAGCTGAGCAGACCCTGTAGATGACATGTGCCACACTAATGTGACATTCTTCCTCACTTTAGGCCCCAGATGATGAGGACAATAGAGTTTGGACCTCTGAAACCATGAGCCAGAATAATTCTTTCCTTTAAGTTATATCCAGTATTATATCTCACCAACAAACAACTATAAACCTAATGGGCCATTCATCTCTTTAAATAGCTGCGATGAGAAGGAAAAGGTTATTTTGTAAGCTAATATTTCATAAAACAACAATAAAATATATGGCAATAATACCTACTATTGGCTTGTTTTGCCCTCAAATTCAATTCATTGTTTTCCTTAAAGATTAAATTAAATATCAGCTACTTTCATTGAGGAAGAACCAACTTTGAGACTAAAAGATAATAGGATAAATAGAAAATTCGCAGAGCTAGCCAGTGGGGTGCTAAGAGCAAGTTTATATATCCTCACATCACAAATCAGATCGAACGTGGTGACCCAGGAATGTCAGAGGATCTATTCTTTAGCTATGTTATCTGCACATGACAAGTGATGGTTCTACCTCCCCTCTTTCCCTCCCCGAGGTGATCATATAAAGAGTTGACTATTTCATATGTGATTGTCAGTAGTCTAGAGATATTCTATTAATAAACTCCTATAGTTACTACCAATCCAAGAGTCTGAATCCCCATTCTCCTGCAGAGCTAGGTGGGGAGGTGGGGATGTTGCTGGGCTATATGGAGAACCTTTGAGTGGGTCATGAGATGAAGGAAAATCACAGGATCAGGGCAAAGTTAGAGATGAAAATCCAAAGGGATATCCTGAGGTAAAGACAGATCTGAAACAGAATGTAGTAGGAAAGAGTATGAAGAACAAAAACAAGAAGTAGATCCTGGAGAGACACCTTAAGTGACCAGTACTCAGAGCCAAATACTTCATGAGTCCAATGGTACCATTGGTAGTATTGGTAGTGACAGTAGTACTTGGGGATATCAGTCAGTCCCAGAGCAGGTCATGCTTTTACACACCATCCTGTGGTTCTTGAGGTTCCTTCTTCAGGGCAACAATACTGGTCATGGAGATCTTACAAGTTCCGTACATGACACTGTCAGTCTTTAAGCTCCAGAATAAATCTTAAGGTGACTGGTTCTAGAGATTGAAGAGATAACAGGTCCAAGATGTTGAAACCTTATATGAAAGTTATTGTGAATGTGGTTCTGGTACCTTGTTCAGGGTTGTTGATATTATAATCTCATTAAAAATGAATGTAAATATCTACAATACCTTTCGGTGAGTCATTTATTCTTGTTGGGTGCATTATTCAGAGTATAAAGCCAAGAATGTGACACTCGGCTCGTTGATTTAACATTGGCTCAGTTGCTGATCCTTCAACACTGTTTGCATCTCCATCTCCTTGCTCCTAACTCCACAGGGCTTGCCTCAAACCAGAAAAGGAGAATGGTTCACTTAAAATAAGTGTTGTCAGGGAACGGCTCGGGCTCTTATGGTCTTGTCTGTAGATGCCTCAGTAAATTTTTTCTTCCTGTATCTGACGCTTTTTGCTTAACAACCAGGATGCTTCTGTGGGGTCAATCTCCAGAGACAAAGAAGCATGACCTGTGCTGCAGACAGAAAAGATTCACAAGAGAGTGAAAGAAGAAAGCTTTTATTCTAAGTAGGTTTATCTGTGTCAGTTTATATGGCTAGAGCCACATACTCTCTGTGTAAAGCAGAGCTCCACACCTTGATCTCCTAAGAAACACAGAGCAATAAGTGGGCTTCATAGTCGGTCTGCATCTGACTGCTCTGACTGTGTTAATCACCATGTGCCCATATAAGCACACAAGCCCACGGGGACTTGTGTTGGGCAGAGTCAATAAGTTGGGTAGTTTGTGCACAGTTTGGGGTGCAAACGTGAATTAACAGTGACCACATAAGTTAAAGTGCCAAAGATACTGCTGACGAATGACTTCTTATTTAACTGTATCGTTATTCCATATGAAAAGGTCTTGATAAATACACACTTAACTTTGTTACTTGAAAGGCCAGTAAGAAGGAATTCTGCAAGTACAGGAAGAAAAGCAGGCTGCTGGGTTTATGAGTCCAGGGCCCTGCACAATTACACAGAGCACTGAAGATACCCGTAGTAGATGGTGACAAATGATGACAAAGCATAGGGCTAATAAGACAGATAAAAATATGCTGCTCAGGAAAATAGTCTGCTTTTATGGAGCACATGACATTCCTGCATCCTGCGTCTGCCATGATATAATGACCCTATTAACAGAAAGAAACGGAAGATAAGGAGTCAGCATGGTTGCTGCCTAAGCCCACCATAACATTTTAAATTGCCTAAAGTTGCAGCCTCTCAGGAAAGAAATTACACTTGTTGAATGGGCCTTTGGGCTCGCTGGAAAGATCAGTCATTTAAAAGATGCGGGGCTTAATTCTAATGAAATTTGATTCAGATTTCCCATGTAAAACAATCATGGCTTTTCATAATATAGAAAAATATGAGACAATTAAGGCTGGGAAAAAATAGGCCTAGGACAATAAAAAATCGTACCCCTTTTCCTGTTCCATAAAACTATGGTAAGGTGCTAAGTAAGACAAACAACCTTATAATTATAAAGCAAGTTATAAGAAGTTATTTTTTATACTAAAACTCACATTAATGACTTTAGCTACAGCAGTTATTACCAATTGCTATTAACTTGTTGCCACAAACAAGCTTGAAATTTATTTCATATTCTGTAGTCCTAATAATTTTTTTGAAAAAGTGTGGCATTCGAATGGTGTAATTAAAAAAACTAGAATAATAAACCTATATATCTATGAAGGGCTTGTATATGTATTTGCTTAAAGGAAGACAGATAGTTTCTAGTGATTTTGTGAGTCACACAGTGAATAATTAAAATAAATTCAAATATTATCATTTCAATTTCCAGTTTGGTGAACATAAGCAAATTATTATGTTTGTTTTCAATTCCTGCAAAGCATATTAAAATTAACTTTTCCTCAATTTAAGTAATGTGTATGACTAAACTTCCTTCCCACTGTGCGCTGGTTTCATTTATTGCTGTTTGTAAACTGCCTGGGATAGATGCAGAGTGGATTGGACTTGGGACTCCTTGAACAGTTTCTTCTGAAATAACACTACATACGTTAAGCTCAATTACACCTCCAAACATCCACGGCTCACTTTTGGTAATTTATTCATTGATTTAACATAGCACCCAGAAGAGCCATGCCTGCTGTCATTTTTGTAATATATTATGTTTTAAATATACTCATGCTCACCCATGCACACCATTAAGGTGTGCATAAACCTGTGTTTTTCTCTCTTGACAGCTATAAATGTTTGTTATTATTACACAAAACATATGTTCATGTTGTTTTTGTCTAAATTATTCTATCTGGGGCTATAAAGTTTTAATGTTATTAGTTGCCCTTAGAATTTTAATGTTTCACTGCTGTAACCTTCTTAGGATTTCTGTGCAATTAAATAGAAACTATTTCACTGCTGCCTGGAAGAACAATATATTTTATACAAATAAAAAATTAAAAAAAAAACCCTTCTTGCTGCATTCTTTCAGTATGTCAATAATGTTCGGTTGCAACCTCTCTTTTGGGTTCAATGGTGGTCAGACCGGGTCACATCTGGTGACACGTTCAACGTTGCTCTTCCTGCCTGGCATGTCTTGGAAAGACATGGATTAGGTACCATTTCAGTTAAGGGAAGGCACTTCAGACAGCTTTCCAGGGTTGTTCAGGGCACTGCCTTGATGGCTGCATGTGGCCTTGACTTCAGTCTAAAGTGCAGAGAGCCTTGTAGGGACTAAACCCAATGTAAAGCAGAACAGACCTCTGACCTGCCTTGCCAGGCTGCCCCTTGCCTAGGTAGAATGACTTTATTTACATAACAATGGAAGCATTACCATTTGGCCGAGTCCTGGCTGTCTAAGAAGAGTTTCTGCCTTGCTCTTTGTATTCACTGCACCTGAGTTTCCACTAACACTTGAATTGTTGTTATTAAAATGACTACTCATTAATATATAAAATTTCTGGCTGTCAGCGGTACTTCTCTGCCAGCTGACCCCTTGCAGTATATTCAACATACTACTCAAAAATAGATGCCAACCGTTATGAAAAAATTATGCTTTTTCTTTAAACAGTGCTCCTGAGATAACTTGTATTATGGAACTAGACTTTTTTCAGTGTTCTCAGAGCTGATTGTCAGGAAACTGAATTAGTGACAGTCGGCTTTCTTCTTTGGCAGTACTCAGTCAAAGGCATTCTCCTGAAAGGGAAACAGGAATTGAGGTTCTTAAAGAATGTGGGTATCAGTATCACAGTCTTCTTTTTGGTTCTCACTTTCCATGTGTAACATTCTCTGCAAAGCCTAATTTAAAAGTTAAAGCCACATTTTCATCCCTGTGCAGACTTCGTTTGTTTCCTCCTCCACCTCTAGAGTATTCACAACTGACAGATTAAAGTATTTAGTAGACAGAAGTCACTGCTTTAAAGAGTAGATTTAGCTAACTTACACCATTTTTTATCTGGAGATTTTGCCAGTTATAGGTTGAAGTTGGCAGGACAGAGAGAGGTGGTGAGTGCAGATTCTAGCTGCCTTCTTTTTTAGAAATATCAAAAACTATAGTAGAAAAATTCAGCATTTGTAAAATAATGGCGGTAATAGAATGGGAAGTAAAAGTGCCTAGTTCCACAACAGTCTCTCACCCAGTGCTCATCACTGCTAAAAAGCTAACTGTGTGGCCAGGTTCCTCCGTGAGGAAAGGGTCATGTCTGTCAGTTACCTGGCGGTAATGACCATAGCGGTCACTAAAGGGGACAGATGCTATTAAGAATAGAACCTCAACTTTTTATTGAATTCTTTATTCAAATGATATTAGCTTCAATTCAATGTTTAATTGAGGTGTAACCATGCAAACGCTACAGTCAGGTACCAGGAAGTAATGAACATAAAATTACATGTTCTTCTGATAGGTTGACGGGTCTTTATTAAAATTTCAAGGGTCTCCACAGAGCCGTTAGTAGACACAAACTGCTCTTGAAGTCTTCTGTTACATTAGGGCTGGGTGAATGGTTCCAGGAAATCATTTTAACTTGGACCACGGAAAAGCAAGGGGAAAGAATTTAAAAAGGAGGTTCTTCTATGTTAAGACGGAAGACCTCTGTAAACGGCAAGGTTTGGGTACATCTGTCAAGTCTTTACCAAGAAGCATTTTTTTTCTTCCTTCTCTTCCAACTACGTGAGATGAGACAGCAACCCCTAGGAGCCTGTCAAAGGAGCCCACAAACTATTCTCCTGCAGCTCTCTATGGCCAGCTATTGGTGGGCCTCTTTTTGAACATAAGAGATGATTGTAGCTTTGCTTCTCTCAGAAGCTGATCATACAAAAGCACCGTGTTCCAGTCCAAATAGAGTTGCATGTAAGCATCTGTGTAGCAGGGAGGCAGAAGGACCCAGATTTCTAAACACAAATCAGCACTTAAATGTGACTTGAAATTATGACTTTAAAAACGAGTGTTGATTCTTTGTCATAATCCACTGAATAATCACTTGACAGAGGAAAGGAAGTGTTTTTTATGACTACTTTTGTGTGATACCTAGAAATATACTGTTTTATAATATTCTGAGTATCTCAGTTCCTAGATATAAGCTTAATGTACGTATGTAAGCTGTATGTATTGTATCAAAGTTATATGTAAGCTGTATGTAACTACCTCTTCCTGTCACCATTACATAAACATGTCACAATTTAATGTGCAAAATTTTTAAATGAAGATCTTGTTTCATTTTAAATGTAAGCTTTGAAAAGATTTTGTTTTATAAGCCTATTAAATTTACTCTGAGCCATTTTAATATTAAAATTAAGAAGTAAAATTCCAGATTAGAGTGTCTGCAGCTCACTGTATTGTTCACATATAGAAAATGAATGATCTTCTTTTCAAAATAAGAGCCATACAGTGGAAATCACCTCATGTTGCTATTGTGGAAAAAGGCAATATAATACATTACTCATAGAGTTTGATGAAAAAAAAAACTGTTAATTCAATGGAGTTGGGTATCACCAGGGGTTTTGTTTTCTGAGACATTTTTGTAATAATTTGTAGAGTAGTATGGGGGCAGGGAGACAAGGTACTTTCATACCAGGGAGAAAAGACTCCTATCAAAGCTATCACTGACTAGGACCTAGGAACAAGCAATAACTCCCATAGATGTGGAAGTATTACCTCATAGCTCCGACTTTAGTATTACTTGGAGTCTGAAGTAGAAGATAAGCCCTTTCCACACAGCATGGCTACATCTGCTTAACAGAGAATCCTTTTTCTGATATAAAGGAGTTGGTTAATTCTTTTCAGATTGAGAAATGATTTATTTATTTTAAAATAATAAATATTCAAAGAAGACAATATGGGAAGTCTATAAAATAATGTTAAAAAGTGGACTGAGACCCCATGGGGGGGTGCTTACCTAGCATGTGGGAGACCCTGGGTTCAATCCCCAGTAATGAAATAAGCAAAGTAGCGAGGTCTCACCACTGGATGGCTAACATGGCTGACATGCTAATGTATAATATGCCCTTCTAGTCTCATTTCTACTCGTAATAGTTTATGTAAAGTTTTAGAAATTGAAAGATTGTGTAGAAATATTTGGATTGTATCAATTTATGCTTAATATCAAGAAATATGCCTTCTGGGCTAGAGAGATGGCTTAGCAGTTAAGAACACTTCTGTTCTCGTAGAAGACCAGAGTTTAGTTTCCAGCACTGACAGCACAGTCCACAACTGTCTATAACTCCAGTTCCAGGAAATCCAATGCTGTCTTCTATCCCCTGTGGGTGCTGCACACATATGGTGCACTTATACACACGTGAGCAAAATATACATATCAAATAAAAAATCACTTTAAAAATGATATATTCTTTATCTAATTTTTCAAAGTTAAGATTTTCCTGTTTTGAGAAGTTTATATGTTTCTCTTATTAAAGTCTCACATTGTGTGTGAAATACTCAATCTCCTATTTCTATTTTTAGAAAATTTTTCCTTGAGCACCTTATATTTGCTATTAGGTTAAGATTGCCACCACTTTTTTTTGGTTATTCAAATAAACTAATGATATTCTAATGATAGGTTTTATATTTACCAATTTTCTCCCTTTTCAGAATGCCTTCTTAGATAGCTTAATGATTTTGTGATTGAATTTTATAATTGACGATATAGTTTTAAAGATTAGATTTGTAAGTTTGTAAATAGTTTTATTTCAAATATTGCAAAATAGAGTTAGTAAACGCTATACATTACTGTGGTGTAGTCATACAAGAGCAAGATTACAGAGAATGGACTTACCTGATGGAGGGTCAGAGAGCTCATTTGTGCATTTGTTTCTCCATTTATTATGCAAGTACAGACCAAATGTATTTGTCACATGTCCCAATATCCTGTTTTCCCTGGGCTTCCAAGATCTGTTCTGAGAAAACTTGGGTTTCCTCTTTAAATGGTAAAGATGTAGTCTTCAAAGAGTATACCAGGCAAAAATTGATCTTTTATGGCAATGTTTTTGTTTCCACTAGCCTTAGCTCAGATGAAATGGTAAATTTTCAGATACACAACTACAGCATACCTAAGAATCCAAGCAGAGAGCTTGATCAGGATCAGGGAATGAGAGCGACAGGGATGGGCTTTGAACTGAGAAGAACCTATTGGAAAGGTCTTGGGCATCACAAAAAGCTAGAAGAGACAGGAGACCAAAGCAAAAAACCAGACAAGCAGCATAAAGAGTATTCAAACTTTTACCTCATAGAAAACAAAATTTAGAGAAATGCTTGGAAGCAATATTCTAGAAAAAGGCTTGAAAGTGGTGATCTGGAAAAGGGTTTCGAAGTGGTGTTCTAGAAAAGACTTGAAAGTGGTGTTCTAGAAAAGGCTTGAAAGTGGTGTTCTAGAAGAGGCTTGGAAGTAGTGTTCTAGAAAACGGTTTGGAAGCAGTGTTCTAGCAAAGGGCTTGAAAGTGATGTTCTAGAAAAGGCTTGGAAGCAGTGTTCTAGAAAAGGCTTGGAAGTGGTGTTCTAGAAAAGGTTTGGAAGTGGTGCTCCAACAATACATCACACTACTCATTTGATTTGACCCTTTGTGGTTTTGAGGTGACATGTTAGCAAAAAAATGTAGTTACATTAGTTCCACTCATTTGTATCATATGTATTTCATAAGAGACCAGAATTACTAGATCAGTAGCCTCAAAGAGGCAGAGAATCAAGTTATCCTAGACAATATCTCCTTGGACAGAAAAGAGGAAAGTATGAACTTATGTTCACTGACTTTTTTCTGAGTTTCCGTCTTCCTAATTTGATTTCGTCTGAATTGTGACAAGCTATATAAAGCACTTGTCCTTTCTCCATCAATTCGTGCAGGTTGTCTTGGATTCATACTTCAGTCTTTGTCAAATTTTAAGTACAATAACGCTGCATCCACACACGGATAGTGTATAGAAAATGTAGGAATAGAGCAGCAGCTGTTCTCATTAGGAAGAAGTTCTCTATTTGGGGAGAACAAGAGAATCAGCTCCTCTGTGAAATATATGCATTTCACTCTGTCGCTTCAATGTGTAATGACAGTATCTGGAAAGAGCACAGGCTTTCTCTGGTAGATTACATTGTTATCCCCACCACTCACTCCCCTTCCCTCCCAGGGAGGGGGATGCCCATGGACCGTCAGCACTGTTTGCAATTTTCTTTGGACAATGACAGGTGAGCTGAGGCCGTAAGAGGCATAGTTCTGAAACTTTTCTTTCTGTCATAAGAATAACATGTCCAGAGGCTGATCCTGAATCCAACATGAAGACAACAGGTGGAGATGACCTTCGGCTCAGTCATGACCATCCTTCCCTGGCTCATAGCACAACCGGGAAACAAACTATTGCTTTTACTTGTTATTGCAGCAAAACTTACCAAGTATATAGCTGCCAAAAGCTTAAGACGTATTTTCCTAAACTCATCAAGCCGCTCTTGACTTCGGCTGTCTCCTCGTGTCTAAGTGTTCCTCTAGCGTTAGATTCAGGCTCATAAATCTTCCTCAGCTCTTTATTTCAATTTTGAACATTTTGTATTTCCAATGCAGCCTGTACTCCAACCTGCATCTCCATATGTCCTATTCATCCTCTATCAATATTTGGGCAAGTTCCTTTTTTTCTCATATAAACTCTAAAAGAATATTTTGACCAGTAAAATATAATGGTTACAAATAACTTACTTCTGGGCTTAAACAGCTGTTACATCTCAGATTTACCATAGACTTGACTGAGTCAATTTGGATAAGTCACTCAAACTGTTTCAGCTTTGATTTCCTTATCAACAAAGTGGAAGAAATGAGTGCCCAGCTCACAGGGCTGTAACATTAGCTAACACTGGGCACAGGGATGTTCATAGATTATCTGTTGCATAGTAAATGCTCAGGGTTAGCTGTTCTTACGCTGTTGACTACGTCTGGAATGTTTCTATTCCTTCTGATTCATCTTGGTCCTAACTAAACTTCAAGTCTGAGTTCAAAGCCCACTTTCTCTATTATATCTTCCCATATATTAAAAATTCCATGATTGTTTTTTTTATGAGCTACGCATTTGTTCTTGCTTCCAGTCTTTTAGACAGTAAACAGTAAATTGAACATACTCTGTGTCTTTCTATGGGCTAATAACGTTATAGATTTCAATCTATTTGATGGAGTATGATTTCCTTCTTGTGGTTATTAATTCTGTGAGATAAAATTTTTGTTTTAAAAAAAATGACTATAACTTTAACAGGATATTAGTTATAGACCATTCTGGAAACAGTTGCCTGCCATCTAATTCTCTTACTGATTGATTGATTGATTGGTGTGTGTGTGTGTGTGAGTTTATGTGTACTGAATGTGCTGGAAGATGTTGGAAGTCCTGGGTCTGAAGTTATAGGAGGTTGTGAGCCACTTAGTGTGGGTGCCGGAAACCAAACCCAGTTACTGTGCCAGAACACTGAGAGCTCTTAATGACTGAGCCAGTTCGGTGGCCCCTGGTTTTCTTTGTAAAGCATCCCAAACTTGAATCATTTAGAAGTTAAAGGAGTGAGGCCCAGGTACTAGGTTTAGTTTTCAGCATAAGGCTTGAATGATCACATTATTGCTGACTTTAATAAGGAGAAACTCAAAAGGGAATATCATTCCTAGTTAAATGAAGTGTGCATTCTGCCAAGGTCAAGCTGCCTTGTATTATTGGAGACTCACTGCTGAGTACTTTATTAATTGTTTTCAGACTGGAAAATGAAGTTATAGCCTTTCCGGGAAACTCTGGGAATCAATTTATTTTAGTGAGGATGGGGGCATGGGAGAGCAGCTTGCAATTCTGTGCAACTGTGAAAAGCAAGGAATCATGGGAAGCTTGCTGTCTAACTCATGGTCAGAGTAAAAGTGCTGGCTTTGGGAATTAAGGCATATATGAATTATGTGCAAAACAAATAAGGAGGGCTCTATATAGTTGTTTTATTGTCTATTTAAGTTTGTGTTATTCACTAAAAATAAAAAAGCTTCATATGACACAAAGACCAGTCCTCTTGTAACTATTAAACTGAAAGTAATTTTAGAAAGTACTACCCTGAACAGAGTATTATTAATTTATCTCTGGCCTTGGAAGCCTTCTTGGATCTGGGAGCTAGTTGAAGCTAGATTAGATGAATGAATTAGAACAGCATCATATTGAAAAGCATTAGTAAAAAGAGACAAGACACATGTTCTTGTTATTGCTACTATAAGCAGTGGAAAAGAATGTCAAATATTTTTGTTGAAAAATTATAAATTCAATTTCTAAACACAAGTGAATATGGTAAAAAATTAACTCTTAAGTATAGTGGCTAATTTTTAAAAGGTCTGTGTTAAATGTGAAGGTTGTGGGGATGTATATGTGAAACCAAATAATAGCAGAAGGCGCTATTTTAAAGAATGGCGTGTTACGAAGCCATGCTTATTAGCTTCTGTGAGAGCAATACTCCATACAGTTTTCACATTGCTTTGTGTTAGCTAGTCCTCCAGAGAGCTGAAATACACCACTATGCTTATTGATTTACGTGCACCCCATACAGATAGTGCTTTCCTTTCTGAGTTGTGTAGAGGCTAGTGTTTATAAGGACTTCATATTCTGTCCACCAATGCTTTGCACTTATGTTTTAGGTTATTTAAAATAAGAGAGTACCAGTATCTATTAGAAAAAAAATCTATATAGACAAAAATAGCAGAGTTTGAAACGAAGCAAGGGCTATATGGGCAGGAATATCTGTGTAACACATATAACACAGTCAGAGTCAAACGACTTGCCCATCAAAACAGACAAGTGGTATCTCCATTATTCTATATTCATAGACACAGTCTTTATCCAGAAAGTTAGCCTATCCGAATGTAAGTCACTGTCCTTGGATGATGATGTAATAAAGTTTCTTTAGGTATATGGCAGATTTTGAAAATGTTCTTTTGGTGTGTGTTTTGAAGTAACAGTCTTTTAGCTAAAAAGGAATTTCTCTTGGTCACTGATGGGGTATACAATGAACAGAACTGGCTCTGTATTCCTAATATTGTTGTATGTAAATAAATAGATGAAAATATGTGTAATTGTAGTTATTATGCTAGAGAAAAACATGGGCTAAAATCAGAGAAGAAATGCTGACATAGGGCAGTATAAAGAGCAGTGCCCTAATATGAAATGTTTCATGAGTGTACATGTCTTGAAGGGACCTCAGGTTCCTCTATTTCAGTAACACTCCCTAAATTTCAGAATTTAGTTGACTTTGTACACTAGTTTGTTTCTATCAATATGCACTTCTGTTGGTCAATGGTTAATTTTAATGTTATGATTCAATTACAAATAAGATTTAGAAATAGCTAGAGGGACAATGGGTGATCCAGAAATAGAAGTGAGTTATTTCTTTACAAGTACATCTGCACTTACAATTTGTAGGTTATCATTGATTATATATTTACAGAATAGACCCATTTACTATGGGAGTTTTCAAGTACATATCATATTTTTATGGGGAGGATATTGTAACCATCTCCATGTCTCTCAAGACTGGAACTAATGATTGCATCTGTAAGATTTCAATGAAAATGTGAAAGTCATCCCAGCATTTGTTCATCCAATCCTGATGCTGTCAAATGTTTACTGAGTACCTTCCATATGGTACAAACTGTATAACACACTTTTGGGGAAAGGAATTGTAAACAAAGCCAGACACAATTTGTCTACACAAAATCCCAAAGAAGATAGAGAATAATCAAATAATATCACAAGTAAAATAAAATCACACCTGGGAAAGATTGAAGGAAGTATAAAAACTGTAGTTGAATCAATCTACTCGGGAAGATTGGCAAGAATTAACCAAAGCAGCAAAATAGAACACCAAGCCAAGTCTAACCTTGCCATAGATAGAATGGGGCTTGAAGGAGAACTATAAGAATCTTTTCATGATGGGGCAGCACTGGTAATTTGAGAACCAGAGAGAGATCTTTGTGCTGAAGGAGAGGTCATGGAGGGCCTGAGTGTGGGACAAAGTGAGGCAGGGTAGGAGAAACCAGAGACAGCAGGGACCTTACAGTTCCACATTGCTGTAAAAGCAAAACAAGCCAATTCAAATTTTGTTCCTGGTTTTTGCGCTAATAGATACATTTCTCAAGGCAAATGCCTTTCAAAAACTATGGCAAAAACATTATTGTGATAGAGTATTTTAATAGAATGTGCATTTTTTTCTTTCCTCTAAAGGGAAGGTAGCACACCTCTTCTTCAGTCATAAAATAAATAAGAAGAAAAATAAGATCTCTAGCTTCTATCTTGTTTATCCTAATCAGGATTAGCTTTATCCTAATCAACAATCTTGTGTTCAACCTTAATGATATTTCATTAGCTTCCCAGAGCCACCTTTCCTGTCTAGGTCTAATTATATCTAATGGAATGTATCTCAACTCACTATATTAAATCATTTTAAAGACATTTTAAAATCACTCCAGAGCTTTGATTTAGGCCCTAGAGAGGACTGAGTTCTCTTACCCCTTTTTGGGATGCATGTTCTTCCGGTCTTCTCCTTTGCCTGCCTGCCTTATTCTCTTCATAGCAAATGTAAGCAGATGAGAATAGATTCTCTTGTAATAATTCATAACATTTACATAAAACATCTGCTCTTTATTTTATTTTTACTACCTCCATTTTTTTACAAACACATGCTAGTGGTGTCATAAGTCAATCACTGGATACATCTTACATAGGGAATATTCCATCCTGTTTGCCCCTGCTCACATCACCCCTAACAGATAATGCCTATTTCATTGATTCTTACTTTGGTAGTGTATTTTAATATCCTACTGTCCCTCAAGGAAGTCAATATTCTAAACCTTATGAAATTTCAGTAAGTATGACTTTAAAATGTCCTAGAAATTCTACTTTCAAGGACAGTAGATTCTGGGGCTCTGTTCCAGATGTGTAGAAACAAATGGTGCTCGTCAAAAGTATGGCAACAGGGCTACAGAAACAGAAGCTTGAGGTGTGAAGTCTGAAGGAGACATTGGCTGATGGAATTTTCCTGCAATGGCCTTCAGTGTCACTGCCACTGGGATGACTACTCAGTGACTCACCAGATTTTATCAAGGTGAGCACATGGTGCATGTTATTTTTAACATGAAAGAAAGAGATAATTGTCTCTACTCTTGGAAAGTCCTGTGTTCTTCTATGCTGAAAAGGTCTAAGGACCAATAAAGAAAACCATTCTCATCCCCAGTCTGTTCTGGCCCTGGGTAATCAGTTATGCATCTGATTACATCTGGACTGAAACAAAAGAAAACAAATTGTGAACAGGGAAGAAGTGGAATGTGTAATAATATATAATGAAAAAGAAAATCAGAAAGCTAGGTAGGATTCCAGGTACAGAGAAAGAGGATATGCCAGTGGCTTTTAAGTGGAAACTGGAGGAACTGTGGTAAGTCTCCTGGACTCCAGCTTTGGGCTTGAATATAAGAGTAAAGGAGAGTTTCTAGAGGCAGCTACGGAAGGCCACAGTGTGGACTGCAACAGGGCCGCGTGTTCCACGATGCAAGGAACAACAGGGCATCATTTGGAGTTAGAGAGAGGAGCAGTTCATTAGAGAACAAATGATCAGATTTGGGGATGTTTTTTTCCTTAATAAAATTATTAATTAAAGGGTAAGGGTTAAAATTATAAATTTTATCATAAGGGCTAAAGAGCATAAGGTTTCTATGCAAGAAAACTGGGGAATGTGCTCTTCGGAGTTCACATTTTTATCTAGAGAGAGAAGCAAACAAATAAACCAAAACCAAACAGTGTCCTTACGCTATAAATATTTTCTTTGAAAATGTTCTTAGTATCTGGAGATTCAAAGATGGCAAATCAGCAAATAAATGAAGGTATCTTTAAGGGAAGAGGCTGTTAACATTATTTTTTTCCAGAAACGTAATATCATTTACTTGGAGGAACAGAAATGATTAATATAGTCTTTCTGTTTGGGGAAGCTATTTCACAAGATAAAAGGCTAGTAATCTAATAACTAGCATATCAGTATTATTTTATTTGCTTCTTCCTGTTTGTAAAATAGCTACAGTGCTATCTTGTTATTGCTGTTATACTTGGCTAGTTATACATCTACGATAAGAGAACATAATTAATGTGAAAAATTATTCTGAAATGCCCGTGTTTATTCTGTGTCACTTTAGCAGTGCCCCTTCAGGAGCTCTCGGCTCATTTTCCACTTGCATTCAATAACAGGCTTGCAGCCAGTGGCATTGTATTTACACAGTTTTTGTCAAAACAATTTTATCTCTAATAGATTTTGATCTACATTGTCTGAAAACTTCTGTTTCTGTTTAAAACTTTAATGTAATTTCTTGCATCTCTATTTCAGGCAATAGGAAAACTTTTGAACTTACACATACTTGGCAGCTGTACATATTTTTTTTTCTTTCACAAGTTGATTTTTTTTTTAAGTAGGGAGAAGTGCCCTTAAAAACCAAGCATTTCATTTGTAAGTGGACTTAGGGGAGGGGACGGTCAGCAAGAAATGAGAACTCTCCCCTAGTCACTCACCATAGTGGAGGCATTTGAAAAACACTCTACTTGCTATGACCTTCAGGCGGTTAGAATAGCTTCAGATATTAGCGAATCCTTTGTAAACGTTAGGTGAACCTCCAGTAAACCTTATTTGGAATATGGAGAGATAGATTTTCATTGTGATGCACAGAGATTTACATGTGCCACACTAGCATTGCTCAGGTAAATCCCATTACAAAGCGCACGTGCTCTGTGCAGCTTCAGGGTTAAGCCTGTACCTGGGGAATCCTGCATGACGGTTAAAGTACTACATAGTATTAGAATGTTTTCATTAGGACGAAAAAATTTTTCATGAGAATATAAGAGGGTGGATCAAGACTTACTGGGGCAGATAGGACAAATCTGTACATTTCAATAGAATGCTTACCGAACAGGCATAATAAGGAAGATTCTTTTAAGGGCCTCTTGTCATTGCATTGTGTCTGGTAGACATTAGAAGTCTTCCAGTTCCCAAATGGAGGAATTCACTAGAATGAACGGGAGTCACTCTTCCCCTCTGGATTGTTCATTTGGAAGCCAGGGCTTTGAGCTAAGCAAACATCAAGCCACCGAACAACCACCCCTGCCAGCACCCCCCCCCCCCACTTCAGATTCTTGTTCTTCCTCTTCTTCACCTTATGTGTTTCTTCTTCATTTTATTCGTAGATTCTTTTTATGCCATACCTTTTGAATTTCTGTTTTTATTTCTCTGTTCTTCCTTTATGTTTTTTAACCTATGCTCCTAAACAGTGAGTGTACTAAGACCCATGGGCTCTCCTTGTGTAACTTACGCCATCGTGGAGAAACGGACAAATAAAACACAGCAGGCCTTCATTTAAACGGACATTTGAATTGTAAGACACTTGGTTCGTAGTCTCAATTCTCAGCCCAGAGAAAAGCCCTCTGAAATAAGAGTTACAAATGCACAGTTCTTTATCATTGGTTATGACTTCTTCCATGGGCTTAAGACATCAGTAATGCTGGCGGCAGTTAAATGACTCTTGCTCCTTCTTTTCTCAAGTCATATTCACCTGAGACTGAAATACCGATGAATCCTGCAAGGCTCATGTGTGTACACAGGTACACAGAGCACATAAGCTTGACGTATGGAAACTGCTCTGCACATCCCTGGGGATGAAATGGCTGCTGCTTTAGACCATTTCCCACAGATCATTTGGTGTCAAATGGTCTCTTTAGCTGGGTGATCTTTCATTGGCCCCGGTGACACAAAGGCATCAAAAGTCCCACATCCGCACACACACCTGTCTCCAGAAGGATTCAGGGACAATCTTTAAAATTTCAAAAAGTATTAGAGATGAGAAGTTGCTACTCCAAAATTGTCTAACAATATCCTGAGAAGTGACTCCATGAAGGTCATATGTCCCCCCAGCAAGTGTTTTCAAGGCAACATCAGAGAAAAGAGCTGTCAGTAATTTCTAATCTGGCTAGGTTATATCTGGTGACCTTGGAGCAAAGAAACTCACATACTGCTGGTTTCTTGAGACATCGGTTTGATCTCCTTGTGAATACTGCCCAGGGGGCTTTGTTTCTAGGCTGCTCCTGTGAGCTCTGCTGGGCTAGGAAGTACAAAGGTTTTACGTACTTGAATTTTCTCCTAGCTTGCTATAAAGTGGAACAGAGTCTCTGGAACAGGCTTTGGCTTGTCTTAGTTCTCTTGATTTTGGGGATCAACACTGAAAAAAAAATCCCTCAGCCTCCTGATTTTTTCCTGCCTCTGTTTCTTTTTCTTTCTTTTCCTTCTTATCAACTCTCACATCCTAAAATACCTGTGGTTTTTTTACACACGGGAATTATTTTTCAGCTGTCTCTCGATCCTAACTAGTTTCTGTGCCTCACTCAGTGCTCTCAATAGTTCTCTGAAAGCTCCTACAATAAAAATCCCTTCTGATTTTGTCATGAGGTCTCCTTTTAGCTGAAAAGCTATGAGAATGCTTAGCTGGCTTGCAACAGAGTGTGTTTATGTAAACAGAGTCATTCAAACACAGATTGACCAATCAGACACACCCACGGGTTATGGGTTTATTTCTGTAACATAGCTAACTCTTGTGTTATCTGCTCATAAGTTAGAATGTTGCTACCACCCAGCAAATTATGGATATCTCCTCAGAGGCCTTCAAGAGTCAGACATATTCAGAGGCAGATGCTCACAACTAGCCATTGAACTGATCATGGGGTTCTCAATAGAGGAGTTAGAGTGAAGACTGAAGGAGCTGAAAGGATTTATGGCACCATGAGGAGAGCAACAATACCAACCAACCACAGCTCCCAGGGTCTAAACCAGCAGCCTGGGAGCACTTAGTGGGGGATCCGGGGCTTCAGCTGAATATGTAAAAGTGGAGGGCCCTGCTGGGCATAGGTGGAAGAAGAGAACCTTGACCTCATGAAGGCTGGATGCCCCAGGGGGTGGGAATTTTGAGGGTGGGGAGGTGGGAGTGGGGGGGTAGATAGAGGTTACATCCACAGAGAAGAAGGAGGAGGGGCGAGGGGATTGGGGGTTCCGAGGGGGTGGTGGGGGATGGGGTAAGGGGACAACATAGGAAATGTAAATAAATCATCCAATAAAAAAATAAATAAATAAAAAAAGAAAAAAAAAGAAAAAAAAAGTATTACGTTTCGACAGTGAGCTGATCTTAAAGCTTAGATTCTACTCAATATTTGACTCTATGCACAAAAATTGAGTTATTAAATGAACAATTATTTGGACAAATTATTTACTTATCAAAGAAAGGTATTTCATTCTGTAAAGAGCAAGGTGGCACTGAGGAAGTTTCCTACCCTGAATATTTTATTTAAATGCCATCAAGCTATCTGTAATGTTTGTGCATTTCCTACCCCACCATTGCTGATTGCCAATATATTTGTGGGTAAACAGACACCTCTCTCTCCTACAACTGGCCTCCTCTGACTCCACATCTTTCTTGATGACAGTGTCTATCATGGGTGACAGGGGAACCTACTCCTGTGTTGATAAACTTCCCTGCCTTAAACAGGGCTGTGCTGGTTTCAGTGAGTCTGTGGATGGAGAGGCAGGGGCTGTTCGTATATAATCCTTGGGAACCTGTCAGGCAGATCAGGGTAAGGCAAGAAGGAGTCTGGGAAAAATACCACACAAGGCTGAATAACACTTTTTAATGAAAAAAATGCTTATTTTGACTCTAATTTTATGCTTAGATGCTTTTAATTTGATCCACATTTAATTTGTCATTCCTTGGTGAAGGCATTGATTCTCTGAAAAACTATCTGCTCTATTGCTAATGAACAGGGTTGGCTGCAGAGCCTACCATGATGGCATTGTGTTTTAACGGTGCCCACCTGGAAATGCTGGACCACATATCTCTGGAGTCATTTCTGTCACCTCTGGACCCACTTTTCTGGTTGTCATTGCCTAATAGCTTTGCTAAAGTCACAATTTTGAAGAAAAGAGGGCAAAGGCTGCACACTGACAAAACAGGTCAGAAAAGCAAGTATGGGCACTGAGCTAGAGCACTGTCAAGGGTCAGTTAAGGATGGAATGGCAGTTGTACATGGAGGGCATCTAATAATACTCAAAATATATTATATGATTTTAGATTCACTAAAACACAAATACTTTGGCATTAGAATAAAAGTAATGGTATTTAACATGGGTGAGAAGTATCAGGAAGGCAGACAGATTCCCAGTCTAGGCTAACTATCTACATGTAGCAATTACCTTACTGGGAGCTCTGAAGCTGCATATATGATCTACCACAAACCTGATATCAGAAAACCCACGTCTTCTATGTTTTAAAAATTAGGCTGCTGCTATTCCTGAAATTCTAATGGCTGTACTAGCAACAGTAAAGATGTCCAGGTTTCAATGAAATATATTTCATAAATTAGCTTATCATTGCATTGATTTAGCATGCCTAGCAGGTGAGAGACAAAAACATGTGTTATCTTCCCTAGGGAACCTTCAATGAATGTCATTCTGGCTTCATATGTCTTTCTTTTCTTCCCTTCTTGAACTGATATAAAATTCTAATGTGTGCCCTCTAGTTCCATCTTCATTGAAATCTAGCAAAAGCGCTGAAGGTAAGGTAGTGGCAACGGTGCGTGAGAGTGGGGGAGGGGGAGGGCCACGGTGATTCATAGCGTGCTAGAAGAAAGTTGCATTGCTAACAGCACACTTTTGTATGTAGACAGGTTAAAATATGTCACATATCAGTGTTAAAAATGAAGTTATCCATCTTGGCTAGTTCCTTAAAGTTCATAGAAAAAAAGCAATAAAACTCTATTGGTAACTTGGAAATATTTCCATCTTTATCTGAGGGCATGCCGTGACACTATCCTTCAAAAGAATAGTCAAGGCAATAAGTGTATGTAATTGCAATAGAACTATTGGTAATTCTGGCAGGTAGCTGTTGTTTAGACACCAGAAATGTAGATGTGACCAACTGTTTGCATTGTTATGAAAAGGAAATGTGAAATTTTTCAAGTCGTCCTTATCTATGAGCCTTTGTTCTAAGCAAATTTGAACCTCTGATATAACTATCATTTTGCCAATGGCCTTTATGAGCATAGAGGCCAGTGTTTTCACAAAGGCTCCAGCCTTCTTTTTCTGTCTGTTCCCATTTGACAGATGAGAAAACTAAGGTATATCTTTGTATGTAAGTCTCCTTTTACTGGTAAGAAAAATGCAGACCTGGAACGCTGTTTGCTTTTTTTGTTTGTTTCCAAACAAAGAAAATATCTAGTTCTTTCCTACCTCATCTTTTACAGGAAGACTAAGCAGGTAAGATTTATTTATTTATGTGTGTGAGTACACTGTTGCTTTCTTCAGAAGAAGGCATCAGATCCCATTACAGATGGTTGTAAGGCACTATGTGGTCACTGGAATTGAACTCAGGACCTCTGGAAGAGCAGTCAGTGCTCTTAACCATTGAACCATTTCTCCAGCCCCCAGCTAAGCTGTTTTTAAGGTATCATTTCCAGCTTTTAAATTCAGCATCTTGACACACAACCTTTTCGGCCAGGATTTTCTTCTCATGACAAAAACAGGATACAGCTGCACCAATGGTTCATAATAGTCTTTAAATAAATTTACAATATTGAGATGAGACTGTCAAATGTTAACTAATTAATGTTGGCTTCACATGATATAGATATGAATAACTCAAATATCGTTAGCAGTTGAAAATGAAATGTTGATATTTGTGGGCCACTGTGCCATGGCAATACCAGTGTGCAAAGTTGTGTGAAATATGCTTTGGTTTTTAACCAAGCACCTCTTTAGAACCAACCCTTCATGAAACTAATTCAAAGTTAGGTTGTCAGGGTCATTATATCCTTCAACGTGACAAGAAAAAGTATGTGTGTGTACCCTACAAGACGCTTGAGCTTTAAAAAAGACAAAGTATGATATACTGGATTGGAACTAAGTAGGAGTTTTTGTAGAGACTTTGGATTAGCTGTTCCTCCTTTTGCATCTACAATAATACAAACGTCCACTATGGGGTACTGAGGCTGCGGTAGTCACGATGGGGAGCGTTAAATGCCTCTGTTTCTGTAACTTCAGTAAGTCTCCACTGTTACATGCCAGATTGTGCTAAAGGGAGACTTAGTAAGCATTACTTTTAAAATAGACGTTTTAGAAGGGTATGTTAAAGTCTAGGTGGTTTGAGTTTTAAAATGATAGCACAATCTCACTTGCTTCTGAGGTTGTACTGTTCCTTTATGTGGAAGTTAGTAACTCAGAACTACTTAAAAAATAGTGATATTGATCATTTTCAGAATAGCCTTTTTTTTTTTTTTTTGGTGAGCTACTTGGGAGGGCTTGCCTTCTGTAGGACACCATAAGCCAGCAGCATGGCAGCTTCTTCCCAATTGTCCTCCCTTCCCTCTCTGTCATTATCATGGCCAGCATTTAGCACGAATGGTTCCCAGTTGCCTGAACGGACTTTGACAAATCTGGCAGTGCAAACTGTGTCTTAACCTACTTGAACTGGAGCCGTAGGAAGCATCTAGGCATGCTAAGGGCAGTTTTGAGATATACTTTTTCAGTATGACACTATATAGCTCCACACACTCAGAAGAACATCCCCTGTGTTTGATAAAATGAACGAATCACTAATGGCTTAAAAGCTAGACACATGGACTTAAAAGTCATGAGAATATTCGGCCTAACGTTCAAAAGTAGGAATCCGAGTAGGCTCAGCAATTCTAATTTTCCATTCATGAGGTGCCACCGTCCCTGAGAAAGCAAATAACTAAAAAGTTTCTTTTACCAAAAGAAAAAAGGGGGGGGCATCGAATTTTTAAAATATAAGTTTGAAGTTAGTCTTCCACAGATAGCCAATTTAATTATGCTAAAAATGACATTTTTAATTAAACACCAAGGTAAGCATAAATGGATTTCAAAATAATTAATCAAACATCAAAAAATTGAAACCTTTTTCTGCTTGAGCAGCAGAAATGAAAGAGGCAGTCTTCGGGTCTCACAGAGATTCAATCTAATTTAATTCTCTGTCTTCTCTAAATAAACATTCCTAAAACCTTTTTTTCATCTGGGGGAATAAGGATGAGAGGGGTAATCAATATTTCTAGCATTTTAATTAAAACCGTTAGTGGAATAAATCCATTTAATTATCAGTTAATGAAATACAAGGTCATTTACCTGACAGGAACTTTGAGGGTGGATTACCAGTTGGAATAAAGCAGGGGAGCCCGGTGTCACAGTCATTTAACTTCTGTCAAATTTAAGGTTAAAATCCTTTTAGACTCTTTAACCTATTCTCCAGCGTTTTCCTATTATGTATGCCGACTGGCCAGAGGAATGCATGCTGAAACTTACTTTACATTTAACTGTGTTGCTAAGTTTATAGGAAAAATTCTGGAATTTTCCTTATATTTCTAAGGCATGAGCTGAAAGATGGCAATATATTCTGGTATGTTTTTGTTTTTTTGTATTCATCACTTCGGAGTCTATAGGTATGCTTTCCTCACTATGAATTATAATTTCTCTAATTTATATAAATATGAATCAATACACTGTAAGTTTTAGCATGCTAACATAGAACAAATATGTAAAAATAAGTAAATCAATTTAAATAAGTTAAGGTTATTATATGTAGTTCCCTTCTTAAGGTGAACCAAATTTTATTAGAATCATGTGAAGAATTCAAAGCATTTCATCATCCCAGGTTAGTTTTAAATCAGTTTTTAAAAATAAAGAGCTAACACTGTAGTATGTTGCCAGGCTCCTATGAACTCTGTTCAATGTTTCTGTAGCTCATTTTTGAAACTAGATCCTTACAAGGACTCTTGTTGCTTCTTAACACGGATGTTGAATTGATCATCTATAGATTACAGATTATTACAGTCTTGTAGATTGAATTTGTCTTGAAGCTAGAAAGTTTAGAGATTTAAAACAAGTAGCCTACTTGAGCTCTCGTTCTCTCTTAAACAGAACTGACTGAGTTAGGGTCACAGGCAGTGCAAACGCGTGCATCCAGTGTTCTCCGTGCTTCGTCGGCTCTGCACGAATACTAACACATCCTTCTATAGCTTTTAAGGACATAAACTCATCATGGTTTCTAAATGCTAGACACAATTAGTTTACAAAACCTTATGTTGGATTTAAAATAAAAGTGAATCAATTATCAGCTGAAAGGTGTTTTAATTGAAGCAGGTTCCTCTACGAAAATGGAGTAAGATTTCACCCCTCTTAACCCAGACGATGAATAGGTTTCTAATATTTTGAAAAAAATAATATCGCAACTTAATAGGAAAACGGGATTAGGTAGCATCAAGAATGTTCTTTTTGTGTTTTCATGAATGTAATCCCGTGACTCTTGAAGGGAGGGTAATAAAATTAGTTTTAAGTTATTGAGATATATAAAGGAAGAAAATTATCAATGGTACCTGGATTTCAAACTTCGCTTGGGCTACAGAGGCAAGTCGAGCTGGCCTTGATACTTGGTGTGGTACTGTTTTGTCATGGGAATTTATCTTTGCCTTTTACCATATATTTTAATAGGTCCTACCATGGGTGTCTAATGCCCCGCACTTATGTACTTACTATTCAGTGTCTATCTTATCCATCTCTCCAAACCCTAACCACTCTCCTTCTAAAACAGGGCCGCCATGCTTCTTGCATGTGTCCCAAGACTATGGGCTTCATGTTTTCTTCACACTTCTGAATGTTTTGGAATGGCATTGTCATCATGGTATCAAGTCATCAAGTTGAGGGGTCTTCTTGTTGCAGATAGTATACTCCGTGCCACAAGGACCTGCTTTCGGTCATTTGTACTGCCGCACCAGAGTACCTGAGACACTATTTATAGAGCACAGCTACTTACTAAGAGGTTGAGACACTTAAGATAAGGCACCGGCAGGTTTGCTCTTTAATGAGGGCACATTCTCCATATTCAAACCAGCACCTTGTTTCTGTGCCCTTTGGAAGGGATGGGAGAACAAGTGCCCTCCCTCAACTGTGAATCCTTCTCAGAGGGTGCTGAGCCTTTATTGCTGAGAGGCCATGCTTGTGTTGCATTGGGGATTAAGTTTCAATACAGGTGGGGTGGGACACCTTCATTCAAACTACGCTGAAATCAGTTGTATCACTGTGGACTGTGGAAGCCATGTTTCCCATAGAGATTATACCCAGCACATCATTATAATTTTATTTCTGTTCCTTCGCTTTACAGAGGTTTTTATTTATTGAAGCCTTTTTTTTTTCTGTCTCCATTTGGTACCGGATCTGGATCATCTGCTCTTTTTACACATACATCTTCCTTTGGAAGTCTGTATCTTTAGTTTAGTCTCCGTTGACTCTGCATATTAGATTGCCAGTCTTTTATAATATTGATATCTAACTTTACTTGTTGGGTATGTAATAATATAATAGCTACATTTATATTTCTCTTTCCCCACCTTCACATCACTGTCCTGCCTGTATATGCCAGGTTCCTCGGCAATAGAGGTCTAAGTTATTATCACTCTTCTCTCCTTAACTTCCCAAATAGGAACCAGTGTCCTCCAAGTGCCAGCCCTCCCTGGAGAAGAACCTATGGGAAAGCATGGACCCATGCTTTTATGTCTTCTAGCCCAGGCCTTTTCTATTTCCCACCAGCCTCTTACCTGGATTTCATTCCTTGTCTTAGAAACCCACAATGTCAAGGAGCTGGGTTATTCTCTGAAGCATTCATTTGTCTCTCAGTCTTTATAAAAGTACACAAAACTCCTTAAGAGGAAGGTCCTCACATTGTATTTATTACTATTGTATCAGACCAGAGACATTTCCACTAAGCCATTCCTTAAAGATGGTGGCAACCTTGTCACCAAATGAAATTGTTTCCAGTTCAGAAAACTACTCTACCTAACGTACACTCAGCCCAGTCCTCTGAGAAATTCTCCTTTCTCTTCTTTTCTTTTTTTAAATTTATTTTTGAATTATTTATTTTTAATTTTATGTGCATTGGTATTGCTTACATATATGTCTGAAGGTGTTGGAGCCTCTAGAACTAGAGTTACAGACAGTAGTGAGCGACCATAGTTACAGACAATAGCGAGCTACCATGTGGGAACTGGAATAGCAACGAGTACCCTTAACCACTAAGCCGTCTCTCCAGGCCCCTCTCTTCCTATTTTATTCACATTTCTCTTTCTGATTGCCTGTCTCTAAAACTTCGTAATCCAACACTAATGTTCTCTCATGCAGCATTGTGTACCATTCATTAAAACCTTGAGTTGTCCTATTAACCGGTCTATGGTAGGCCTCAATATCAAGTATTCTACTATTGAAAATTTAGTTACTATGTTTGGTTATTTTTTCCTGTTTCTTTTATTGAACACTAAGTAAGGTTGTGAGCCAATTTCTTCATCTATTATCTGTAAGGATAATGATCTTTACCTTGAAGAACACAGTGAAGTTAACAGAAGTGTCAGGTTTGTATCTGTTCTTTTGCTTTGAATGGCTTGTATGTTAGCAAGCATAGAAGTAACAGAATATTGCCTCATTATTATTTATGGTCATGAATTGATATAGTCAATCAATGAAAAAATATACTAATTGAATTCTATCATTTACATTTATGTATGAGTGAAAATTTTAGGTCTTTTTCCTTTAAAACTGGTGCAGACTTATAGTAGCAAATCAGAGACCCATTTGGGCTCCTCTGCCATGTGCATAAGTCTAATTGGAAACCATTGTACCTTAAACTCTTACTAATTGCTCAAACTTAAAGTCATTATTTCAGTTCTTTATTAAAAATGAGCCTTTGCCCTATAAAATGCCCATAATTTTTAGCAGCTATATATCTGGTGTGTAATTTCCTCTCTCAAAAAATGTCATGCTCAATTTAATATTGGTATGTCATTTGCAACTGGCTGGGGGAGCTTTTTGAAGCTATTACATTCTCTAGTTTCACAAGAGCTGGACTCTGAAGCCTACACGCCTGACATCCTAGGTCTGTTTGCCTGACACTATCCCACAGTGTATTTCTCTCGCCCCAAGGGCTGCCTTAGAGGATGTTCTGTTGTGGAATGAGATGACATGGCTTAAAAAGAGGAGCCGTTTTCTGTGAGAAAGGGAATTGAGAGCCCAACCACAAATACAACAGACAAGTTAAATACAACGAAATGCACAAATCTGTGCGCTAGGAAAGTATGCCACACACGGTTCTCATAAGGAGACTTTACACGTAATGGTAATCTTTATGCAGCAGCTATTTAAAAACAAGATGTAAAGAATACAATAGACTACTCAGAAATACTTAAATTCAAAATAATATGTATGAGATTTGCAACCTCTTTATAATGTAACCCATAATGAGGATATCATTTTAATATCATTTTATCCTTTTAAGATTTCATGTATTTATATAATACATTTTGATGATATCTACCCACCATTACCTCCTTTAACCTCCCCTGCTGCCCCTCACCCTGTCTTCCTCCCATCTTCATCTCCTCCTTTCTTTGTGTCCAAAAGTGCTGTGCATATGCACATGGGTGTGGTGCCATCCACTAGAGGAAGGGCAGCCTACTAGTGACCATGTCTTCAAAGGAGAGTGACCCTTCAGACAGCCATCAAACTGAACAACATATCATTAGGTAAAATTATTAAAATCAACATACTGACTACCAAGAAAGGATTGAAACTTCAGCAGATTCATAACAATTGATATAAAAGAGATGTTTACATCATCAAAATGAGTTGGGCTAAGATACAAAGACTATATACATATTCATGAACACTATTCTTGTCCTCTTGCCTTGGTTACCCTGTGATCTAAATGTGTCTGCTTTGTTTTGGACTAGATTAGAGGTAAAGAGTACTGTGGGGTAAACACTATAGCATATTCAAACAACTTGTTATGTAATACGACATGTTATGTGTCAATGAAACATTTAAAATGGCAGATATCAAGTTGTCAAGTGACTATGGCATATGAAGTGGGGGCATAAATGCTTGGTGGAGATGCCTTAACCTTGAGGAGCTCAAGATTCTTTAAGAGGCTACAGTTTACATATCTGAATGGACGCATCACTACCAATAGAAGACAAGTTATGCTAATGTTATAGCAAAACAAACAAACAACAAATAAATAGCATCCCTTTAAAACAAACATTTCAGAACAATCAGTGATATCCAGTTTACTCACTGGTCAGTGATACACAGTCAGAAATGCAGACAGAAGAGCGGGAACTGGGGGCTTTGGGCTTCATCCAAGTAAGAGAACACCTCAGGAAAGGTGTTTCACATTGAAGTCTTGCTTACGAAGACTTCATGGTAGAAAATTCTCATATCTGAGGGCAAGGAGGCATAGGCAAATTCATGGGAGAAGGAAGTTACTTGAAAAGTAATAAGACAACATTTTAAGGGAAGACTAGAAGGTAGCCCGTTGGTAGAGTCCTTGCCTGGTATGCAAAATAAATAAATAAGTAAGAAAATAAATAAATAAGGAATGGAGGAAATAAAGGAGAAAAGAAAAGAACAAAAAAATGACATTGGGGTCAGCCTGGGGAAGCCCTTTCTTATCCAGCCTACATTTATTATCTAGGTAGACGAATGAGACTCCACTCTGTGACATTTAGGAAAGATAAATGTGCTAGCCTGTGGTAGCTGTGGCAAAGCGGCCAGTGTTAGGAGAGGAGAGCATCCCAACCCTCCTCAGAGCCCCTGGAAACAAGCAGTTGCAAGTTAGCAATAACTTGACAGAGCAAATGGGCCTGGGGAGCTCCGTGCACTCCCAGCCTCTCTCCTGTTCTCCTTCTGATGTGATACAGTAGCCCTGCTCTCTGGTATTTTCTGCTTAGATCTGAATATCTGCTCACAACACTTGGGACTCATTTACGTTCATTGTGTAGTCGCCCAAATGTCTTCATCCTAACATACTGCCTTGTATACAGAAGAGAATTTGCAGGGACATAGTTCTTAATTTTGTGTATATTCTCTTTCTCCCCGAAGACCTCCCACATACGAGGCAAGCACTTGTCTGCCGAGTTGTATTTCAGCATCCTGAACAGTTTGCTTAGTGAGTAAACTGGGTATCACTGATTGTTCTGAAATGTTTGTTTTAAAGGGATGCTATTTATTTGTTGTTTGTTTGTTTTGCTATAACGTTAGCATAACTTGAAACAAAAGGATGCTAATATTAAATGAACACAACTTAAAATTCAGCACATCCAAGTGACCATAGTAAGGAAAGAACATGAAAGTTAATTTTGTATTAATAAAAGCTATGTGCTTAGTGATTATTTATTGTTTGGTACATAATGTAAGTAAGGTGACAGTAAACGACCATTTTGAAACATGCAGCATTTATTGTTTTAAAAATAAAATCTCTGCTAGTTTTGAGCTTCTGTTGTTAAATACATCCCCACCAAGGCTCTGTCTTGTCTATGGGAAGAGTCAGAAAAGCTGAAGAAGTAGACGGCCCTGCTATGTCATGTAGCATAGCCATTTGTCCATTACATATAAAGAAGGTGACTGTCTATGGGAACTTTTCATGTCAGTCTCCTCTGCCTCCCAAAAGATTATTAAAAGATTAGGGATGCTAATCATGCTTAAAATGTGGAAACCATTGGCTCTGTATTTTCTAAGAACACCCCTTTTCATACTGATAGTCTCTACCCCTATGGCTCATCCTGTTTAATATTTTAAATTTGGCTTGTTCTCTGAAAGGAATTGCTATTTTGTGATTTACAACCTTGGAGAAAAATAACATACTAGTCATAACTTTGCAGTTTTTTGTGATGCATGAAGATCAGATTTTTTAATGTTGGTTAATGCTTTGCTAATTAAAGTGTGCATGTTAATTAAAGCAGAGGCTAATGTTAATTACCTATATTAATGGAATCTCATGTAGCACCTGCCTGAAGCAATGGGTTCAATTTTCAAAATATCTCAATTAAGGCTGGAACTTTTGATTTGCATCTAGTAGGGTTTCAATTAACTACACTGAAAACTTCAAAAACACTCTTATGGGTGCAAAACAGCAGTGATGATATGAAGTACAGCGGAGTTTGTTAAGTTCATGTACAAAGACTTCTTTTATTACTCTTAAGTCTGTTTTTTTCTTTACTGGCCAAGATTGTATTCATTTAACAAAAGTCAGAGAAAACAGCCAGTTGTATATTGTTGCCCGTAATTCCATCCATGGGAGGCTGAGGCGGGAGGATGGTGGATTCAAAACCAGTCTGAGCTTCACAGCAATACATTGTCTAAAACAAAACTAAATCTCAGTACAAACATCAGTTCCTGCATATCTCACTAAAGTTAACATCTGAGTACACCCGTCCTTACCCTTGTGCCATTCCGCCCTGGATGACAGTTTTTATTCATGTCCCTTGCTAATGAACATATTATTCCTTTTATTTAATCATATATAAGCACTATAAGTTTAACCATCTATAAGCATGTTTTATGTCTTACAAAAATACATTATTGTGTGTTTGTAAAAAAAACAAAACAAAAAACAAAACAACAAACAAAATGGAACAACCCCCCCCCCCAAACAAACCCAAAATACATTTCTTGGCTAGAATGGAAGTGAATGAACTATTAGCACCTATTAGGACCTAGTTATTTCACTGTTGCTAGACACACACAGCCATGACTTCTCTTCTTTTTCTGTGGCAGCTTTACATAGGTACCAAGTTACTATTTAGCATCTCAGTACAATGTCAAACAAAAGACTGATACTTTCGTTAGTCAGTTAAATATGATTTGGAATGGAGAAGAGGGTACGTTAGGAAACGTCATTGTTACAACACCAGTAAACGTGTGTGTTATCCTGGTTGACAACTGTGTTAACGTTTTCTTTTAGCTCTAAAGTTTAACTTGAATGCTCTACAAGCAAGCCTGGCTCATGACCACAATCACAGTAGAATGCTTGCGTTGTTTTAGAAGATAATATGTGAGATTATCATACGATGGGGACCCAATCTTAAAATAATTAGTTAAAATGTAAACAGATAACTGAAGACAGGTACACTGTGATTAGTATGCATATCGCTAGCTCTCCTGTACCTAGTGCTGTATTTGCTAAAGTCCCAATAACAACCATTCCCAGTGGGTCTTTGGAAGGGATTATGAGCTAACAGTGATAACCTTTCTGACATCTAGTATAATCATGGTTGCAGAAAAATAGTTTCCATTACTGTGAATAATTGAAAGAGAAGTAATCGTCTCAATAGGTATATACAAATAGATTACAAACTGATTTATGGTCCCTGGAAATCAGCATCATTAACTATTATTGTGCCTTAGCAGACATTGATTCTGATAACTGACTGTTGATCTCAGAGGGCCAAGATTTGTCTCCATTCAGCCGTAGAGAATATCAAACAAGTCTAAGACTGCCATGTGTAAAGGATGACTATCAAGGTGACACAAAAGGTACATAGCTGCTTCTGATGTGCTATTGGCATGGCGATTAAAAAAAAATATTTAAGGTAACAGCAAATAGTATTGGCTAGGCAAAAAAAAAAAAAAAAAAAAAGATGTTAGCTAATGCCCTGATGGCAGGAGGTGTGGCTGTCAGAATGGATGTTATGTGTTCACTAATGAAGAACAGCATAGAGATAGACAAAGCAGTGAGCACCCTTGTTCTCCATCTCACTATTGGCTAGTTAGCTAACTGGTCTGTTACAAGATGGATCCTAGGTAATAACTAGTTGAGTAATGTGATGAATATTAATATCAGGCTTTGCTAGGATGAGGCAGTGGGCCAGGTCTTCACAACTAGAAGAGCAAAGTCACCAAAGCATCCAGTCCCTGTTGTATCACCATTAAGGTGGCAGATGGCAAAGCATTAGCAGGAAGATATTGAGAACAGCTGAAAAACATCTGGTGGGAAGAGACAACCTAATAGGTATCCTTGGCTGTGCCAAATTGAAAGGCAATTATTGGGAATCCTGGAAAGAAACGTCTACGTGTAGTTGATGGGAAGAAGTTTGGCTAGAACGCTAAATTCTAGTTTAGGGATTTGGAAATTCTGGAAAGAAGTGACTTTAGAACCTTATGAATAGATTATAGAACATTAACTTGGTTTCTGTTTTGCTTCTACCTTGACCTGCAATCTTCTTGGATTGCTTCAAACCTGATATTTGAAACAGGGTCTCCCACTGAACTTGGAGCTCACTGATTGTCTAGACTGGCTGGCCAATGAGGTCCAGAGATGTACCCGTGCAACGGCATTGGACAAGGATGCCGGGGATCTGAACTCAGGATCTCACACTTGTCCTAGTTCATTCGTAAGTCGGTGTTCATTCTCCTTCGTCAAGAGGAACACCTATCTTCTAATGACCCCTCTGCCTGTCTGGCTCAATCCATAGAGAATAAAGTCTTGTTTTTGGAACTAGTGATTTCTAACAGCAAGAAACAGTAAGGAGAAAATCCCCAAACAGAGTGATCAGTGGAATCTGGGAGACAAACTTTGTCTCAGAGGCCTGTTCTACAACTAAAAGAGACTCCCTTATAGATTGCCAAGAAATCACCCTCCTGTGCGGTCTGTAAAGGAGCGTGCAAACTTAGACATGCCGTGAAGGAAAAGAGAAATCTGAACAGGTACTAGGTGGGTATTGTCTGACAAAACTTTTCCAGAGGAGTCCAACTTGGTGAACCATGAGTTCTGTGGGCGTTACTTATAGGAATATGGGCAAGGGGTCACTTACAGGAGCAGAAATGACTCAAAGACAGCTGCATCACCAAAGTCCTCACCACAGTTTCTAATCACAAAAGCTGAGAACAGTTAGAGTGTCTTTCCCAAGTGACTCAGTTGGTCTAAACCTCTTCCAGGCAGCTTAGCTAGTTCTTGTTCCTGCCAGGCAGCTCTTTTGGTCTCAGAGTTTTCTTTGTAGCACGGCTTATCTGAGAGTGACTCAGCCTCCATTGATTGCATTAGCAGGGAGGGCCCTAGTGGATCTGGTCAGTTCCAGGGACTTCCTGAAGCTGGCTAGTTGTTTTGAATTGTTTACCTTGCAATCCTGGAGGAAACTGTTACACAGCAGGGAGTTGCTTGTTTTCCAGGCACTCTCCTCATCGGCTTGTTGTTGAGAAGACAGATTGTCAAAGCCTAGTCTTTCAATAAATGTTAGGCCTCATCTCCCTTCACCCAACTCTCTTTTTAACCATTGAGCCCAAAGTAGTCCATTCATTACCTTTTATAACTTTGTGTTTGCATTTGTATTTTTCCTCAAGACTCAAACAAATAAAAAGGAAACAAGTAAACAAACAAATAAACAAACAAAAAACCCAGTTTATTATAAGCAGGGTCTGATCACAGTTTCTAACATCTAGAGTCCAGATGTCCTCTTTAGAGGAAGCAGGGTTATTTTGAGCAGAATGCAAGTTATTTTGAAGAAGTGGCAGGGAACATGAATGAAGAGCCAGAGGTTGGAAAAGGTGGGGTGAGTATGCAGTATTCAGTGGGGATGGTCTCGAGTGGGAGAGTCCTGACAGAGTCATGTCTGAGAAATGGTGGGAAATAGGCAGAAGGGAGGTTAGAGAAAAGCTACAAGAAGAAGCAGCAGAGAGAAGCCAAGGGTTCTGCATGTGTTCCAAGTTCAGCCCCAAATTTTAAAATGACCACAGCTCCTCTCCACTGAATCCTACATATCAAAATATCGTGATGATGATAAATCGTGCTACTAATTTGGAAACCCAATCAATTGGCAAGCAAATGTCCTCACAGTGAGGCCTCATTGGTTTCTGCCTCTGGACTTTGAGAGACTGGATGATACGGTGGTGGAGTGGTGAGCTGCAAGAAGACAAAGTAATCAGAGTGTACACAAGAGAGTTTCATTGTTGAACAAAGGAGCACAAACATTTAAACGAATCTAACGTTTGGATAGGGTATGGGGCGCTGGGCCTTTCAGAAAGTGGGTGAACTACAAACCTTCTGCAAAGTGGGTGAACTACAAACCTTCTGCAAAGTGGGTGAACTACAAACCTTCTGCAATAAACTTGGTATCATGTTGAAGCTGCCAGATGTTTTCATCGCTGGCAGGACCAATGAGGGACTAGCTAGGGAATGGAAGTCATGGTTTTGGGGCTACTGCCTAGAAACGATACCCACACTGAAGTGGAGTTCCAACAATGGAGCATGGGACTTAGAGTCAGAAGCTCTGGGACCTTCTTCCTATTAGCAATGTGACTTTGTACCAGTTCGTTCTCTCTTTCCACTGCAAAGAATAATATCTGATATATTGGTGCCCAGCATAGGGTGTTTTGATTACTAAGGAAGATGTTAATACACGGAACTTGAAACCACAAAAATAATGCCATCTATTACCTGAAGTATCTAACTCTATTAGCAAGCGATTTTCGATTAAGCTCAACGTTACTCTCCATCATTTCAGCATTAATCCAGATGCCCAATGAATATGCCCTGTTCTAGGTGATGGATAGTCAACTCAGGATTAGACAACCAATTAATTTGTAATTTGCATACTGTGTCAAATAATAGGGTAAAGTCAATAATTATTTCATAGGATAATAGATTATTTGAGGTAGGACTATAAAATATGAATGTCTAATTATGTAAGATATAAAAATTATGCTTCTCCTTAAATGCTCTATGAAATGACAGAGTGCATCTCCATCCTGACTGTGGAGTTATGCCTGAAATCAAGATGTTTATTGTCTTGTTGAGAGTATCATTCTCTTAGGTCTGGTTCGAAAGATACAAAATAGCAAGGTAGATAAAATCGATATAAAATAGCAGTGTATTTAATGCCAGTGTGAAAGGAACTGTCTTCTCACAGCTGCCTTTGATTCTGACCCTAGTCTTTTTGTTTCTGTCCGAATATTCGATTCAAACAAAGGTCCCACCAGTCTTTACCAGTTGGAAGAAGCCAGGTAAATTTTTGTGTGGGGAATTTCATGTGCTAGATTCATCCTCTGGATATCTCATATGTTTTTCTTCTATTCCCATTTCTTTCCCCAGCCTTTATTTCTTATAAACTGAAATTTTAGTCAAGAACCTTTCTTGGATTGAAGCTTACCATGTGATATGCGTGGTTCTGGTGGTATCTGGTCATGCCAGGATTTCTACTATTTGTGGTGTCAAAGGCGGGGTGGTGGTGGTGGGGACCTTCATACAGTTGAGATTCCCCTTATAACCAGCGGGTAGTCACTGGAGCCTGTGTATCATGTGGGAATTCAATTCCCTGTTGATGAATTCATTGGTCAACAATTAGCAACAATTGTGCTACAATCAATTATTTCTTTGGAAGTTACAAAATAGTAGTCTACTAATTGTAATGTCTCTTGTGCATTTTTAGCTGGCTAAAAGGTACAAATTCTCTCATAATGTGCAAGTATACTTTGCTTCCCAGTATTTGGAATAATGTGTGAGTGTAATCGCAGCTTCTTCAATGGCACTGTTTTCTTGTTTTCTGGTTTGAATCCAGTTATATACAAATTGTTCAGCGTGTAACCACTTGAAGAGATTCCATTTGGAGCATTTATTTGCCACTTTTGACAAAAGGGCTTCTTCGTGATACAGCTATGCTTTAGTCAGTTACTGCTTCTTCTTGGTACAAGATGATAGTCCAGGCTCATTTTTTTAATTCCATAAACTTTTACATTAATTAATAAACTAGCATTTTCAGCTCTTCTTGGGTAGAAGAAAGTTATACCAACCCTTTTTGCCTCCCTCACTCATTCAGCCAGTACTTGTATCAGAATCCCATGGTTGAAATCAAAACAAATCTGGTTCACATCTCCTAGGCATACTTAAAACCTAATCATGTGGAAGAGTCAAGAACATCTACATGGTAGAAGAGACATCCTTAGACAAGGGGGACACATTGTATATCCAGAGAATTCAGGTGAGAGAGGAAATTCTTTATCCTAGAGGAATGGGGGAAAGAGGAACTGCAGAAATGGAGAATGGCTGAGATGTGGGGATGCAAAAGTCTTAATCATGAGTGGGCACAGGTTAGTGTCATGAGAGTATGAGAGAATTTTTCCATTTATCAGCAAGGAACTCATAGGGGATATGTGGGAAGTATACCAGAGGTCAGTCATGAGAGGTATGGAAACCCGATGACAAAACATTTCGCTTTATCCTGGAGCAAATGATAGCTAGTAAGACTCTTGTTCTTTGTTGCTTGGTTTTTAAGTCAGAACAAATAAATGACTGACCAATCACATGATTATAGAAAGACTCTTATAAAGGCCTTTTTCTCTTGTGAACCATTAAAGGGGGCATTTAATCATGCCGTAGGTGGATTAGATGCTGAGTGCTGAGTAACCTAGCAGTAGCTGGTATGGTGACTCAAGCCCAAGGATGCTAAGTAATCCTGTGATTTGTGTTTCAGACACCAAAAAATCATAAGAAACTTTCAGTGCCACTTCATAATCAGGGTTGCTTCAACTGTCCCCAGCCATGAGAAATTCCACTGCATCCTAGATAACTGTTTCCCAAGCATGAAACTCATTTCTTCCTGGTTGCAATTCAAATTCTAACATATTTATATTTATGCCTTGGAGTACTATTCATACACTGAGTTTTAGCTATATAAAGTACAGCAGAAAAGCAAAGACCTAAATAGCCAAAACGTTCCTGAAGATACAAAGACTGTAAAGTCACTGTGTGACTTTGCACACCATGTGCTCCTTATGAAGTTACTTTCTGGGTTGTTGAGCACTGATTGGAACTTCAGTTATCTAGTTTCTCATCTTAATTGTGGTGGTTTGGATGAGAATGGCCCTGTAGGCTCATATGTTTGAGTGCCTGGTGCTCAATTGGAGGACCTATTTGGGAAGGATTAGGAGGTGTGGTCTTGTGAGAGAAGTTGTGTCACTGGGAGTGGGTTTTGAGCTTTCCAAAGCCCACATCATTCCCAGTTAGCTCTTTCTCTATGTCTCCTGGCTTTGGATGAGGATGAAAGCTCTCAGCTACTGCTTTACACCATGTTTGCCTGCCTACTGCTGTCATTCTTCCCACCATGATGAAACCTGAAACTGTAAGCAGCCCCCCCCCGCCCCGCCCAGTAAACTGTTTTTCTTATGAGCTGCCTTTGTTATGGTGATGTTTCAAAGCAATAGAAAAGTAACTAAGATATATGTACATATACAAACATAGATATATGATAAAACAGACAGGATCTAAATGGTAAATGTTCTCTCCTAGGTGTAGTAGAGAACACAGACTATTAGATATGAAACTGGAATATTAAAATATTTTTTAAAGACATTCCTTGTGAAGAAAAGCAATCTCAATGATACCTACAAGTAAAATCACATTATATAAGATTGTGATATATCATAAAATCTGAATAAAAGTTGATATTTTAATAGGTAAATTTTTCTATCCCTTCCCCTTGAAAACTGGCCCCCAAACTGAGTATGTTGTAGTGCCTGAAAGTGATCCACTTAGGAGGTTGACCAGTCAGCAAGCATTTACTCTTTCCTTTGGCTCCATTAGGACTTAGACTTTTCCTGTCCTGTTTGTGATAACCTAACGTTATTTTCTAGTATGTCTGTGAGAATTCTATTTCTACCATTGTCTGAAATGTGATAATATTTCTCCATGTCAGAGTTTATTGAATCTTTTATCTTATTTTATAGAGACCTGCTAAAATTAAATATCACTTTTAACTTAAATCTGTAACATAGGGGTTTACTAATGGGCAAGACTTTTCATGTTTGCAAATTCCAGAGAATCCCAATACATTTTTTAAAATGCAAAGAATTTTAGGTGATTGTGGTCAGAATGACCCTTTCTTTTTAATGTTACACTTCACATCTTAGATTGGCATTAGTTAGACTGCCAGCCTTGAATATTTATTAGAACCAGCCACGATTCTACTTTCTGAAAGTACACAGCTCTCCTTCTACCATGAATATTACTAACATATCTCACAAATTTCCATAAACAACTCACTCATTCACCCAGCACATAATTTTCTGGGCACTGGAGATGCAATTGTGAATAAGAAACATGTAGAATCATGTACAGAATTCTCCAAAATTTGTTTTTAATTAAAAGAAGTGGGGGCATGGTCCCTGCCATTGTGAAATTTACCTTCTAGTGGGATATAAATTAAAAATGAATCGTCTAAAGAATTATGCAAACTATCAAGATAATACAAAAATGAGTCAAACACAGTCATAAATATAAGGGAAATCAAAGATGGAGTGGTAGAGAGAAGAAAGAAAGTAGGAAACGTTTTTTGAAGATATAACTAGTCACATGAAAAGGAAAGGCAGAAAATCCCAGGCAGAGGGAAGTACACGTCTGCAGTGCAAGGGAAACAGGCTCATTCAAGGAGTGAAACTGAAAGAAGATATGTCCAGAGGCCAGCCAGCCAGCCGCTTAGCAAGCTGCAGTGACATCACTTCAAACACTGAAGAGCCCTAAAGACTCTGGAGAGGTGTGTCTACAGCACACTGGTTGCCAATATAAGAAGTAACATGTCAACCAAACCATTGAAGAGAAATGTTCATTCTGGCCAAAACAGATTTAGAGCATAGCACCTAATTCCTGTTGTTAGCTTGTCTGTTCACAAGGCCCCTAAAATAAAGGCAGCAAAACATGGAGGGCATAATTTTGTTCAACCTGTCCCATACTTAGAATATTAGTATGTCCAATAGGTAAGAACAGAGATATCAAGGAAGAGAAAAAAGATACACTTGTTTCTTTTTGTTAGTCTTTTATGAAGGTGATAACTCAGAGACCTAGTGAGAATTTTCAAGAAAATGTAAGCAGCATGCATGTCCAGCTCTACAAAATGTAAGCAGCCCTAATGGTTAATCTGTGTTTACATAGACAACACAGACACACACACAGACACACACACAGACACAAAGGAGAATTACTACTGTAGAAATGTGTGGAGTTGGGTAGACAACTATTGTGCTGGGTTTTTTGGTTTTTGTTTGTTTTGTTTTTTGTTTTTGTTTTTTGTTTTTTTTTTTTTTGGTTTTACTTTAACTTTTTGAGTTTCATTTTAAAACATCTTGTTAACTGTCCTTTGCTCTCATGGCAATGTTGCGTTTATGTCCTGCACCCTGTTTCCTCCTGTTGGGTTCTCCTCGCCCGCTGAAATTCAAGAGCCTGTTTCTGAAGTGCTGTGATCTTTTCTGACTTTGGAGCCCATGGGAAATCTTGGCTTTTCAGCCCCTTCCTGTCAGAGACCCTGACCTCCAAGGAGCTGGACCCCAATAAGTTTTAGATGTAGAACAGTGAACACTTGGGTTCTCTAGACTTTCTCACATCTTTTGTGCAAGTAGATTTTTTTTGATATTTTTAAAATTTCAATTTCTTATTTATTTGCAGGGAGGAGCATCTTTATAGAAATCAGTTCTCTTCTACCATGAGTGTCTGGGGACTGACCTCAGCTTGTCAGGATTAGTTCTTTTACCTACTGTGCTATCTTGGTGACCCTGCAAATAGATTCCTACCTGTTGTAGGGTTTTACTGCTGTGAACAGATACCATGACCAAGGCAAGTCTTATAAAAGACAACGTTTAATTGAGGCTGACTTACAAGTTCAGAGTTTCAGTCCAGTAACATCAAGGCAGGAACAGGGCAACATCCAGGCAGGCATGGTGCAGGAAAGGCTGAGAGTTCTACAACTTCATCTGAAGGCTAGTGGAAGACTGACTTCCAGGCAGCTAGGATAAGGTCTTAAAGCCCACACCCACAGTGACACACCTACTCCAACAAAGGCTATACCTCTAATAGTGCCACTCCCTAGCCCAAGTATACAAACCATCACACTACCCATACTTTCAAAAAATGGTCTTGTGGGCTAGTGTGTTTTGTTACTAAGTAAAGAAAATTAAAATATGTGAAACTGGAGATACTCCATGTTAATATGTTAATGCCTATACCTTTGTACTATGAGTCAGCATATATGATGCCTTTTATTTCCAGTGAAATAGCTAACAAGAATTAGGATAAGGGAGTAAACGGGGTAGTGGGGAGTTTCCATGTCTAGGCCGTTACATATGGCTTTGTGAATTTCTACAGCAATTTTATCTAGCATACAGGGCTCAGTTCACTCAGTAAGCATTCTCTGCCTCCGTTAGAATCTCCCAACTAAGCATAAGCATATGCCTTTGGGTCATTATGATTAATAGTCAATATAATAAAATGCAATGGTGTTTTCTAAAAAAAAAGATATTTCCTACAAATACAGCTTTAAATAAAATATCTATTGTGAGTTTAAAAGTAGGTTTTCATCTGTGCATTTTTCTTCACCTCCATGTATTTCTCATTAACCAGCGGACTAGATCACAACATAATTTCTAGATAAGATGTAGTCTTTCCTTTTTAAATACTTTGATATTCTCATCTGTTTTTATGACATGTTACTGCATGTCTCCAGAGGCACGAAGCATTTTTATTTTCAAGTAAATTTATATTAGTTACAGTATCCAGCTGGTTTAGATATAGGATCATTTCCTGTTGGTACTGTTTCCAGGACAGTTCTTTTTTTTTTTCTCCTCACAAAAATGAAAAATGTAATTTAACAAAGATATCCTATAATTGCCTTCATATCTAGCAAGGTATCTAGCAAACTGAATACCTTATTTTATTTAAAACATCTGTCTATATAATGTCTAGCAATTGTCTAAAGCTACATCATCCATGGGAAACACAGCTGCTGCTATTTTTTTATTTAATTTATAGGGAACCAACAAAAATGTCTCTTTAATATTGTATCCTCTACATGTTTTACTACATGCGAGGTATTTTCATAAATGAGAATAACTTACCTTTTGAGTGCTTACAAATAATTTAGTCTTCTTTCAAATCAGAAAAGACTATTAGCCACTGTTTTAGTGTCAGCATGGAAACATTCTACATATAACATTACATATACGTGTGTGTGTGCAATATATTATATGTGTACATATCTAGCGATACATCACAATAAAAGGGGATCATGCTGTTCCATTTGTGTAATGAATCTTGTTTTAGAGGCACATTTTAATTGGTAGGCTGGCTTCTTAATGTTATTTGTATGTTTTCACTTACAATAAAAGTGTAAAGTCTTTTCCTGTGAAGCCTTTCTACTGATGATAGCAATCAATTGATGCTTTCTTGCATAGAGAAAGGGAGGCGCTCTACAAAAGTTCTTTGTTGTAGGCAGGGTGCTGAATGTTATATAGGAGAAACCCATTTGTAAATTATATTTATTGTATATGATCCTTGAAGCCTAAAATTAAGTGTTTAACTTTTACTAGATGATATCAATTTTAACTTAGCTGATTGTAATAACAACAGACACCTAGGCTTACAATAGGTGCATAAGGAGAAAGCTTACCTTTTCCAGGAAAATAATCAAAAGAGTCCCTTTTGGAACACCAGGCATATGAAAGGGAAATGGTTACGGTCCCCTAGTGACACACTGTTATGATTGACAGGAAAAACCAACATGCCTGCCACCTGAGACATCTTGTTCAGGAACTTTCTGGAGGGTAGTAAATTGCTGTTGGCACAAACACAAAAAGATAAAATGACTTGATTCAGCACTTTTCAATTCTGAATCCCCAAACACTAAAGAAAGAAGTAAATATTCATCAAATGATCAAAATTTATATTGATTTTTATTCTACATTAGCAGCTCAAAGTCGAGATTCTTGACAGGGTGGATGTCGGCTTGAATGATTCTCTTTGAAATGAGGATATGGGTCCTGAGCTGAGTGCTACCATGCATTCCTGAACTGTAGACCCTGATTATGGGAGCCCTAGGTGGCTGAGTTTTCAGAAGAAAGTATAAAGACACTCTTGTTTGCTTCTGTTTTGATAACTAAATTGTTTTTATTAGTATGTAAAGTAATTCTTGTTGCTCCTGCCTCCTCCCCCCCTACACTCCCTCCCCCCAGTCTCCATTTAAAGACAACTATTCTATAGAAATTCAATAGAACTGAAGTACACATAGTAGCCACAGACTTGGTAGTAGCATTTGCCAGCCTAACAGTACTGAGGGAGGGGCTGCTAGACCTGCAGGCTGAGGGAGTCAGTCCTTCCTGACTGGATCTTCACAATGTACCTTTTTAATGTTTAGTTTCTGGTGGAGAATAAAGAGTTTTCTGTAGGTTGGTGTGGAAGGCAGGGACTAGGTTCCTGCTGCAGAGTGTAAACACAGACTTGATGCATCTGTCACAGCGCAGAGATCTGCAAAGGGAACAGTAATGGAGAAACATCGAAAATTCTAGTCACCCTCTCCAGTCCACACCTTGTAATCACACTTCCCCCACAGCAGCTCATGACATAAAATGCTGAATTTTTAATGAGTTTAACGGCTTGCATTACAAAAAGGAAAGAGTGAACCGTGGATGAAGGGCCTACAGATGCAATTGTGTGTCACCTTTGTTTTTGTCTGTGAGGTGAAAGTGGTTTTTGTTGGATTAAGAAACATCTGATATGCCATTAAAACAGAGGAAAAAGGCATTTTTCTTTTTCATAAATGCAAAAGAAATCATGAAAATGTTAATTTCCCCACTTTGTATGTTACCATTTTATCATGTGTGTGTGTGCACATAAAGTTTAATTTTTTTTTTAATCAATGATAAAAAGAACATGCTGAAAAATGTGCTGTTACCTAGGCACATTTTTGAAGGATTTTATTAGTCTGATCCTTGAATGAATATTTGAGTGTTTCCAGGAACCATAATTTTTCTAGCTGTAGATTATATATTCCCTGAGGGTACACACAATGGGAAGCCTACGTTTGTATTTTGTACAACGTCTTATATATAAGACATTCAAGATGTATTTGTCAAAAAAATTTGTTGAATCCATCAACATTGTTCCAAAGAAATGTTAAACCTGTGATCCTCCTCTTCCTCAGTGAAGAAAGCTTTGCTCTCCTACTCAGGCATGGGTGCTGTCTGGAAGGTGACGTAGGTTCTCCTGTATTGTAACAGCAGTGTGTTATTTCTGTCCAGCCAGAGTGTTCCTGATCAAGGGTACGTGGATCAATGTCTAGACAGAGCCCATTTCTGTATGCAAAATGTACTTTGAATTCCCAAAGTTAATTATGTAAGAAACCTTGAAGAACTAACCATGTGAATAAAAACAAAAAGGTAAAAAGTGTGTGTGTGTGTGTGTGTGTGTGTGTGTGTGTGTGTATGGGGGGGGTACTCAATATACACGAATTTAAAAAAGAAGAAATCTGACTCTTATAATGATGATGGGAAACTCTACCACACAAACATGGACAGGAAGAACAGGATGGCAGACTCTTCAACAAAGAGCAGAGGGGGGGGAGAGGGCGCTGAGCTGCTCTGCCATCAAGAGCAGAGGTCCTGAGAACACGCCTTGCTGTGCTGGAGTAGAAGGGGAGACTGGGGAGGGCTGGTGCCTGACCTGAGTATCCAAGACAAAAGAAGAGAAAACGGAGGCAGCAGATATAGATGATAAAATAAATGTGGTTCCCCATAGCGAAGAAAGACAGGTGGGGCTAGTGCCAGAAGACTGATTAACGTTAACTATCGTCCTGGCATTATTTAACCCTAAGAGAAGCACAACACTGGGGTAGCTAATGTGCTAGTATAAATAACACAGAGGGTAGAAAAATGTAGTGCAGAAGAAAAGGTGCTTTTTCATGGACAACCGTCTTTGGTCAGTGAAGAGAATTCTAGCATACAGCTCAGTGGAGGAGTCGACTTCAGACAGAAACAGGGAGAGCCCTGGAACAGGAGGGGCCTCAGAGAACACAGAGCTAGCTGAAAGCTGGAGGTGGATTTGGTGGGAATTTGGTTAACAAAGTCTAGTATGGTATGAATTGAGGAAAAAAAATAAACTTTATTTTATTTGTGGAAGTTACTAAAGATATTCTGAGCTGCGCTGAGCACAGGAATTAAGAGAGACACTCAGAAGAAAGCAGAACATATCCAAAAGCCTGTGTGTAAGATGTGGGTTTTTTTTTTTTCTTTTTAACTGAGAGCCATGGTGTATTTTACAGTAGTCATATGGCATCACAGGGTCCCTAAGGAATATAAGTGAGATCATAGGGTGGCTCCTGAGAGACATGTCTTTGAGTTTCTATTGCTCCACAACCTAAAACAACTCTGGGAGGAAAGAGCCTATATTTATATTTTATCTTATATTTCCAGACAACAGTCCGTCTCTGGGCAATCAGGGCAGGAACTCATTCAAGCTGGAATCAGAGGCAGGAACTGAAGTAGAAGCCACAGAAGAACACTGCTTACTGTTTGCTTCTCATAGCCTGCTCAGTCTGCCTTCTTAAAGCACCCAGAACCACCAGCCCAGAGGTGGTACCTCCCTCGTTGAGCTGGGCCCTTGGATGCTATTAGACTACTGTAGATCATCAATCAAGACAATGCACCACAGGCTTGCCCACAAGCCAATCGGATGGGAGCATTTTCTCAAAAAAGGTGCCCTCTTCCTAAATGCCTCTATTGCAGACCAAGTTGGTTTAAATCCAGCACGAGGCACCTAATAAAATTATAATTGATAAGCTAAAACTCTAGATCACAGGCATACAGGAGCTGCCTTTACTGTCAACATTGTTATCTGTCTCAGGCTTTGAGCTTGGTTCATTGGTTACTCTAATATTAAAAAAATGTCTACATATGATAAGAATTCTATCTGTGTTGGCAACAGATACTAACAGCAAATGCTTATTGTGCTGGAATCTTGCCTCTCAATTGACCAGGAGCTTTAACCAGACTCCTGGATAGAGCCTCTTCCCCTTTTCATGCCCATAAATTTCCATGTTGGGGGCTGGGGAGGTGGCTCAGCAGTTAAGCGCACTGACTGCTCTTCCCTAGGTCCTGAGCTCAATTCCCAGCAACCACATGGTGGCTCACAACCATCTGTAATGGGATCAGATGCCCTCTTCTTGTGTGTCTGAAGACAACAACAGTGTACTCATATAGATAAAAATAAATAAAAAATAAAATCTTAAAAAAATTTAACAGTGTGCCTCAGTTTCGTTCCCCCCCCCCCACCCCCCCGAGACTATAGTCCTCTAATCTTGAGGGTTACAGAGGGCTGAAAACCATCTGTAACCACTTCCATGCTGTGTGAGATCAAAGACCCTACTTACCTATGGATTGAAAGCCTCAACCTCTCTGATCTGAGGGGAGCATGAGAAGGTCTGAGCTTGGAGATTGGGAGGGACCTGGAAGAGGTGTCATTACTCAAGACATCAAAGCAAGTGCAAGAAATAAAGCCTGTATTAGATTATTCTGACCAAGATTAACACCCAAAATAGTAGGGCCTCTATCATCAAGTGTCTGAGGATGGCCCATGGTGTTAGTAAATTGCTGAAACTTAAGGTAAAATCAGACAGAAGTTTAATTTGGGTATGTAAAAGAGGGCCAGGATATATTGTTCTCGCTGTCGGGTATATATACTACATCCTGTTTATAGTGGGACAAGTTCCTTTAGTCTGAACCATTTAGCGTCACCAGGTCTTAGGTATAGCAATTTTTTTTAATCAACTTAACTTTTGAGTTTAGGAGTGAGATCTCATGTACTGTAAAAAGAGTATATTTGTAGTTAATACTAATGCTATGGCAAAACATAAAATAATTTGAAAAAGGGAATACATTTAAAGGAAAGCAGCATGAGGTTATCATTACTGAGTATGTGTTAGGCAAACAGTGTCTGAAGGAAAACAGCGAATCAAATCTAAACGCAACTGAGGTGCTAGCCACTAATAAGCTTAATGTAGCTTTGTATTGTTGGAGTGGCTGTGATTTGTCCTTCCTGGCATGGCACTGGCTCATACTTAGAATTTAATGGAGAGGCCTCTAAGTCTAGAATCATGGTATGTCCTTTTAAAAAGTCTACGCTAGCCCCTTTTCTGTATTATTACCAATTATATCATCATCATCATCATCATCATCACTTGGCTATACTTTCCTGCTGAGTGTTTGAGGTCATGCATGTAGCCAAAAATTAGCCATGTTCTTCCCCTTTGACCACTAAGGTCAGCTAAAGCTCTTTAGGGAGAAGTCCTGTGGATCCTTTAGTTTTCTTTGATTTGTACCATCTTCCCTTGTGAACAATGAAGATAGTATTCTCTGTGCTTGTCCATCTCATTGTAGACCGAAGGATGAATTGTAGTTAAAATTTAGCTGTGTTATAATACTTGAAACCGGACAAGGACTTCTAATAATCTTCAACTCTGTTAAGTTTTAGTTCTCTGATGAGAAATTCAGTAGAAACCATAATTACTTCATTAGAACATAAAGTATTTGTTAAGCATGCTTTCATAAACCTACACTGTCTTTAAGTATTAACTTTCATTAAAAAATGTTGTGATATACTTTAAAACTTTGGTTTTGTCCTAATACGTTTTGTTTTAGTTTGGAACAATCATTTTCCTTAGGGGGAAAAAAATCTTCCCAATATATTTCATCTTCTTAAGATGAGAAACTTTGTTGTTTTTTTAAATCAAACATTTATTCTGTATCTTTTTTTTTCTATTTCATGGTTCTTACCTGATTTAGTTCCTTAAAATTTTTAGAAAACATTTCATTTTAAGTAAAATATTGAAAACACATGCAAAATAGGTTAACAGTTTAGAAACATTTTTTAAATCAATAAACTTAAATTAACTAATTTGTAGAGAATAGAATCCTATTATAGTAGTCACTTAGAAGCTGTTTATATAAAGAAAAAAAAAAAAGGATTTTCAACAGTGCTTCAGAGAAATCCCAGACATGCCCTGAAGAAGTTAGCAATGAGGGATGGGGCAGAGGTACAGCTCCCCTCCCCCCCCCCCAGCATCACTTTCAGCAGCCTAAATAGTTTTCCTAAACCTTTAGGAACCTCATCAAACACAATGGCACACACATTCAGTCTCAGCGTTGAGGAAACAAAGGCACATCTCCATGAGTTTGAAGCTAGACTGGCTTACATAGTGAGACTTACTCTCAAAACAAAACTTTTAGGTAACCTCGACTTAGAACCAACTAGGATTCCTGGCTTTGATGCAGAAAAGATTTCACAACTAGCCGGTATGAAGCAGAGTTTGTTTAATAAAGATATTTTCATATATGTTTAAGGATGCAGATTAAGATAGAAGTATTTAGAAGTAAGACACATCAGAAAACATGGTTATGGGCTTCTCTAGGAGAGTTGTCAAGATTAATGTTAACATTCTCAAGAAGTTTAACCCATCAAAAGATGGAGAGAGAGAGAGAGAGAGAGAGAGAGAGAGAGAGAGAGAGAGAGAGATATTATTAAAATGACTTATAGGCTGAGGCTGGCTGGCTGGCTGGCTGGGAATGACAAGTCCAAGAATCCAGTAGTTGCTCAGTCCATAAGGCTGGATGTCTCAGCTGACCTTTAGTCTATGCTGGAGTCTCTAAGAAATAGAATCTAATGCCAGTGAAGGAATGGACTTGCTAGCAAGGCAAGAACAAGCAGGCAAACAACAAAAGCTTCCTTCTTCCATGTCCTGATATATGGCTTCCAGGAGAAGGTGTGGCCCAGATTAGAAGTGTGTCTTGCCACCTCAAGAGCCAGATTAAAGACCCATGCCTTCCCACCTCAAGATCTGGATTAGCAGTGAAACTTCCTACTTCAAATTAACCAAAAGAAAGCCCTCAGAAGTATGCCTTCTTGTTGGGGTTTTCTTTTAGATATAGTCAAGTTGACAGCCAAGCATAGCCATCACACTGAGCTCCTCTCAAGGTGGAAGGAGCACAGGTAGGCTATCCATGAGGTCACAATCTCATCCTGGTGGAAGGCTATCCTGAGGTCACAATCTCATCCTGGTGAAAGGCTATCCTGAGGTCACAATCTCTTCCTAGTGAAAGGCTATCCCAAGGTCACAATCTCATCCTAGTGAAAGGCTATCCTGAGGTCACAATCTCACCCTGGTGGAAGGCTATCCTCAGGTCATAATCTCATCCTGGTGGAAGGCTATCCTGAGGTCACAATCTCATCCTGGTGGAAGGCTATTCTGAGGTCACAATCTCATCCTAGTGAAAGGCTATCCATGAGGTCACAATCTCATCCTGGTAAAAGGCTATCCTGAGGTCACAATCTCATCCTGGTGGAAGGCTATTCTGAGGTCACAATCTCATCCTAGTGAAAGGCTATCCATGAGGTCACAATCTCATTCTGAGGTCACAATCTCACCCTGGTGGAAGGAGGGATTGTAGAAGACCACGGCCGTCATAGGTGGCTTTGTTGGCTCTCTGTTATTGCTGAGAATAGTGTTTGAATTCCCTAACCTGCATCCTCCAGTAAGCACCCTTTACTTTAAGCTCTTTATTCAAATGCCCTAAAGCTCCAGTCACCATTTTGAGTGTATTATGTCCTTTCATGACTTTGGGCCCTTAAAGAAATCAATTATTCTGCCTCTGGAGATGGCTTCACCTACCAAAGCCATACTTAATCACCTCAGTTCTGGCTCCGACACCACCTCTGTCACCTGTGCTGCCTCCTCTGCCTTCAGGTGTTTGTTTTATTTCCGATTACAGTGTCACCTGGCACAGACCTTTACCTTCTATGTTGTACTCCTTTAGAGGAAGAGAATGTGTTTTGTCTTCCTTCTACTCACAGCAGCTGGCAGTTCCTCAGATAAAATAAACTCTCAGCAAATGTACAAGTGATAAATGGGTGGGTGGACAGCACACGTCATCAACAATTACTTGTCTAATGCTAGTCTTGGTCCAGACACTAGCAAGGTGCTCAGAATGTAAAATTTCAAGGATGCAGACACTAATATTTGCAATTCAAAGACAATCTGAAAGTATATCAAACATCAAAGTAAGAAGTTTACATCTGCATGTGTTGTGTAGGACAGTAACCTGGTCTTGAAATAAAGAAAGCACTGTTCCAATAGTGCCATTGAGAAAGGACCCTCTGAGAAGTAGCACATCAGGTGCAAGCTGAAAGGTAAAACATCATCAAAAGAATGTTCTAGAGAGAGGGAATAATACATGCAAAACCACAAGACAACAAATCCCCCAAATTTGGAATGTTTATAGAATTAAAGAAGGCCAATATAACTAAGGAATGCAAGAACATTGACATTAAGAGGGAGAATGTCAAAAATCTAGCCTAGGCAAGAAATTGCTTAGCCTGTAGAAACTTGTTTCTTGGGTCTGAGTGAGCCAGGAGTGAGCCAGTTCATGTTTTACAAGGACCACTCTTGACAATGTCAGTGAAAACAATTGGAGGGATAGAAGTGTTTGATAGGAGATACATGCTAGATAAGAATTGTTATAAGACGCAATGAAGGCTTGAAGGAGGCCATAGTGATGCTGGATCAGAGAGACCAGAGATACGCTGTGGAGGATGAATCCCTATCAGAAGGGTTGACTCATGGGAACTGAAGACAAGAAGTCAAGATGACCTTTTAGCTTTGGCTGTTTGTTTAACAAGGATCAAGTATGTGAAGGACTGAAGCATTCAGAGAATTTGAGAGTGCAGACTTAACGTTTTAAACAGAGAAACCCAAAGCAATCTACATCAGGTGTCTGGTGTGAAACTCAGGGGGGTGGCTGAAGGCATTACTATATAGATGACATTTAAAGCAATAGTTAAAGCTATGAAGAAAAGAGCCCAGCCCAAGCTCTGACACACCAGTGATCTTAGCTGTGACGCAGCATGATCAGCTGGGGAACGGTATATACAGCGAGTGTGGGATGTTGGAGAAATGAGGTAAATGCCTGAGGATTTACTGCACCAGGAGTGCCAAGCTGTGCTAACGCCCAGGCTGGAGGGAGGAGGAGCCATTTCCTCTTTTCATGGCATCCTCTGTGCCAGGGAATTCGCATCCCATTCTAATTTCAACTGTTGCCTCTGAGTTAGTATTTAAATCCCAGTGTCCTACAAGATCGAACATCTTGCTCTGATTGTCCCACCAATATCTCTAGCCCAGTTCACTTGCTGTATCTGCTCAACATCTCTGCAACCTGAAAATGCAGAGGCACACCCACCACTAAAGTCTCATTCTTTCTACTTAATAAAAAGGTTCCAATCTCATCTTAGCTTTTCTATAATATCTGTCAGGCTCAGTTTCTATATGTAAAATACAGTGAAGTTTTAAAGTACTCACAGTTATCCTAGATGATAATTAAAACTCTTTTATCCCAAGAAATAGTGACACTGGTTTTAAAAACGAAATTTTCTTCAAAGCCGTCTCCTTCAAGTTTATGTTTGGATTAAAGTATAGTAGTAAAAAACTTAAGTCTACAAATCTATAAAAAGAATTTAGAATGGCAGTGCCACTCAATCTTAGCAAAAACAAACAAATAAAAATCCCCATGTAGTTCTATTGTCATCAGCGCATTCTGAATGAATTAAAAACAGAGGCAGACAGGAGATGGGCAGGGAGGACCTGGGATGTCTTTTCATCTGCTTGTAATGAAGGGAATTTTCTATGCGAGAAAGAACTTAAGTAAGAGACTAATTATATTTTGAGTTGTTTTCTGAGCTCTTTTTCACACTCTACTGTTAGGATGTTTCATCTGTACACAGAAATGGCTGTGGATAAGCCGGGCAGTGGTGGCGCATGCCTTTAATCCCAGCACTTGAGAGGCAGAGGCAGGTGGATTTCTGAGTTTGAGGCCAGCCTGGTCTACAGAGTGAATTCCAGGACAGCAGAGAAACCCTGTCTCGAAAAGCCAAAAAAAGAAGAAGAAGAAGAAGAAGAGGAGGAGGAGGAGGAGGAGGAGGAGGAGGAGGAGGAGGAGGAGAAATGGCTGTGGACCACTAAGGGATGAAGGCTGACTATTTTTCTGAGTGGGAGTGGTGATAAATCTCTGTTCTGTCTTCTTTATGAGCCTTTTTGTGAACTGTGGCACGCACTTGTGAGATCACTGTCCAGAGTGAGCCATGGCCCAGCATATTACTTACGTAGCTGACAGAAGCCTCCACAAGTGTGTTCCTAATGGCTCGGATGTGTTATTCTAATGGATTTTCTACAGAGTACCCAGTCCAGGTCAACTTCCTCACTATGCCCCTTGATTGCTGATGGAGGGGAAGTTGTAGCATTTGGGAGATAGTTCTTAAATTCTTTGACTATTATTTAATGCCTCTGTGTCATCTATTGGCCTCAGAAAAAATTGACATAAGCTTTTAAAGAAGATTTATTTATGTGTGTATGTGTTTGAATGTATGCTTGTATGTGTATGTATGTGTGTGTATGTGTGAATGTATGCTTATGTGAGTGTGTCTGTGGGGGAAGGAGTCATGCTTTGAACTGTGTGTGTAAAGTCCAGAGAGAGTGCTAGATCTCTCAAAGCTAGAGTCACATGTTTGAGTTCTCCTGGGCTTGTTCTATGGGTCTTGGATCCAAACTCTTACCTTGACAATTGTGAAACAAGTGCTCTTCGTCATCCAGCCATTTTATCCTCCTGATAGGCTCGTTACAACATTTTCAAATCATTGATTAGCTTTATTCTTTAAAACATATTCTTAGGGAGCTGGAGCAATAGCTCAGTGGTTAAGAGCACTATCTGCTCTTCTAGAAGTCCTGGACAACTTAATATGTTGTATGTAGTTTCTTTGGTTTGTCAAATTTGTGATGCTTGACATAAAATTCAAGGCATCACCATGCTGGGTAAGGGGTCTATCACTGAGCTACATCCATACAAAATTACAAAATAAGGACAACACTGCTTCATTCCCTTCCCTTCTTCCAAACCTTCCCATACATTACACCCATAATGTCTCACCAACACAACTACTCAGAGATGAGCTGAACAAGGACAGCACTAGACACGCCCAAGTGGCCGGGGATAGCCCAAGAGACCTCAGCCCTATACAAAGACCTGCAAGCAACTAAAGAATGCTGAAAGCAGGAGAAATAGTCTTCCCCAGGAAAGAGCACACCAATTAGTTATCCAGTACCAATGGTTAGCCCTGAAAGCATACATACATGCAACATTATGTAGACTGAGCAAGTTATATTTAAAAAATATTTGTACACACACACACACACACACACACACACATATATATATATATAATTCTTAATCTGATTGAATCTCTTCTTATTCAAGTCAGTAGGTTTGAGAAATATAACCTAGATGGGTGAGTAGTGACTACCCAATAGCTGAGTATAACTGTTTTTCTAGGAAAATACACAGTGGAATTATGAACTCACTTTAAGGTTGATCAGAACTGTTAGTGGATGTGTTTAATCTTGTGAAACATACTAAAAGAAATCCAAGAGTACCTGGGTCCACAGCACGTGAGAACTCAGCCCTGCCTCCTCCCCTCCATCACAGAGAAGCATGCCCTTGAAGAGATTTCATTTCCAGCCGCAGCTGTGTTCTAGGGAACCCAAAGCCACAGGGACTGTGACAGCGGCAATAAAGAAAGCATCATGTGTTTCCGTGCAAATAGAGTTCAGCATTCTTTAACCTCTTTAACCTGGGTTTCCATCCCATGTGCAGTCACCAAAGGTAGATGCTGATGTGGAAGTCAGGAAGTGCATGCTGACAGGAGCCTGGCATAGCTGTCTCCTTAGAGGTCTGCAAGAGTCTGACATATTCAGAGTCAGATGCTCACAGCTAACCATTGAACTGATCATGGGGTTCTCAATGGAGGAGTTAGAGCGAAGACTGAAGGAGTTGAAAGGGTTTGCGACCCCATGAGGAGAGCAACAATACCAACCAACCAGAGCCCCCAGGGTCTAAACCACCAGCCTGGGAGCACTTAGGGAGGGACCTCTGGGGAAAAAATAGAGGCCGCAGCAGTGGAGTCCCAGTGAGTTTCCACGCTGCCGGTCCCATATGCGGGAGAAGGTCTAGGGTTCCCGAGGCCTAGAGGCTTTGGCGGCAGCAAGCCCCAATGACACGAGGAAGTCCTTGGTTACAAAAGGGTTTATTGTCATGGAGGATGGTAGATGGATCTGGTTGTACCCTCGTAAAACTCAGGGCAGTCCCGAGTTATATAGGGAGGGAGAAAGGGGGAGGATCTGGGGAGGATCTAGGGAGGCATGCTTAATTTGCTCTGTCCTCTGGCCTTCATTAGTATGTAAATCCCTAGGGCCTGAGGCCTCTAGTCACACCCTCTACCTGTGCACTTTGGGAGGGGGTGTTATGGCCTATGTGTCTGAACAATGTATTTCTATGGAGACTAAACTGCTTTTCAGGACCCTGGGTTCTGGGGGCATGCCGAACTCCTGCTGGTTCTCACGCAGAGTCTCAGGGTTCTAGGCAACTGCCCAGCCATGACCCAGAATACCCTTACACAGTCCCACAGGGACCCATGGCTCCAGCTATATATGCAAGGGAGGATGGTCCTGTCAGGTATAGGTGGGAGAGGAGATCCTTGGTCCCATGAAGGCTGGACGTCATGTGTGGGGGAATTTGAGGGTGGGGAGGTGGGAGTGGGGGGGTGCAGGTGGGGGCACATCCTCATAGAAGCAGGAGGAAGGAGGATGGAATAGGGGGTTCCTGGGCAGGAGGGGGGGAAATGGGGTAAGGGGAGAACATCTGAAATGTAAATAAAATATCCAATAAAAATTAAAAAAAGAAAAAGAAAGCATCACGTGTTTCTGTGCAAATCGAGTTCAGCATTCTTTAACCTCTGGTTGGCAAAATAATAATAATAGTAACAATAATAATAATTATAATTAATAATAATAATAAAAAGAAAAAAGAAAAAATGAACATTAATTGAAATTAATTACTTTCTTTAGTGAAATTACTGTTTCTTTTGCAGTGAGCGCCCAAGTGTTTATGAAAGGTAACAATTTAAGTCTACACGTAAAAAAGTCACTATACTAATGATTTAAAATTAGTAAGATGATAGTAAAGAGTTAAAAAAGCAATAAATGAAGTATATTACCATTATTAAATATGTAGTAGAATTAATAGTAGGCCTTTTACTTCTCCCCAGTGAAGAAAATAAAAAGGCATTCAGAAAAGAAATAAATATACATACATGAAATATCCCAGCGTTGTGAATTGGAAGGAGACTTCTTATAAAAGCCTAGGCATGCCAACACGAGGAAGAGTATTATTAAGGAATTTCACGGAATCTTTATGCAAAATTTTATTGTGCCGTGTTATGATCTCAGGGATAGTTTGTGATATTTACTGAGCCTTCTGAGAGTTCATTTATTCAGGTCATATTTTAAGAAAGAACTTCTAAGATTCAGATCTATAATGTAATTCTGCGATATGCCCAGCTGATCCTATTAAATCCAACCCGGCACCAGAAGTATAATGATGTGAACAATTCCCTTTCTTTAAGTTGTTACACCTCACTTGAAATGCACTCCTGGATTAAAAGAGTGATTCTTCTTTGCTTTTCTCTCCAGGCTGAGGTTCAGCTCTGCTACCTGGAGGCGCAGAGGGATGCGGTGGAGCAGATGTCTCTCAGGCTGTACAGTGAGCAGTACACCAGTGGTAGCAAGAGGAAAGAAGAGTTTGCCGACATGTCGAAAGCGCATTCGGTGGGAAGCAATGGGTAGGGGACTGTTTTTTTCGTCGTTTTAGACTCACTTATCTACTTTTTGAGCGAAGTTCCTCCGGCAGGTATTAGGCGTGCTTTCCTTCCCAGCTAGCAGACGAGGAAACGCTCAGTCAGGTGCTGGAGTTGAGGGTGGTGGGTTTTTATCAGCCTCTACCATCTAAGCTAAATCTTTTGACTTGTGTTATTGTCTGTAAAAGATAGCCTTGTGATTTAGGAGTGCTTTTGAGATTGTGTTTTATCCATAATATTGGTCTTTCTTCTTCACAGATTATTTTCAAAATGTATATCCCCTCCCTCCTAACATCTCGGCTTATGTTAAAGGCCGTTTATGGAATTTCTGAGCACCAGAATTTCATCAGAAACTTAGAAGAACGTAAGATTGAGATCCAGTAATTGTTTAGAGACCATAGCTTAGCCTCATACCTTCACACCAAGTCAGCTGAAATTATAGACTAGTTCTTGGCATTTTTTTTTTTTTTAATATTTGGGACAGGGTCTCAGGTATTTCAGGGTTGACTTGAGCTCAGTGTACAGTAGTGGCTAACCTTGAACTCCTGAATCTCCCATCTCTACATCCTGAGTCTGAGGTGAATGCTACCATGCCTGGAAGGACTAACCCCTGTGATGTGGATAGTGTATGAAAGGAGGCAACCGTGTCTGTTCTCCATGAGGAAATTTTATTCAGCCTTAGTTATATGGTTCCACATAGATACAATTATTTACCTGCAGTCTTCAATAGTTGTCATGTATTTAGATATTTCTGAATTTCTGCAAAGCTATACAGACATTGCCCAGTGCATTTATATGTTTCTCTATTTTCTAACTCAATTCTAATATTCAACAGATGATCACTGAAGAGCAAAAGTAAGGATGAAGTTAAGTTATTTCATAGTTTTAATAAGCAATCATCTTTTTCACTTTTATACTTGGGCTAGACAACAAGAGATAGACATTATTCTCTGAGGTTGCATTACATGTTTATAGTGTGATGTAAATCTGTACAAATAACACTGCCCAGAGTATACCCCCAAAATATTCTGCAGCAGGAAAGAAGCCTATTTTTGTACTTGAGTGCATTTTTTGTCTTTTTGAAGACAGGGTCTCACTATGTACCTCTGACTATCTTAGAACTCATTACATGGACCAGGCTGGCCTTGAACTAACAGAGATCCACCAGGCTCTGCCTTTTAAGTTCTAGAATTAATGGCGACCACTACTACATATACCTGGCTTGCATTTATCTTTTGAAGTTCTTAGATTTGTAATGGACTTACAATGATCATACAATGTTGAGGGTTAAATTAGCCCATAGATTAGAGATTATGTCCTATTACATATATATAAAAAACCCTCAGGGTATAAAAACTATAAGATAAATATTAGATACACATTTGATTAGAAATGAGAACAAATAATCCATATGATGTTTTCTACACACAAGACCTGTTATATATTTAGTTGATTTGTGCTACTTGACTCAGTAGACTCAGAATTTTTCTATTCACTAGAGAGTAAGGACAGCAGCAACTGAGAAGGGAAAAGAGAATGGACAATCAGCTGCTTTGAGGCCTTAAAGTGCTTTAAGTTCCCAAAATGCCTAAGCAGGCTCCAGTGTGCATGCAACATCAGGCTTTAGGTCACACTGGCGTGTTTTCTAAAAGCCTCGGGATTGGGCAGCATCTCGTGCTTCTGACCTCAGATTCCAAGGACCCAACCTGTGTACTCACTCTGGGCTCTATGCATCATAAATCTACCCTGGGAATTGCTTAGTTAGCAACAAGCATTGTTCTGGGATGTGGGAGTAGGTGAACTTTCCTGATAGCCTTTGTTTATGCTCCTTAGGGTGCTGAAGGCTGTTCATTGTGCAGAAATTTAAGAGTACACTGAAGGAGAGCCAGCTATTTAATCGCAAGAACAGAAACCTAGACTGCCTTGTAGCCCTTGTTTACACACAGAGAAGCACTGTTTGAGAAATCCCTGTGGGTGAGGTTATCTGAGGTGTCTTGCCCTCAAGACCCTGCTCCCACAGTCACATCTGTAACTCAGAAGCCTTACAAACACAGCCTTGTAAAATTATTTATCCCAACGATAGATAAACTTCATTAACCATTACACAGCATGAGTATTGTTTCTGGTAAGCAAACGTGGTAATAGTGTGGGCTTCGCAGGGTCTATATTCCAAATGCACATATTCAATAGGCTAAAGAGGACATTAAGTCAGTAACCCAACTCCTATACTTTCATGTTCTCCCCATTCTTACACACATGCCCAGATGCTGTGTACTAACATAGTTGTACAAGAATACTACAGAGAAAACGTAACTGCCACAGTGAATGGTGTTCTTAAGTTTCTACAAGTTTTATGTAATAAAAACATTCCTTTAAAATGAATTTATAATCTCTGCATTGGTGTTTATTAGGGTGGCATATCAGAGTTAATACCCAACTATCAATTTTGTGCTTAGCAGCCTTGGGTGGATGCACTGAGAGGATTTTCCTGAATGCAAAGGGCCACGTTCTAATGAGAGCACATGCTCACCTGTGAGAGATACATACGTATACATGATGGGCTTTTGTATCCTATCATGGAACCATGACTTCTGGATGGCCTGCAATCTATAGGTCTTTGTGGCTTTTCAGGGAAATAAACACCATTACTTTTATTTTTTTTAAGTGAGAAGCAATATTGATTGTTTTGTTTCTTTCAACAAGCAATTTCTTCGCCGAGGGCCCACTGTTTGCATGGTTTGATGCTCGAAGTGTGACTCTTCAACAACCTGCACTCTGTATGCTTCGTAAACAGGCACCAGCTCTTTTTTCAGGTGTCTCTTCCTATAAAGAGTTATGCGATTTCACTGTTCAAGTAGTATTTAAAGTCGCAGTCTAATGTATTCGGTAGCTATGTACTTACTGAGAAAACTTAGTTGATTTTTTGTCATACCTTCTGTTCAACATATACATCAGGAAATTAAAACACCCAACAACTGTATGATTCTCTAGCCCAGGATAGAAAACTTAAAATGGAACTATTAAAAAAAATCACAGCTTAGAACTTTGGATCATGAATATAATGGCTGCTGGGCGTGGCTGATGCCTTTTGTCTCAGTGGGAGAAAGAGATAGATTGTGTTTGAGGGCGTTCTGTGAAACAGCAAGATTCTGTCTCAAAAACTACAACAGCAAAGAGAACAACAAAACAAAAACGTGGACAGTCTAAAAGTCATACTATCTCCTCTCCAAGGGTTTGATCTGTACCCTGGACAAGCTTTTTATCATAAACCCTGCATCGTGCAAATTCCATACTATATACAACTTACCATGAAAAAACGCAGAAGTCTAAAGGAGATTTTATTCCACAAGGATGTTTTTGGCAAAACCCTGCAAAATGGTGTATGTGATACATGTCTGTGAGTTCAGCTACTTGAGGATGCTAAGACTTGGAAGCTCGCTGAAGCTGAAGACTTCAAGAGTACTGAGACAATGTGTCCAATATGTGGAACAAAACCCTCAGAAAACTCAAATTCACTCATTAATTTGACCACCATGGTTAAGTGCTTTCTGTAGTTAAGCTTTGCATAAAGTAGAGATCCACTGGGAGAAAATGGGATGAGCTTTACACACAGTTTAGTTTTAGGAGCAGGCAAATCTACAACCTAAACGGTAAAGTTAGAAACATGAGAGGGTTAGAGACGGACTCCTGGTTAGCAGAACTCAATTTGGACTGTGTCCAGGAGAACAGGAGCAGATCTGAGAAGACAACAGAGAGGGCCATGGAGGTGAGAGAATTTCTCAGTGTAATCTGAAAAGTCCTTGCTGAACCAATATCTACAAAATTAGATCATAGCTTCACATTTAGCTGTGCAATAGGAGAGGGGAAATTGGGTTCTCAAAACTGATGAGACAGATTCCCGAAGCACAGTCATGTCCTGGCATTCAGTGCACTTCTTGAATTTGGTATCCTGCCTGGTGCATGCTAGGTGCTCACATGAATAAGTAGCTGAAACTGATGTGGAACCAGCAAAAGTCTAGAGGGTCAGTAACTAGATCACTGATGGTCCCTTACTCTTGAAAGCAAGATAGCACGCCGAAGAAATGGAGAAACACATTTGAAAAGGAGGTTAACTCCAGCTCCTGGATTTATTCGTTGTGTGTGGTCTTAGCTGTGGTCACCAATGGAACCTTAAAGCTAAAAGCATCCGCTTCCTCCACTGCTTGCCCAAAGTGCTTAAAATTCTCATTCTATGGGCGGTTTGGAGTAGGGGTGGGTGGGTGGATTAATGATTAGGCCTAAAACTCGTTACTTACTAAGAGCCCGTTTCAGTGTTTTTTAGAGTGTATTCTCTGAGACAGGAACATCAAGGCCTCCTATGAATTTGCTAAAGCACCCTCTCTGGATTTCAATTATTCCAATAAATTTGGAGAATATGGGAATAGACAGTACAGTCATCCTAAGTGAGCAAGCTTCAGGAAATGGTTTCTGGAAGTTTGGGAAGCACTACTTGGGACAATGAAGTTTTTTTTTTTTTCAGGTTAGGAATTAATATAAAGTATGCTAAAATGATGGAAGGTTGAAGATGTAATACGTAGACAGTCCTCTGAGGACTTTAGGATAAAGGGAATGAGAGACAGAGAGGCACTCTGATGCCCCAGGTGCTCAAATGACTTTGGTGTTACTAAAGACTTAGTGCATATTGAAAAACCTCTTAAACAGAGGCCATGCAAGAAGACATTGGTGATATGAAGTCAATGACATACAAAGAATTTTGATAGGCAAATATAACCCAAAGGAGAATCATCCAGGCTTGGAAATAAAAACAGCAAACAGCATGTTTCCCCAAATGAAGCAGCATCTGAAAATAGCTAGAACAGTCAAAGAAGTTCATGACAGGAAGTGACAGTGTTCTAGAGGCTGGGGAGATGGCTCAGTAGGATAAAATACCTGATGGGCAAGCTCAAGAACTTGAGTTTGAATCCACAGCCCCCACATAAAAACTGGCCATGACTTTGCAACCCTAAAACCCCAGCACTGGGTGGGGGTGTGATGTCAGAGACAAGTGGATCTCTGAGAAGTCACAGCTAGCTCAACTAGCCAGAACAGTAAATTTCCTGTTCAGTGAGATACTCTGTCTATGGCAATAAGGTAGAGAATGATGATACTTTGTATACCTAGAATTTCTAAAGAATAAAGAATATTTAAAAAATCTGTACCTTCTTACCCATGACATTAGATATACTCAGAATGCTTCTAATCAAATAATATCTATCTCTAGAGACAGTCCTGTGTTCTCTCTAATCTAATTCAATGAGAACATGTACCAGGTTAAAAACTAAGACTAGAATTTCAGTGGCACCATGCTCCTTTATGGCTACACAACCTTGATTAAGACGTTTAACCTCTCCAAGATTCATTATTAGTATATACAGTGGGAACCATTATCGTAGTGTATTCATTCAGGAAAATTTCTGCAGTAAGAAAACGTGAGGATTTATAAAAAAAATACAAAAATATATGTGAAAAAATCAGTTAATTAAATATTTATTATGCAAATATTGCATTTCTGAGAGTATCATGAGCTACTAGGAATGCAAAAGCGTACAAACGGTTTCATCTCAAAAGTCTGGATGGAAGGACAGAGAGACAAAGAAAAAAGGAGAACCAATGCCTTAGATAAAACATCAAAAATTACTGGACTGAATTCCAGACATCCATCATTACAGGACTATTGAGGCTGATTAGCGCAGCCTGGCTTGGAAGGGTAAGGGAGACATAGGAGAGAAAGGAGTGTTTGGGTTACATGAAAAGGTCTGTACATTGTAGTAAGTGGGAGAACGGTGGTGGGGGGCTGCAGATATGAGACAGTAAGTATGCAGAGGATATACACTGACGATAGCTGGAGAAGCACACAGAGAAGGTTCCCAACTCTGCTTGCTTGGTCAGGGGGGATTCCCAAGGGAGATTTTAGAAGATGTATCATTATCCATGTATAAGGCTTCCTCCGCATCTGGAGGAAATTGAACAATGTTTGTTGGAAACTGGGGTGGTAGGAGTGGGGGTGGGGATGTAGCCAAGGTTTGTATCTTATACCGAAGAAAATAGAAATGTCATTCTCTCATCATACTGGATTTTAGCATAAAATTTCTTCCCAACCATATATAAGTTATTCCTGCACGTCAGCCTGAATGAAATGGCAAAGGGCTAAAAGTGTGATAGAAAAGATGAGAAAAAGACACGCCTCTTGATTAGTGCGAGAACACATACAAAATGCACATATAACATCCTCGAAGAGAACTGGTATTGACAAGTGAAAAGAAATGAATCACTATTTAAAATATTGCTTGATTAAAGACCAGGTTTGTTTGTCTAAATTAATTAAGCAATAAGATACGGTAAGTGGCTTTAAACACCTGAGAAGAGACATAAGCACCCTGGATCTCAACGCCTCGGGGGATCTTCCTGGGCTTCTACTGAGCAATAGGACACACATTTCTATCCAGTTGAATGCATTGTGCTCCATTCAGCACCCTGCCCTCCAAAACACACAAAGAACATTTTTAATTTCTGCTTGATGAGTATTTTTGGAACCTGTTAATATAAAATATTTTCTATGGGTTTTCCACTAGTCATCCACTAGTCACAGAAATGAAGTACGCTGTCTTACATGTACTGGTATTGAAATTATCCTTACAAACGAGTTAAATCACTAGACATCCTCAATAAACGGTCACTCTAACCTGCATTTTTACTCCTGAGTCTTACTCTATCCCAGTATAATAAGTAGCCGATTGGTGTTTGATTCAGATCCTTTTGGCTCCTTCAAGAGTGATTAAAAGTATTAAAAATGAAAAATGTAGTCAGAGAGTCAAAAATAGACAGGCTCGGTGTTGTATGCCTGTAAACCCAGCTATCCAGGAGACTAAAGCAAGATCACCAGAGCTCTGCAGATTATAAAAATAAGACTTTGGGTGCTAAAACCTACAGAAAACACTAGCCAAGAGAAACATGCTCACTTGGTACCACTAGTCTATGTTCTTTGAATATGTAAGTTCATTAAATGTAGACACTTAGGTAGTTTTCTTGTAACCCATCCATACCAGGGGCCAACAAACTGCAAATCAGAGAAGGTTTGAAATCTATTTTGCAAGGAGGTATGACTTCAAAGTTATTAGTTAATAGTAAAGTTAACTAATAAAGATTTGTGTATATTGCTTCTGTCTATAGAGCAGGCATACTGATAGGTGCCAAGAAGGACAAAATGCTAACAGACCTTGAGAAGACAACTTGGATAAACCTATCCAAACACATTGTAGTATGCAGAACAGGAATGTTTTAAAGTTACTGTTTTTTAGCCGGGCAGTGGTGGCACACGACTTTAATCCCAGCACTTGGGAGGCAGAGGCAGGTGGATTTCTGAGTTCGAGGCCAGCCTGGTCTACAGAGTGAGTTCCAGGACAGCCAGGGCTACACAGAGAAACCCTGTCTCGAAAAACCAAAAAAAAAAAAAAAAAAAAGTTACTGTTTTTTGATCATTCTTCCACTTTCTTCCTCAAAGGATTTGAGTCACATTATAAAATTACTGATAATAAGACAAAAAGCTTCATGACAACAACTTAGGCAAAAATAAAATAATTATAAGAAAAACTAGAAGTGAAATATTTTTATTGGATGTTTTATTTACATTTCATATGTTATCCCCTTACCCGATTCCTCTCCCCCCTCCCCCGCCCAGGAACCCCCTATTCTATCACCCCTCCTCCTGCTTCTCTGTGGATGTGCCCCTACTTACCCCCCCAATCCCACCTCCCCACCCTCAAATTCCCACCCACTGGGGCATCCAGCCTTCATGAGACCAAGGATCTCTTCTCCTACTTATGCCTGACAGGGCCATCCTCCCTTACATATACAGCTGGAGCCATGGGTCCCTCCCTAAGTGCTCCCAGGCTGGTGGTTTAGACCCTGGGAGCTCTGGTTGGTTGGTATTGTTCCTCTCCTCATGGGGCCGCAAACCCTTTCAGCTCCTACAGTCTTCACTCTAACTCAATGGTTCAATGGTTAGCTGTGAGCATCTGCCTCTGAAAATGACAGACTCTTGTAGACCTCTAAGGAGACAGCTATACCAGACTCTTGTCAGCATGTACCTAATGGCTGTGGTTTGGCACCAGGAGTTCCACCCTCCAAAGAAAAAAATAAAATTTCATTTCATTATCAATGCATGGTCATATATATATCAATTTAAAGCAATCTCTTACTAAGATTTGATATAAATTTTTCATTATTTGAATATGAAATGTCTTTGACATGTTTTTGAGCATTTGGTGTCTAGTTGGTGGCACTGTTTTGGGAAGCTGAGGAAACCTTGAGACCTAGAGACCTAGTGAGCAGAGGCGGGTCACTGAGGAAGGGCCTCACATCCACCATTAGTTCTGTACTGATTCCCTACTTCCTGGACCAGTGTCCACGTGAAGAATTTCATTCGGTGTCCCTCCTGCCATGGACTCATTCCTCCATGCTTTCTCTTGCCAGGACAGAGTGAAATTCCCTGAACCATTGGGTGAAAATAAATCCTTCCTCTCTTAAGTCACTGCAATGAAAAAGTACCTAACATACTTTCCTATAGGATGTTCTGTTGTCTACAGCACAGGTATCAAACCCAAGTCCTTACACGTACTACAGAACTATTCTATCATTGAGAGCACCTATTGCTCCTTAAGTGAAAGCAAGGCCTCTGTGTTACATCTCTAAAGAGAACTAAATCTTAGAGCAGTTTTAGGATGTAAACTGTGCAATAATGCCTAAGGATAGAAGAGTGGTGGTATAAGTGACTAAGACCCTGAGTACAGCACTCTTTGAACAGGGTCAGCCTCCATAGGGACAAAGTCCTCTTAAATGAGCATTCGCTATCAGGACCTGGCAACAGGTTGTTTATCTCATCTCATGACTCAAAGGTAAGTATTTCCTATTTAACATTTGATAACTAGTGATACCTAAAGTAGGGTGGACACTTTTACTAAGAGGTGAGCTCCTAAAGCCACAACCAGCATACATACAGCTGGCCTGGATTCTGAGCCCCATCAATGCACATTTCTAAAACAAAACAACACAACAACAACAAAAATCAGTCTGGTGTCTCTTGGTTTGCCTTAAGAAATATAGGTTCTTCTGTCGTTCTCCCAAATTTCTCTAAAATTCTTCAGGAAGTTTTTCAGTTTGTTGACTTATCTGAAAATTTGATCAAGAGTTTGACTTCCTCTCAGCCCTACAGAATCCTGAAAAGGACAGAAAGAACACTCAGAGGAATATATGTGGGCATTTCTAAATCTATGGATTATATCTGTTATTTCACTGATAGATGCTTGTGAGCAGGTGGTCTATGAGGAAGGAAGACCCATTATAAACAAGTTTCTAGACTTGATTTTACTTTTCTTAGATATTTTCATGTATACATATACATATGTATATTTGGTTATATATTTAAGCATATACATATATATGTACACATACACACACACACACACACACACACACACACACACACACACACACATATATATATGTGCTGCTGGAAAAACCTCCATATTCTTTTTTTATTTATCAATGGCAAAATCAGGCTGCTTGTCTCCTGAGGACGTTGCTCAGGAATTTTCATTCAAAATAGTAAATTATTGTCCACACTTTAATATTTCTAGAGTGGAAAGGGATTCTATATGAAACTGAGCCTATCAGGTTCCACACCTGGAAAGCTAAATTTGGTCTGTAATGATACTATGATTGGGCTAGCCAGCACTGTTATAGCCCATCTCCGTGCTCCTTATTCTGTACGGAACAGAGACTCATGGGAGATTCTGAGATATTATTAGTATTTTCCTTCAGTAAATCACTTATATTATATTTTTGTAACATTTTCTTACCACTTCCTTTTACGTCTCTTTTAAGAACCAGGGGCAAACTTCTCTGCTCAAATAATGTGAACAATAAATGTTAGTGACTATCTGGGGAAAGAGTCAATATGCTGAAAATGTTTCGAAACTTGGGTCATTTAATAAAACTTTTAGTATAGGCAGGTGGGTGATTCTTAGACATTTGTTAGTGCAAATTAACCATAAAATATAAAAACGATATGTGTGTATACATATAAAATACATATATGTGAACATCTAATACTCAGCTTAAGGTAGAAAAGCAACAGATATTTTAGTATTATCTTCTCTTCAACCTATAATCGCTCTAATAGGATGATTTCTTAATTTGGTTGTCTGTTTTAATCAAAATTCCTCAGTGGGCCAAGTTAAGGCCTCATATATTCACACACACCTCCCTTTGATTTCACTTGGGTGACACTGTATCGTTAAAGCAAAGTTTAAGTTGAAATGTTGAGTTAATGATGCCCACTTTAAATACCAAAGGCTGAATGCATTTGTGTATTAAACACTTAGCCAGTCAAACAGAATTCCCATCAGGAGTTCAAGAAAACAGTATTTCTGAAACTATGCTAGCCCTACAAATATATATTGCCATTCTATCTACAAGGGCTGTGCCAAATCCACCAAACCAATTTGATAGTCTGTCTATCTATCTTTTTTCTTTTCTTTTTCCCTTTCTTTCTTACTTTCTTTCTTTTTTTTGGATAAAAAGTCTTGGAATCTTTTTTAACAGTAACATGGGTGAACAAGACACTCAAATATCATTTTGGCAATCAGCTGTAGTTATTAAACCCAAACAGGAATAAACACTGAAAAAACATTATTTGTACATTTCTCAAGGTCATGCCTCTTTTCTCTGTTTATCTGTTTGTATTAGGTTGTCCAACTGTCCTAGTCACTGTTCTAGTGCTGTGAAAAGACACTATGACCAAGGCAACTCATATAAAAGAAAGTGTTTATTTGGGGCTGGCTTACATTTTCAGAGGTTTAGTCCATTGTCGTCATGATGTGAACCAGGGAGCAGGCATGGCAAAGCATGGTGCTAGAGAAATAATTGAGAGATTCAGCCTGATCTTCAGGCAGAAAGAGAGAGGAAGCTTGCCTGAACTTGGCATGGACTTTTGAAACCTCAAACTCCCAGTGACACTCTTCTTCCAACATGGTCACACTTTCTAATCCTTCTCAAATTGTGTCACTCCCTGACGACTAAGCATTCAAATATATGAGCCTGTGGGGATCATTCTTAGTCAGACCATCGTAACGATCAACTAAACACATTCTTGATTCTACATTTGTCTAACAAAAACTGACTTGTTACAAGACTGTTTATTCCCATGATTAAACATTTAAACCTCTTAAAATGGAAATATAATATTTAGAACAGAATGTCCAACCCTTCAGGCCCAGGGATGAGACAGTGGAGGAACCTTTGCTTAGTCTATGTGACCACACATCCTAGCACTGCAAAACAAACACAACTATTTTCTTTTTTATTGTGAGCCAATTTAATATAGGTATATGACAGTTTAAAGAAAGAGTATATCAAGGAATACTGAAGTGATATGGTCACTTTGTTGTACTTTCATATATCGCATGTGAATATCAATGTTTTGTAACATTTTTACAGAGCATGGAACATAGTCTTAGGATAGAAGGCAGATATGTTTTAAAATTGTTTAGAAACTAGGAGGTGAGCTAGGGGAAGAGGGGAAGAGTTCATACCTGCCTAAGAATGAGCAGCCTGATTCAGTCCCCAGATACCATGTATATAAAGGCAGTGTGGGTTAGTTTGCTTATAACCCTAGCACCAGGGAGGCAGACATGGGAGGCCTCTTGGGACTTACTGGCCAGACAGCCTAACTGACTTAGTGAATCCCAGTTCAATGAGGGTTTAGAAGAAGGAGAAAGAAGGGGAAATGTGATTATATTATAGTCTTAAAATTAAAATAAATAATTCAAAATGTAAAAGAGATTCTAAAAGAGCATTTGCTCTTGTGAGTTTTGTATATTCATATTGACCACTTTATAAACAAAAGGAGAGACATTAAAATGCATCTGTCAGTTGTTAAATTAAAACTGTGTATTTCATTTCAGCATCAATAGATATCTTTAATGAAAAATAACTATTTTCCGAAATCAAAAATCAAAATAGTAAGAAGGGAAAAAAAAAAGACTCCTGTGGAATACTGCCTGTGTGGGACTGCGCACTTGCACCCACGCAGTTGTCCTCACACGCATGCGCACCCTCACAGACATGCGCATTGCACCCATCATGCTGTATCTAATCAAGGAGATGACTACTAGGTTGATATAATAACCTCGATAATTACCAATAAAATTTTGTGACAAAATTCTCTCTAAAAGAGTATTCATGTACTCACAGGAATGTAATTCCTTATAAAACTTCCTGCCACTTAATGATACCATTAGTTACCTCGTCCTCTTTAAAAGGAGAAACCTGCGTGATTTTGCTAGAAAGTCAACAAAAGAACCTAGTTGTGAATTCAGCTGATCCAACTGGCTTGTGCTTCAAGGGGATAAAGAGCTGCTAACTGGGTCTGTGGTGCCACTGGGAGGAAGTCACGAAATGAGACCTTTCCATACACCACACTGTAGCCGGCACGCTACTTCGAATATATTACCTCTTAAAATTAATCAGAGCTGTTGAAAAACACATATCTTTGAAAATAATGTAAAGATAAGAAAGTTTTAATGACTCCCATGCCTACAAGACTTCTTGTGATAGTGTGCACATAAAATTATAGACCTTGCTGGAGGTTTCCTAAGAATCAACAAAGAAATTCAGCAATGTCTGATTTGCTACAAAATTATTTATTTGATTTCACTAAATTTGGAAAAAAAAAATCTAAGGTTTTCCCATAAGTTTACAAATTAATATATGGCCAGTATTATCAGGCATACATGCCTTTTAATAAAGCTTTCTCATTTTCTGTATTAGGACTTCGTGATATTTTTTCTGAAACATTGGTGCTAACTCTACACCAAAGAACCAAAATGCCTTACTAAGACATTTACAAAATTACTTGTGAAATAGATTTGACAAATGCAACATCAAACCTAAATATCCTTAGCTGCAAAGAAAAGCCTGTCTTGAAGATATACAGAGTATCTTTGTAAGGCTTGTCCCTCATGCTCAGGTGTGGACTGCCAACTCGAAGCTGTCTTTAATAGCAAAAGAGAGCTTGTTCTAAGGCCCTTAGTAGGGAGATTAAGAAGAAAGAGTTTGGCAAGCCTAGTAAAAGCCAGTGGATAACTTCCCCTGTTTCAAAGCCTTTTATGATCTTGCATATATTTTATATTTATTTCAAGTCATATTCATTAGTAATTCTCTCATTCATAAATTTTCTTTAACTTTTGTGTAGAAAAATGTATGAAAGGAATAAGGTGTCTAATCAATTGAATATTAACTACACACAATGGTTTAAATGAACAAATGCGTCCTTAAAATACATTGAAGGGGGGAGGGGAACTCAGTAACTCCCTGCAAAGTACAAATTAAAATTACTATGAGATTTGATTTTATCTCAACCCAAATGGCTAAGGTTAAGAAAACTCCACCCTGGCTTCTGCTTCAGTCCTTGCTCTGAGGTTTCTGTCTTGAGCTCCTGTCCTGACTTCCCTTCATGATGGACTGTAATTTGTAAGCTGAAATAAACACCCTGCACCCTGGCAAAGTTGCTTTTGGTCATTGTGTTTATCACAGAAACCAAAACCAAACTAGAACAGCTGGGAGAGCAAGAAAAGAATGGAATTTTAAGGTCAGCATTGAAGCTTTTAAATATATGATAGCCTCCTTAATTAATTCATTCTCCTTAGGGAGTAATGTCTTAGTGGATGCTCAGGTCTTCAGATCTCCTGTTCTCTTCCATCCTTTTCTCTAAAATGACAGCTGAGCAAATGAAGGTTTACATGACCTTGTGATTCTTGAATGCAGTGGCTAAACACAGGCTTTGGGCACAGGCTAGCTGGATTCTCAGGCAAGCTGCTCCCTGTGGACTGCTGTGGCTGTTTTACTTTTTGTTTCATCTTGGCTTGGTTAGGCCATAGAGGAATTCTTGCTGACTAAGCCCCATCTCCACCCTCGTGGATCCTACCAGTTTTCTAAGAAGCCTTGCATCACGTTTTGGATCCGCACCTCCCAGTCCTTAGGTTTACCGTGCCTTTGTCGCCATGGAAACGCCTCTGCCCAGTTTAGCCATTAACTTTCAGAAATCTTGGAGTCTTCTCTTGGAGGAGATTAGGTAACAGGAGGTCAAAGGGAGCCCTAACCATCTTCCATCTGCCCACTCCTGCTTATTGCAGGCACAACTTTAAGACAATCTCCTTCCTAGCAAGAGATGGAGCTGAGGATTCTGTGCTTTCTGCTTCCCCTTCACCCTGCCTCACAAGCCTGCTTTCAAGTTGGCCAAAAGAGAAGGGAAAAATACATCAGAGTATCCACCCCTTCTATCTTTCCTTGGTTCATGTTCTCAAAGCCCACTTAGATGAAGGGCTGACCGTTCACTTCCTGCTCTGCTTGCTTATAATATTTCTCTGGATCTTTCTCTCCAGATTTTGTGGGTGATATTTTACCTTTACTTGATTTTATTGGTAAAATATTAGAAGGTAGAAGGGGAAGGAAATGGTAATAATTTCGGATACATTTCTAAGTGGCCATCGACTTAGTAGTTATTCTTTATTACTCGCAGACTTAACTTTGAAATCCCGATGACTTATTTCTCAGTCTATGATAGTTGATTTGTTGTTGAGTATTTGAATAGGCATATTAATTCAGATTTCACAAGTATACTGGAAATACCTTCCTACTCAGAGTGTGATCCAAGCATCAACAACACTTGATAGAAATGCAGAATTGCATCCTGCTCCCCAAGTATGAATTAGTATCTTCATTTTCCTAGAATCTTCAACTGTGTCCGTATCTTCATTGAGTTTGAAAACATGGTCCCAGACCACCAGAGACCTGCTGAAGTTAGTGTGTGCCTCAGCTAGCCATGCCTCTGGCATCTAGTGAACACATACTAATCAGTTCCACAATCAAGAATCTTTATAAATATGCTAAAACAATTAAAGCAAAATAGACAGCTCCAGATCCAGTTTTCCCACTCCTAGATCCACCTTAAACTTGTTTGTCATATTTACTAAGATAAAGTATGTAGTATTCATTTTTCTTGAAAGGCAATCTGACACAGAGAGACAAGAACACAGTGGTAATGAAACACCCCATTGACTAGTCCACACTCACAGCTGGGGCCACTCTAGTCTACTAGCACTAACAGAGACTCTGCGCTCAGTGAGTTTGACAGAACTGTAGCATTTCTCTTAGGGGTGGTTTGGAGGTAGGAGGACAAAGTCATAGTTTTCATCCTGTACTTTCATTTTCTGATCACAGTGTTTTAAAAGAATCCGGGCTTTACTTATTCACCAGGCTTTCAATAGAGAATCACATTAATCCTTTTAAGCTTCTTATTCTAATGATTTATTTTGTTGAAAACCATAGTGTTCTTTCTTTGAATTTTAATGATCGCCGGCTATTCAAAGATTCATTCTTTTGACTTCCTGTCCTTACCTTTGTTTCCTGCATGTCTGTGGGGAACACCTGTCTAATACTGGATCTGCCACTGGTTCTCACTGGCTTACCAGAGTCACTCAAGCCTATCTCTGGGTGTTAAGTTGAAACGATAGCTACTCATCCATGACAATAAATGTAGGACGTATGTTTGCAGAGATAGGCAGGTAGACAGCAGAGGGACAGGTGAATGATTGAGTCGTTTTCCCTCGAAAATAATGTTTTGGACTTGTTAGCATATGTTATCATTGTTGAAAATCTTGAAAATAATTTAGTAATAAACACTGAAGTACCACATGTAGGAAATTTAAATAGGAAAGCAATTTGGGTTTTGAAAGTGCTGTCTTTACCCCAACTCTGGGACTATAGAAACTTTGGCAAATTGCTAGCCCTCCACTTCTCAGTCTGTGAAGGGATGATGTACTTCTTTTCAAGGACAGAGTCATGGTTTCTTTGTTTAGAAAGGGGTAGTAGATGGTAATCACCATGATGTGACTCAGGAGAGAGTACAGGAATTACAAGTTGTGCTTTCAAAACCTAGGAAGTGGCTCACTCACAGCCCTGCATCCCTGCTTTGTCCTCTGTGAAACCACAGAGAGGATTTTCCTTCTCCTTTTACAGGTATTCACCTAGGAACATCCTGGGTTCTCAAGAATATATTATTCTAATATGAGATTTTAACAACTACACTGTATTTATGCATAATACATTTTTGTGCCTTATCTTCAGGCTTCTGGACTTTGATTCAGAATATCAGGAGCTCTGGGATTGGCTGATTGACATGGAGTCCCTTGTGATGGACAGCCACGACCTGATGATGTCAGAGGAGCAACAGCAGCATCTTTACAAGGTTAGAGCTACCCTTCCTGCTTTTACTTTGCTGTGGAAGATCTGATTAGCCTGACAAGTGTCTCTCTCAGGATATCTTTGTGTTCATTGTATGTATCATGGTGTCTATTAGAATTCCCTCCCCTGTCCTCAAACTCATTTCCCTCCCTAGTGTGCTGACAGGCTGCACCGACATCATAATTCCAAGAAAGTTCCCTTTATCACATCCTGTTTGCTGTAATTCTAAAGAAGGACAAAGCTTTATCTTCAAGACCAATAGCAATAAATGAAATTGCATTAATAAAAAGACTGAAAGCGAAGGATAGACAGGCTGGTAACATTTAACAGGATCTATTTTGATTGGAGCACTCAGGTAGATTCTGTCTATCCCTCAGATCTTCTCAGAGAAGAAAGAAATTTGCCTTCATTTTGACTTGTTATTACCAAAGTACAGGGCTCATACAATTTAAGGTATGTGTGTGATGCATACAGCAGGCTCTCTCATTAAATTTGTGCATTTTCAGGTGGTTTAAGAATTCTTGCTTGGAATTCACATTGATTTCAGATAATCCATCTGATAACTGTCTATATTGCTTCCATGTCTGCTAGATCCCCCTTAACCTAGAGTGTTTTACCAATTCTACTTAAATAGCCTTAGAAGTCCTTATAAAACAATCATGCGATTTTTACTGAGGGAAAATGGCTGTAAGCTTCACAGTCCCTGAAAAGGCTGTGGGGGAAGGAAAAGGGACATTCTACTGAAATATCAGACTGCAGTAAATCTTCCTCATTTAAGCAATTTTTATTGGAGTAATTCTGACAGTTGTCATCCTTGAATTGCTTTGAGCATATGGCATATTTCAAAGAGCAGATTGTGAATCATAAAAAATAAAATTAATAACTAACCACAGAATCAGCAACAGTATAATGACAAGAAACAACTACCCTCTAGCTTTTTAAAAATTCTTATAGAATGAGAAGTATATTCAAGGTCAAATAAAAGTTATCTTCTTCAATTTTACCATTTTAGGTAACCTTTCTTTAATAAAGTATTTTAAATTTTGTCTCTTCTCATGAAAGAGACATATACTTTAACAGAGTCTGATTGACATTAATGATTGTCCCTTGAGAATCATCTTAGTTAAGAAAAGATACAGGTTCCCTATGGACTAAGTAACTGGGGACATTTTATTCTCTGTAGAATTTTGTACAGCATTGATGTCTTCCAGTGAGTTTTCTGTTTCCTGTATGGATAGCTGTCCACACTACCCAAAATGTTTTCCAACACAACATTGTTGAACAACACTTCCCAACTCATGTAACTAAAGTCTGGCTATTTCACATCTCTTGTCAGGACCGGAAATTACATATGAAAAAAATGCTTAGAAACCTATATTAATTCAGTGCTAGAAAAATATTTTATTTCTAAAGCATCATCTCAGAGCTTATTGGAGTCACGTTGCAAATAACATTTCTTTTCTTCTTGAAGCATTTTTTATTTTGCCTATAAGCCACTATTTTTCTGAAACAGTGCTGTTCTTTGTCAAAATCACAGCCATATAATTTACATCACAATTAATAGGAAATCATTGAATGAAAAAAGCAGTTGTCTTTTTTCTTGTGGTTTCCTTGTAAGTGGTTTGCCTGAGAATTCCTGTCCTGGTGAGCACTGAGGGTGATTATTCCACCCACTCAGGACGTCTGGGTTAAAATACTTCTCCAAACATTTTCCATTCTATGTGCTTTCCTCAGTGACTCAACCCGTCACTCCGCCTCTGCTTTTAGGTGTTCAACATAGACAGATATTCTCTTTACATTTGGTTTCGTAAAGAAAATATAATCAAGAAACCAAGGGGAAATGCTACAGGTCTGCAAGTATCTTGACGTGAGCCCCAGAGAGTTGCTGATATCTAGAAACTTCCAAAGCAGTCCTGGGGATGTGTAGTTAGAGATTCTGTAGAAATGTGGCTTTTAGATTAGGGGAAAAAAACTGACTGAGGAGAATTGGTTTGATGTCTTGCTCAAGAATTCCGGGGCTTCCTCGGTCAAGGCAACATTGTCAGTACCCGATTCCTATGTTCAGATCTGCTTTTTGGGGAAACCACTTTACTGGTGACTTATTAGAGAGGAAGCTGTAGCTTATTGCTCAAAGAGACTCTTGGCAGATTGGAGCCCTTTAATTGCTCCCCAGGTCTTCTTAACTTTAAAAGGCTACCAGACCACCCTGAGCATTTTAATCTTCATATTGGCTTCCACCAGCCCTGCCAAACAGTGCTTTATCAAACTTTTTATTAAAAGCACCATTGGTGTTTTGAGTTTTGGGGACTATGTGTTCCAGCAGAGAATGTTTACTATTCTTACTCCTGAGCTGTAAGATGATCTGAACCCACTTCAGAGGATTTCTAACCTATAATATATAACCTGTCTTCATTTCTTTTGACATCTTTTACATTGTGTGTGTGTGTGTGTGTGTGTGTTCTGCTTTGAACACATGGAGGTCAAAGGCCAACTTATGAGAATTTAGTTCTCACCTTACACTAATGGAAAGCCAGGAACCAAACTCATGAACTCAAGCTTGACACTAAGTATCTCTGCTGAGCTATCTTGCTGGCTTTTACATTTATTGAACGTGTTAACATCTAGCCAAGCAATAGTGGTGCACACCTTTAATCCCAGTACTTGGAAGGCAGAGGCAGATGGATTTCTGTGAGTTTGAGCGCCAGTTTGGTCTACAGAGAAAGTGTTAGGACAGCCAGGGCTACACAAACAAATCCTGTCTTAAAAAAATAGGGGGGGTTAACATCAAGAGAAATGCCTTATACTTATGATACACACACACACACACACACACACACACACACACACACACACGCCAAGCATAATAGTGTGTACCTAGTGCAAGTGTGTAATCCCAGCTAGAGTAACTTTATGGGAACACACTTGATGGCCTGTGTGAGGTCTTGGGTTCAAACCCCAAGCAACTATGAAGAGTGGAGTTGAAGCTCGTCCTGTGTGACATAACTGAAAGGATAACAGTGGAATTTCTAAAGTAGCTCTTGAGTTGAGTGAAGGTAACTTAACGACTAAAGCAAGCAGAGGTGAAGGCAGCTGTTGATCCTGCCTCCGTTGCATCTGAAGCCTTTGTTCTTTGGTCCCTGGGTGGCTATGTATTCCATCACCCAGCTCCATCCCTGGCACAGATGGCCGTGTCCAGATTTACGAATTGGTGTAGTCCAAGGTGAGCCCCAGCATCCACACTTGGGAACGTCAGGTTAGAGAGAACCTAGCCTTTCCAGCACTCAGAAAGCAAAGCTTACTTAGCACTCTCCATGGGAGCTGCTGCTTTCCCATCTGCTTTTATACTCTGGTTTCTGCTAGAAAGTCAGCTACCCTCAACCTCCAGATGTGGCTGTATCATTCAGCACACCTCCCAAGTGGGATGCTTCTTGTTCAAGGCTGTTTATCCCAAGCCAGCCAAACACAAAGGAACATATACAGGGACAGAAGGGGCTAGGATAGGCAAAGCATACATTGACATGAGATGACAGCATTTACAGCCATGAAATATAAAGCACGTTTTCTGTTTAAGCCATTTCCTGTTTTCAGATTGTTAGACATTTAAGATCCTCTCTTGCTAATTAATTTTACACTACATCATTTTGAGAACAACTCAATTCTTACTAAAAATTAACTATCCACTGGATTACATCTTCTTTCCCGTTTTGAGATGGTAAGATGTACCACCAGCATTTCCTCCCCGCCCCCTTCTCTTTCTTGCCCCACCTCCGAATAGGAGTCCTCTGTGTCTATTTTCTAATAAACGCTGGCAGTGTCTTCAGCCAAGAAAATACAAACATCAGCCCTTCTTGTTTTTTCTTCCTCAATCTGAGAATCGCCTCCAAGGAGAAATTGCTCCCACCCTCTCAGGTTCTTTCTCTCTGTTCTTTCTACTTTCCTAAGTAGGACAATTTAATTTGTCAAAAGTAACCACCGTGATTTCGAAAGTTCAGCTCCTATTTGGGCTAGAGTTACGGAGCCAGAATTCATAATACGGGGAGCTGTCATTCTGCTGGTCTGCTTGTGCATTAACTATTAATGGAGAAATATTTAAAAACCCACTTGCAAAGGAAAAGCTCCATTTTTTTTTCATTTCTGCAGATCAAAGGTGACATTATTCTTGGGCTCGAGGAAGCTCTGTCACCTCCTCCCTCACTACACATTTTATAGACCGAGTGATCTGGGAATCTGTCATGGCTGGGAGAGCTGAGCTCTGCTGCTGCACCCAGCAGTCACCGCTGACTTCCGAATGCTTTAAAGGTGCACCCTTCCTGGACCACCTGACCACCGCCAGTTTTACACTACCTACCAAGCACAGACTACAGAGCTCATTGTAATCCTCTGTTGATGTATTAACCAAAGGAAGTGTTAATCTCAGGACTCAGGTTCAGAGGTTGGAGTCTGGTGATTATTGTTACAATCGAACAATAGTTACTTTCAGATGACATCAATGGGTGTGTGTCTTGAGTGAGTCCCTTAGCTGTTCCACAGCAATATTAGATCATATGATTTCCAAGGGGCTAAAAGTAACTCTCCCAGCTTGAAAACAATCTCAAATAGATACCCACCAAGACTTTAATACCGGGAAATTTACAGTGATTTTTTTATTTAATTTTTAAATTTTGTTGTTTTATTTATTATTTATATATTTACTATATAGTTGCACATTTTATGGAAACGACACAAGTTTTCTTTATCTTTTTCTATTAGTGTCTGATCTAAATGTCATTTGTTAAAAAAACAAAACCAAAAAACCAAAAAAACCCTATTCATTTTGCCTAATAGTTACTGAATGTATTGATTAATTTTTATGTTTATGAATTTCCGATTGTTACGAATCTTCATTAAAATACTCAAAATATTTAAAAATATGCCCGATGCAGTAGCAGCTACACAGGGTGCGATGAGTGAAGAATCACTTCAAGTTTATTATTCAGACTGGGCGGCATAGCAAGTCTTCATTTCAAAGAACGTTTTAAAGTAAAAATTCAAACCAGAACTGGGGAAAATATGCACAGACTAGTGGCTGCCTCAATGAGAAGAGCTGGTATGGCTCCCAGAGCTGCATAGCCTGTAACATCTCTCACAGCTACAAAGTAGAAGTTTGAGTTTCCTGGTAGCAAAGGCAAACAAGGAAATATGTTCACTTACACAATACGTATTTTGTATGAAAAAGCCATAATAATGCCTTTGAAGAAGCTAAGGTCATTGGACACAAATATGTCATCTCTTACAAATATTTATTAAGTGCCTTTTTTTTTTTACAAGTAAAATTGCAAACATAGTATTTGTAGCATCTGAACTAATTTGCAGTTCAGTGACTTAGTCGCCAAGAGACTCCTGTTGTTGAAAGTTAACCAAGCAAACAGAGGCAACAGGGATGAATTCAAGCAATAGACAATAAGCATGGATGAAAATGCTAAGGAAAAACCCAAACAGCATTCGAGACATAACTATGAAAGAGCTGACTTGGAAGTAATGATTAGGGCAAAGGGTATATTCGGAGTTCAGGGAAACATTACTGTAGAGAATTCAGGTATGTGCTTAAAAGGCTTTGCAACTTTAAATGCGTGTGAAGTATGATTATATATTCCAAGGAATAAGAAATACAGAGTAAAAGAAGATAAATGGGACACAGTTCGCTTGTTATCTTACGACAGCTGATGCCAAAGTGATGTTGTCATTGCTATGAGCTGATCATAGAAAACAGATTAATCACGCTATGCCTATATTTTATAAACTCACGCATATCAGCTCTCTGGAATAGATTCCTTTCATTTTGGTCTGGATGGAGCTGTTGTAAATAATTTCAGATGTTTCTTGATACTCTTGTGGCTAAACCTGAGGTCCTAAAACTGGATTCCATATCTTTTTCATGGTTCAGGCTGTGTCGACTGGGTTTAGGATTTAAAAATAGCCACTATGTATATTTTTTTGTAGGTTGGTTTATAAAATAGAAATGTGAATTGAAATTTGAATTCTGATAATTGGGCATCGCATTTGGATTTCAGTACCAAATTTTATGTTTCAATATTGATTGTACCAAATGAAACAAATCAGTAGTCATCCAAACAGGGGAGAATGACCACAGGGAGCAGGCACACACACACACACACTTCATAATTTTCATTTTACCTCATTTCTAGTTGATTAATTGGCTAGCCTAATTGTATGTTACATTAAAACTCCATTAAGATAAGAAAAATATGCTTAAAATCATTATAATATTTCAAATAACATTATCTGGTCATTTTTAAAGTGACCAGAACTGAGTAAAACCCACCCTGTCTCCACTACTATCTAGAAACGAACTTGCTCCATTTTTATTAAAGTTCAAAAAGCCCTTAGATTAACTGTCACATTAATTTGGGCATTGATGAATCACTGTTTGATAGGGATACTCAAATTTATATTTTTCTCTTTTTAATTTGAGAGAAGGCAAAACTCTTCACGGAATGTTTAGGGGAAAGGCAGATGAATGGGCTCCCAGGCAACCTATGAAACACGGTTCCTGCTGGAGCCTGTATGTCCTATTTGTTTCACCTTTTTTAAAAAGGGGGAGGACAAGAAGAAAGATTTTAAAGAATAGGATGCCAAGAAACAGTTGGCTCTGTGCAGAGGTCGAGGAAGGGAAACCCCGGCCAGGAGTCTCTGTCTCCAGTGGTGAGCTGCTGTCCGGAAGGTGCGCTGGCTTTGGAGCTGGCCCTGCGGCATTGTGGCGCTGTTCTCTCTCTGGCTGGCCAGCTCTCTGGCCTAGAGTGGATCAAACAAGCTGTGGGGGAAAGTTTCCCTCATTTGCATCACTTCTAGACAGCCCTGTCGTACTCTTTGCTGACAGGAAATCACTGTCTTTGTCACCTTTTCTCAGGGCCCTCCTTTTGGCAGAGATGGGCCATGTGACCACGCTTAATCACAACAACAGGGCTGGCTGGAGGCTCTGACATGTTTTCCTCCGCACTTCAATAAATGGGGTAGAGGAGTCAGTAGGAAATGACTACATTAATTTTATAGTGAAAAAGATAATTAACACTTGAAGGCCTGATGCTCTAACGCTCAAACCTGTGGAGTTACTATTCAAATCGAAGTAAATGTATCGAAAACTATCTGCTTTTCTTCTTCTTCTTTTTTTTTTTAAATCTTGAATGGTGAGGGTTAGACATTTTGGAGAGAGAAAGGGAGCAAGGCAGTAGAGGGAGTGTTTGCATGTGAGGAAGAGAGAAGTGGAGGAAGAATAAGAGGAAATCCTAGCAGGCGTTAGCTATGTTTGAAAAAGCAACTTAACTGGGCTAACCCTTCGACTTTCGGGGCTGGAGGCGGGAGCATGTAAAACACCGCCTGGATGATATGAATAGACATGGCAAACAAAAGCAGCAGTGTGCTCCTAGAAAACTGTGCTTAAAGGAGTTTCCTTGGCAACAGAAATGCAGTTCCAAAAGTAGACAGAACTTTCCTCAGAAAACATACTATTAATAACAACCTTCCGGAACAACTTGGAACAATTTGACGACTTGGCAATCATACTGCCGAGTGTTCAGCAAATTAATCTCACACATAGAGTTTATATTTCTCTTGTCTGTGGTTCTGCTGGACCCCACCTAGAACTCGGCTTTTCAGTGGCTCAAGAGTGAAAAAGTATTTCTGGATGCTGTCACGGAAAAAGAAAACCAAAGAAATCTCAGTGTCCAACATCCCTGGCCAACGGTTGTGTTTGGCCTTGGGAACCTACCAAGAGCTCTTAGTTGGAGGAGATGAGTGTATTCCGGTGGGGGCTGCTACAGGAAATCGCACACTTTAATCACCCTCTGAATACCTCTTTCTAATAAAGATGCATCCTGGAAAAAGACTTAACAAAGGGTTAACAGCCTGAGTCTGCCCCTGATGTGAAGCCCAACTGAGGCCTTAGACTATATAAATGTAATATATAAATGTAACGCCAAATATGGTCTGACTGTTATTTTTTAGAGAATCATCATTTCTTGTCAGCTCAGAATGGACTCATCTTGGGTCTACTTAGCCAAGGGGAATCATTTGAATTCTCCTAAAGGCTGCTTGCCAGCCGAGAGTAGAATGCTCCCCTCCTCCGACCTTTCTTGAATCCTTGGATGTAAAGGTTAAAAGTAATCAATATCTCATTGTGCTGCTTGGTTTCAGGGTAATAAGTAATAACCATCATGTTAAATCCAAATGATCCAAGATTGCACCTAAATGAGCTGACCCGTCAGAGAGGTGGCGTTAATTGCAATCAGGATAACCAGGAGAGTTTGCTAATAAAAGTTTGATTTAATTGAAAAAAAAAAAACAAAATAAAACAAAAATTTAATCTTTAACTTTTCGAAAACTTTTACTTAATTAAATAGAAATGTATTATCTGCTTCTATGGTGAGCTGAGAACTTTGGCAACATGCCCGGATGTCTGTGGATTTCCTTCTGATTTCTATAAAAGTCCCAACAAGAAAGGGCACAGGTTTCACTGACTTCTTTGTGTCCCAATACTCAGTGAAGCATATGAATTTTAGATAAATGATTTAATGGAAACATCATTTACCTATTTTTTTTTAGCATCTCCCAATTTTAAATTACTTATCTTTACAACTTATATTCATTCATGTCTTGACTAATCTGGTTTAGAGCTGGAAAATTATATGATTAAACTTTATAGACTCTGATGGTATGAGTCTGGGCTTGCTATGTTCTTAAAAATTAGGAGAGTACCGAAGCTTAAATATGAAAACCAAGTAGTCTCATTGACAAAGCAATAGTGATCTGTAAATAATAAAAATTAGGTTTAGTTCCCTCACGTGATTATATCAGCAAGGGATTGTCTATAACCTTAATAAAAAGCACTGCATTAGACATGTATGCCATCGAATACAAACACTTGTTCCTGTTATGACTCTATGAAGTGTAAGGTAGGCACCAGATCTGTGGGGGCAGTGTTTTATTATTTCAAAAGAAGTTCAAGAATCTGTTCAGCATACGAGGTCAGCCCCGGGAGAACTGTCTGAATCGCAGTGCCGTCAGTCAGGAACTTGCTATCCTGGTTCCTGGTTCCATTTGTCCTTGTCTCACAACCATGTCTAACTACACAAGGAAGAAGGTTTGTGGGTTGTGATACCCAAGACACATCTTGGAGCACGAGGAGTGCTCCAGCTCTACGGCTCCATTCCCAAGTGTCCATGCTCTTTCCGTCTTAGCCCGAAGATCCATGTCTTTGGGAATTAAAGAATAAACTCCGCTAGATGCTGATATTGGGGGTCGGGGATGCAATATTGAATGAAATACTGATCTTAAAATCTAGTTTAAGTGGGGACTGTGTAGTCGCAGCTCTGTTGATAGAGTGTCTAGCATACGTGAAGTGCCAACTAACCAGGCATAGTAATCCTGACCTTCACAGGATAGACAAGAAGGTAAAAAGTTCAAGGCCACACAGTGAGATTAAGGCCCTGCCCCTGGACTACAGGAGGCTCTGTCTCAAAATAAAATGTCCTTTACTTGGGAGGGCCTTGGAAAATGAAGTGAATACTGAAGGCCAACAGAAGACTTCAGTGAGATGGGTCAAATGTAGATTTCTACTTTTTCACACGATAAAAAAGGGACTGTGTTCACAGGTGTGTGTGTGTATTTGAGTATGTTCATGTGCCGTGAAATGGGAGTATCAGCTCGGGATCCATGAGCCTGTGAGGGGCCATTCCCGTCCACACTGCAGACATCTTCACAGAAAACACCATGGACCTCAGCTGGCTCTTTATTCATCAGAAGCCTTACATTTTCTAAGGCGTCTTTGTACTTCAGGGAAGCCCTATATACTGTCAGATTCAGAAAAGCTATATCTGAAAATATTTATCTGTTTGGGAGATACACCAAAGGCAAGAAGATTCAACCTTTTCGAATCCTGTTTCGCCAAAGAAAGTCCCCTAATACTCCATTTGAATACCATTTATGGAAAAAGCACTTTCTAGTGCTGTCAAGGAAGCAAGGAAGCAGTTTCAGTTCTCAGAAATAGGGGCATTTCTCAGCATCTTTTAAATAATGTGGACTTTTTAAAAGCTCATACATTCTTAAATGTGTAGGCACTTCTGTGACACTGTATCCCTAATGAGGTACACTGGGGCAGGATAAGAAAGGAGTGCCATTTCTGCTGATGATTTTGTTGATGTGCACGAGACACAAACACATAGACACACACATCTACATACATGTATATGTACATATTTTTTTCTGAAGGAAACGCCCATCAAGTTTATACTTTCTTGCTTTCAGGTTTATTTCAGTTTATTACTAAATTTCCTTGTACAGAGATAGGATGTTTCTCTGGAAACATCTGCATCCTGAGACTCATCTGAACATACTCTTCAGCTGCTTTCCCTAGTTGATTCCATATGTCTGTAGACATTAGCATAAAAAATTTATGATTGTGATATTCCTCTTGTCATGTTATCCATTAAAAACTGAGAAGCTCGTGGCAGAAGTATGCACAGAAATGCATTTATGCACACACATTTACATATGGGCACACACGTGTATGAAGTATTAATTTGTTTAATTAAAAAAGTCTTTCATCAGAATTGAATTTAGATGAAACCAGAGTCCTTGGACTCAAGACATTTAAAGCATGCATATATAAATAAGAACACAAAATTTCTTCATGTATGCCAAAGTTTTCAGTCAGGAGGACGTTTCTGTGTTATAAATCTTGGAATATTGGATTTTACTGCCTTTTTGACAACAGTGCAATGCCTTTAATATTCAAAACTGCATTCCAAGAATCCTTCCTTCCAAATATCACACTGAGTTCTTTGTTATTAATTAAATACATACTCTAAGCAATGCTGGTAGATTTAGGCTCTGTAGACTAAGAATGGACAATTCGTGGCAGGTGAGATGCCCACAGGTTGCAGGGGTAATGGTCCCTGCTTGTCAAGCCTGAAGGCCTGAGTTTGATCTCTTAGGACCCAGATGGTAGAAGGAAAAAACTGATCTACATTCTCACATATACCTTGGCACATGCATATGTGCATATCCACAATAAATAACTGTAATAAAACTTAAAAGCATTAATGATTACAATTTTTGCTAAAATTTTGTGTGCCAAGAGGGCAGACTTTGTGTCTGTAGTGTTTATGGCTTGTCTCCAAATATGGCAAAATGTCAGGGACATTATAGAAACAATAATCATACTTCAAAAATATTTCCAGCGAAGTTTATTCAATTCTTAAACTCTGTTAATTAGAAGTATGCCACTATTTCATGACTTTATCAAGTAAGTCATTGAGTATAAAATTTCATGTCTTTTTATATTAAATATAAAACCAAAATCTTTATCTTTGAAAAAGTAAAAACAGGAAAGTCAGTTCTTAGTAATTATAATAATAATAATAATAATAATAATAATAATAGTCACTGTGCTGATATTTGACCAAATTGCTACCAGGAGAAAAGAAGATAAGAGAAAGAGAAGGAAGGAAAATACATAGGTCATGACTGAGTCATAAACAGCACTACAATGTGAAACTGATCAACATACATGTGTAGGCAATCTCTAATTCTTAAACCAGTAGCATTCTGATATAATATTTATTATTTATATTAATTAGAGGAATGTTTTTAAATGACGAACAAATTTAGACTTGGTAGTCCAAATTTAAGAATGAACAGTTAGGGGTAAAGAGGTGAATTAATAGGGAAAGATACTTTATGCTGAATCTGATTTTTTTTATATATATATATCAAGATACATTCATACACACACACATACACACACACACTATATATATATATATAATATATATATATATATATATATAATATATGAGAATATCATGCACTGTGCAAATTTGAGTATAGAAGTCAAACAGTATATGCAGGCGAGAATGTGGTTAGCAATTAGAGATGGTTGGCACATACATCAGCAAGTTTTGCTATTGGAACTCTAATAACGAGAGGGTTTATCCGTTTTCATTTTCTTAGTTATTCTTTTAGTGTAAAAATGAATGGATTTAATTATGACATTTTCAAATACATAAATCATTGTACTTTGCTCATATTAACCCCCTCCCGATTGCCATCTCCTGTCACTCCTGTACGATCTAGGAGAGTTATTTACGTAATACACATTGTAGAAAATTAGAGTTGCAGGCTGGAGAAAGGGCTTAGTGGATAAGGGTGGCTGAGGATCTACCTTTGAGGCCCAGATGGACATCGTGGAGGAAAGAGGACCAGCTCCTGTAAGTTGTGCTCTGTGCTTCACATGTGCATCATGGCATACGCATGCCCATCTGTAAATAAATAAATCTAGAAAAAAAGAAAAAGGGCTTCTGGCTTGACTCGAGATAAGTATTTTCAAAGGTTGTGGTCGATAAGAAGGTAAGACAAAGAGTGCAAAACGCAGATGGACTTAGTCCACTCATTAATCCTGAGGTATTGTGGGGACAAAGAAGGCTCCTTTCTAAGAAGCTGCTTCGAAGTAAACCTGACACATTTCTCTTCCGTCACTCTAGAGGCTGACACATGGGTTTTGTTTTAGGGTTTCTCCAATATTTTCATTTAAAACAATGTTTATGCTACTCATAATTTATAAAATGCCAATTATTACCATATGTGCCATTTTACCTATTCCACCTAGCAATTAATTGTGAACTTTTTTTTTGAAGAATGGAAGTATTTAATTTTATTGAAGTGCCCTAAGGAAACCCTGGGGCCTCAATTATGTTCCTTGGCACCTTTAAATGAGAATAGCTTCAAAACATAGCAAAGCCCTGTCTGTGACTCTTGAAGAAACACTGAGGTAGAACTCTAGATTAGCCATGCTTATGTTTTCAATGGACACCTGCTTTCTTCCCAAATGCCTATTCCTTCTCTTTATTAATACTAATGATATTTATTTATAGATTAAATGCTTAGTATGTGAAAATTCATACAAAAGAAAAAGTTAATCCCACAGCAAGATAGAAATATTAGTGTTAAAATGTTTTCCATTTGAAGTTTGGGGTTTCTTTTTTATTTACAGGTATGGAAGACTACAGGAGAAGCTTGTGATTTTGTCATTTTGTCATTTTCCTAATTTGAATAGGTTGCATATAATATTGATGCCATCAAAGAATAAGAATATGTAAACACAAAATTGTGACCAAGGTAGAATAAATAATTATTATTAGTTGTGTAGAGGTATCAATTTGAGCTTATGTAGTTATGAAAAGGCTAAACTACACATCATGTAGAATTAGAATTTTGTTGGTACTTATGATGAACTTGTATTTTACTGTTTTCTATGTCCACCTTGAGATCCATTAGGGTTTACTATCTTCTCACTGCGTCCTGACTTCCTGCTCTGCTCTCCTGAGCTGGGACACACTGAGACTTGAAAACTTGCATCAAGAATGTTACTATCCAAATGATTTGCTTTTTCCTTCTCTTCCACCTCCTCTTCTTCCTCCTCTTCTTCCTCTTCCTCTTCCTCCTCTTCCTCTTCTTTCTCCTCCTCTTCCTCCTCCTCCTCCTCGTCATCATTCTTATCTGCCAGATGGGTACCTAAGGCCTGTTTTGTGAAGTGTTGGTTGTCTTATGATCCACGGAGGAGTACTCTTTATATGCATTGAATCTGTGACACAAATGAATCTCTACGATTGAGCTAATTGGAATCTTTTCTACAACATGGAAATACAGAAGAACTCCAATTTAGCTAGCATTTCATAATCCATGTTTTGATGACACTTTCACAAATTTCCATTCTTCCAAGTTTGTATTAGAAAAAGAATTAAAATACAAAGCCACCATTGGCAGCCTCTTCTGTTTAAAAATAAGAAAAATAGGGCTGCCAGGACCAATGCCACAAATGCCACGTATCTGCCAACTAGAGACTGAGTTTAGTCCTTAAAACACTTTAACAGAAGCAAATCATTTTATTCCTTACCCACTGCCCACGCTGCTGCTCAGATCTGTGTTCTGCAAGGGTGGACATTCCCAGGGTTGAATAAGTTTGCTCAGTATCACTCTAGCCCCTGTATCACCATGCAATTGCTGTTTTCTCTCAATTATTCCAAAGTTGTCTCTTAGGGGTTTTGTACAGCTATTTAATTCTATGGAGGGTGAAGATTTTAGTAGAACTTTATGGACTAAAAGCAACCTCAAAGGCATCTTTATTTCGTTTCCTCCCTTCAACGATTTTAAAATATTCATTTCAGCTAAGAGAAAACTTATCCTCTATTAACGATATTTCCAAAAGGAAGTCTACAAACTCTCATTAAAATGTTTAACAACTTTCTCTACCCTAGAAGTTTTCTTATATCCAGTGTAAATGCCTTCTGCTGTTAGGTTTAATCGTCAAATCAACCAGAACCCATGCTCTATAATTAAATATCTTTTCTCTCTTCTGTGTCGTTACATTTTTTTCAAGTTTTTGCAGTTTTCTTTTCAAGCTAACAAAACCGTATTTTTAGATCATTTATTTCAGTTTTGTCTACACTCCATCCAACTAAAACTACTCCCATGTCCTTTTCTAAGAGAAAACATGCCAACGCTGAGAGACTACTGGCATATTCAGATATGTGAGGAACACAGCAAACTCCATGGATTTCTCAGTCAGATTTTTATGTTCTCTTATTGTCCGCTAATAAAGGGCTTCATGGATGGTTTAGGAGAGGGGTGTGACTTGTTTGGGATGGTTTTACATCTAGTATGCACCTGAAAATGAATCTAAAAATAAAATGAAAGCAATGTAAAAATGGACCCTCAAGCAATCCTCTTCTCATGGGGACACACCCATGTCTTCTTGCAGCTGATATATAATTTATTATTTATGAAGGGATGACGTATCATGGTTTGGCCCCAGTTTCCACCTAGAGCCCACACAGTATGTCAGTGTCTTTGGCTTATTGTCATATATGTGACAATTTTTAATACATTATTTCTGTCCCCCAAGCTTGGTTATATCTAGTATTATAAAAACTATTGACGTAAAGATTTTTAAATATAAAAGAAACTGTGAAAGAAGAAATGATAGGAGGCAGTATTTCAAGGGAACATGAAGTGGAAAGACAGTACTTTACTTTAGGCCACCAAGAAATAAAAGCAGATTCTGCAACAGAAATGGGAAAGGGGTCAAAGCAAGTGTGTTGTATTCTGTCTCCAAGGAAAAGGTGAGGCTTTGCAAAGCATTACCAAGTGACAAAGAACTTATTATATTTTCCACCAAGATTTTAAGACATTGGAAGCACCAGATGTTAGGCTTAGGCACTAGGAATGATGGTGCTCACCTTGAATGGTTCTTGTTAAAGTTCAATCAAATACTGTATCGTCTGGAACAGGAACTTGCCAATAGATTTTGGCCTAGCAGGTCAAATCTCATTTTTGAATAAAGCTTTATTGGGACACAACCTCATGTATCATTTGTGTAGCTGTGGCTGTTTTTACAGTAGAAGAGTAAAGCTCAGTAAGCGAGCAGTGATCACACAGCTGACATTCCTAAACAGTTTACAATTCAACATCATGGGAAAAATGCGTTAATCTCTACTGTAAACAATAATAATTACAATTGTGCTTTATGAATATATAGTGTTCTTCAGGTTTGAATGATTTCTCGCTTCAATTTTCTGTCTGTTTTACTGAAGACTACCTCTTTACCTTTAGTCAATGTTTAAGGGTCTAGTCATCTTTTTACAAACAACCCAAATTTTCCATTTTCTTGGTTTTCCATGCACCACTAAGCAGTTAGTTGGCTCATTCACCACCAGGTGGCCTCCTATGCTCTATTGTGCTTGTAGAACCCAAAGAAAGTGAGAAAATGGCTCTTTGAACTTTAGTCATTGTCTCTAGTACTTCACAGGCAGCTTGGCTGCTCTGGGACTCCTGTATTCCATGTTTGACACAAGAATATAAGTAAAATACTGACTGCCTTAGGAAACTAATTCTAGTTCAGAGCTGGATATAGTTGGGCCAGTAAGTAAAAAAAGATTGGAGTGTGTGTGTGTGGGGGTGGGACTGCCCCCACAGTAGAGTGCTAACACAGAATATGTTTTATCTTTGGGCTCTAGCTTTGTTTTTACTCTTATAGAGACAGACCCTTGTGAGTCTTTGGTAAGCATCACTAAAGACACTGTAAAGAAATCACATGGTCAAGTCCTGAAAAAGTAAGCCAGAGACCATTATGCACCAACCTATTTTTTATTATTATTTCATTTGTTTGTATGTGTGTGTATGTATGTATATGTGTGTGTATGTATGTATGTATGTATGTATGTATGTATGTATGTATGTATGTATTTGTGTTCGTGTGCACGCATGTGTGTGTGTGTATGTGTGTGTGTGTGGGGGGGCATATGCATGCCATGCGGCTCATGTGGAGCTCAAAGGCCAGTATGACGGTGCTTCCTCCCCTGGCTTCCTTTTCTCAGGTCTCCTTTCCCTCACTGTGAAGTGACAAGGGCTTGAACTGAGTTGCTCTAATGTGGGTTCCAGCTTTCCCATTCTCTCTTGTGTAGAACTACAGATGATTGTTTCAACACTTGACTTTGGTCAGTTCTGTGACATCTTATTTTCCACCTTAATCATCTTGTTTTTTTCTCTTTAGGAATGCCTACTAACTGTTCCTCTGTGTTTCACAACATCTAAAAATATAGTCACTAAACCTTTGAAAAATGTCCTATCAATTGAACACTTGTTTTCCCTTCTGTTTGCTTTGCATTGCTGGTTTATATGTGAATTATTGCATTGGCTCTCAGAGCAGCACAGCTGAAGCACTTAGCTGTCTGTCTATGAGTGTCCTAGTATGCTTTCTGTTGCTGTAACAAAAACCATGACTAAAAGCAACCTGTGGAGGAAAGCCTCAGTTTCAGCTTACAGGTTGGTCCATCACTGAAAGAAGTGAAGGCAGGAGTTAGAAGCAGAAGCCATAGAAGAACTCAGCTTACTGGCTCCCTGAGTGGACTTTCTTTCATAGGCCAGGCCCACCTGCCTAGGGAAGGCACCACCCACAGTGGGCCAAGTGACTCTACATTCATAGTATTGAAGAAAATGCCCTACAAACATGCCCATAGGCCTGTCTGACGGAGGCAATTCATTGTAAGAGTTCCTTTTTCCCAGGTGAGTCTAACTGACAAGCAAAATTATCCATCACTTTGAGAAATGGACCTACAGAGTCCTTAGGATATTTTGTAAAGATCTAGCTCAGAAGTGAGATCAAAAATGTTGATCTCATTCAACAGTGAGTTGTTGAAGTTAAGTTAGCTAAAGGGGGAGAGTAATGGGCTATTGTGGGAAAAGGGGTGGAGCCACAGTTAGGTAGAAGGAATACTTTTTAAATGGTCAGAATACTCTAATGTATAAAGACAGAAGTAGGTAAGGGTTTGAGGCAGGCCACAGGGAGAGAACTGGAGTATGACTGGCAGTGGATGCAGAGAGTTTTGAATTTCTATAGTGATGCCTGCACAACTCCATGTACGAAGTAAAAACTGCCATGCTGTGCACCTTTGGTGTTAAATTGTATTACGTATTAATTATATCTCAATAAAGCTGAATACAAACAGGTTATAATTGAATAAAAGTACTTCGGGTGACCTAGTGACAGGCAAATTCCCAACTGGAGTGTCTTTTCTGGAGGACTGGGTAGCTGAAGGCAGACAGGCTTAGTGGCTGGACTCAGATGCTTATTTGCTTGAGGAGAAGCTGTTCCCAAGTTTTGTAATTTGCAAACTGCTTTAATTAATATCAAATCTGGTTAATAACTTAGGAAATTGCCATCACTTTCTGTTTGCCAAAACACAAAGATACATCCTACCTTAGTTCTTACTTTTTGATTATATGTTTGGAAAGTTGTCTTGGGTCCTAATACACATATCAAGAATTAACTGGAAATAGGAAACTGGGTCAGTAAGGGCCTGAGTTTGAGTATCCTGATCCGATGTGAAGCAAACTCAACATGAATCTGTGATCCAGTACTCCTGTATGGAACTAGGAGCTGGAAAGAAGAGAGTCCTGGGGACCAGCTAGTCTGGCATATTCAGTGACAAGCAACAAGAGACTTTGCCTCAAAAAAGATGGAAATGACCAATACTTTAGGTTGTCCTTGGATGTCCAACACATACGCTATGGCACACACCCACAATCATATATATAAGCATGGAGATACACACACACACACACACACACACACACGAAAGTATGCACACCATGTATACATGGTACACACAGATAAAATAAAAGGTATCTAAAGCATGTTATGTACTGTGATATGCTATAGATGACCAAATACTTTTAAAGGCTAACCTGAGCTAGTGCATGTGTAAATGCACTTGCCACCAAGCCTGAGACCTAAAGGATGGAAGGAGAGAAGTGACTCCTGCAAGTTGTCCTCTGACTTCCAAATACAAGCCTTGGTGCACATGTGCTCACAAATAAGTAAATGCAACTTCCCTTTAAGTAATTTATAATCTACTTTACTTACAAAAGTAAAATCAAGGGCAGTGGTGGCGCACACCTTTAATCCCAGCACTTGGGAGGCAGAGGCAGGCGGATTTCTGAGTTCGAGGCCAGCCTGGTCTACAGAGTGAGTTCCAGGACAGCCAGAACTACACAGAGAAACCCTGTCTTGAAAAACAAAACAAAACAAAAGTAAAATCAAACAGCATGATATATCAGCAGACAGCAAATCTGTGTGTATTCAGAATGCATGTTAGCTTTCTCATAGTTTATGTAAGAAATAATAGTTAAACTGGTATTTTCTGGGGAGAAAATTAAATAAGAGAATAGATGTAGTTCCTCTGCAGAAAAATGCAATGTGAGAAAAACAACAAACCGTTAGATCTGAAAATTCGCCTGACATGCTTCTAGAACTTGACCCAAACCAGGAAATCACCCTAGAGAGGAGTAGAGAGCCCACGATGACTCGAAGTAGGTTTATCTAATGTGTTCCATGGAAGTTGTTAACAGGCAATGTCTTTTTTCTTTCTACTGATAATGCAGTGTTCTATTTCAGGAAGAGAAGTCAGGAATACAAATATGTAAACTCTCGATAGGAACATATAAATAGAGGAGAACAGCAGCGTACAAGGTTCTGCCACGCTGGTGTGTAGCACTTGGATCGAGTTTGATCAAATACTTGGATAGTGCTTATTCCATAGCAGGCCTTAGATCTTACATGTTAGTTCATCCAGCTTCATAGCAACTTTATGGAGTATTAACATTATTCTTGGGTGAAGAATAAAGACCCAAGAAAGTGCTAAACTGATTATTTGTTTGTAGAATTTGTGAAGTTCCTAGCACTGGCTAATAACATCATGTTCCTTCTTCCCTTCCTAAGAGGAGAGAAAAATACTTATACCTTGCCTTGTATATTCTGCAAGAAAGGAATTGAATGTGTATGTAATATTTACTTTTTCAATGATTATTCTTTGATGTGTCTTACCGTATTGTCTAATGAGGCCAGAGAACAATTATATTATTTCACAGACAGAAAAAAGGGAGGATTTGCAGTCTTGCATGCAAATATATAACAGACCAGCCCCCTCCCCCCAAAATAAATCTTATTAGAAAATGTATGGTGTTAAAATTGAAGAAACTCTTTGAATAGTGCGGTTTGTATAGGAATACCCATTCTTACGAATGTGGTCTGATTACTTCACCACATGTGAGTGGTTAAAAATGGCTAGCCTGTCATCTTTCTTTGACTCATGGTGAAGCCATGAAAAATGAAATGACGTCCTTTGGATTCTACATCATCTATAGGATGAAGGCAGGAAGACGGTCCCGGGGCAGATGGTACTCAGTGAGCTGTGTTAACTCTCAGTGATGTGTAGAGACACTCCTCCATACCACAGCTTTAGTCCCCATTTCTTCTTTAGAACCCGGCCATTGTCATGGCAGCATCCTGCTTGAAATGTCTGCATCCCACACCTCCCTCTCTTAGACTTCTTGTCTCCTCTCAGTGAGTGCTTAGCCTTTCTCTGCCATCATGCTCTCTTCTTCTGTGTGACTGTTTCTGAGAAGTTATTCACTAAAGATCTCTCCAGCTATACTCTCCCTTCAAACCTGTCCTACTTATTACTTTCCCTCTCTCTCACTGTCTTTTTATTTTGTTCTCTGAACTTTTAACACTTCTTCCTTATTTTATCACTCCACCTCTTGTGGTTGAGACACACATATGTAACTGTTTGTACATGCGCCCCTCCCCCTCTCTGTCTCCGTCTCTGTCTGTCTCTCTGTCGCAGTCTGTCTCTGTCTCCATCTCTCTGTCTCTGTTTCTCTGTCTCTGTCTGTCTCTGTCTGTCTCTCTCTGTCTCTCTCTGTCTCTGTCTCCATCTCTCTGTCTCTATCTCTCTGTCTGTCTCTGTCTGTCTCTGTCTCTCTCTCTCTCTGTCTCTCCCTCTCTCTCTCTCTCTCCAATATAACAGTTTTAATAAGCTTCCTTGGCCACTTATGGCAGATTTCGCTATAGTAGTGGGGGTTTGGTATGTGCATCAAGGAATTTACCAGTTATTATGACCAAGATTTGTGACTTGGGAGTCTTAGTTTATGCCAAGAAACGTCTACTGTAGCCCAGAGTGTCTTCAAACTCAGAACTGTCATTCTCCTGAGTGACAGGCATGGCTATCACTGAGAACTCTTCTATCTGACCTTTTAGCCTCCACCTCACACTGTTTAACATCTATGATTTTTGGAGGACAAGCAACATGGAAATGAGAGAGCCATCAAGGGCCACGGGGCGGGTTCTTCAGTGTATTTTGGCTACTTCAAAGTCACTTTGAATGGCATTCTTGACCTTGTTTACATTTATCTCCTGGGCCCCACCATTTTCCTCAGACTTTTGGGCAGAATCTAAAGAAGCACTTTTGGAGAGCAGTGATTCAGCCTTGCATGCTAAGCCTCAGTGCTTCCTGCTTCTGGGATTCAGCACTACCTGGGCGAGCAGGTTGGCATTGGCTTTTTCTTAAAACAGTAATATTCCTACCTCTTGTGGGCTTTCCTTAGGGGCCCAACAGTAATAACAATAGAGCAAAGTACTGCGATGGGAATCAAGCTTTCTGAGGCGAGAACAGCAAACCAGGTTTAGGTTGGAAACCCTAAAATCTATTCACAGATAAACACGAGAAAGCACCCTCTTCTCCAAAAGAAACAAGAGTGGGAATGATGGAAGGATTTAGAAGAGAAAAATTTTGGAACTGGAAATTAGAGCTAGCCTCTTGTGTGCTGATAAATATTCTCCTAATAAAATGCTGTCTCACTTAGGGGTGCCCTTAAGTGTTTACAAGAGATGTCATGGTCTTCCTCTTTCCCTACATGTTTCATAGATGCTAACCATTCCTGGCCATGGGAAGTAATTAACTTTATGTCTATCTGAAAACTGAAAATATTTCTAGATTGGATGTTTTACCAAGTAAACCTCCCACAGAGGGGAGTTCAAAGATAAACAAGACAGTCATGGCTGTTTTGTTTCTGCGCACTGACTTTGTTTAACATGGATTTCCACAACTGATTTAGCTCTGTCTGATCTCTCTTTTGGGAGAAATTCAGATGAATAAATATTTTCCAACCTCCTCCATCTAAACCATAATGTCAATACTTACAATGGATAAAGTGTAAATAATATATGGTTTTTGTCCATTTGTTGCAGAATCTATGATCTAATTCTTAAACCACATTTCTCCTTATCTGAAAAAGGCATCAGAGGTACTTTTTAAAATGTGGCCCTAAGGTATCAGACATTTTGCCATTCAAGAGTTGGTCCAAGAACTCTCTTAACCCATTATAGCTCTATTAAGATTCTAGGCATGGCCAGTTGATAAGATGCTTGCCGTGCAAGGATGAGTGTACAAATTTGATCATAGAACCCAAATTAAAAAAAACAATCCAAGAGTGGTGGTCCATGCCTGGAATCCCAGAACCGGGGCTGCAGAGACAAGCCATTCCCCAACGCTCACCAGCCACTCAGCCCAGCCTTCTTGGCAAGTTCCAGGCCAATGAGAGAAACTTTCTTTAAAAACAGCAACAAATAGACAAAGATGAATTAAACAAACAAAAATAAAACAGTAGGTGGCACTTGAGGAATGCCATTCAAAGTTTTTGTGACCTCCAAATTTATACACACACACACAGACATACACACACATGCACACAAAGGCATCTGCACATATGTGTGCGTCTGTGCACATATGAACTTACTTATATATACAAGATTGTAGCTATGGAAATCCTCTTGTCTTCATAAAAAAAGATTTCCTATGTGTGTGCATGTGTTCGTGTGTGTGTGTGTGTATGCCACATATGTGTGGGTACCTAAAAAGGCAAGAAGAGGGTGTTGGATCCCCTCTTCAGAAGTTATAGACAGTTCTGACCATCCTGTTATGGGTGCTAGGAACTGAACTCAGGTCCTCTGAAAGAACAGCATTTATTATTTTTTATTCTGTCTATTCTCTCTGTCTCTGTCTCTGTCTCTGTCTCTCTCTCTCTCTCTCTTTCTCTCTCTCTCTCTCTGTGTGTGTGTGTGTGTATGTGTAACTGTGGCTATCTTGGACCTATCTCAGTGGGCCTTCCTCTGCCTCCTGAGTGCCAGAATTAAAAGTGTGTGTCACGGTGTGTCACCATAGCTCAGCTAAAATTTTTTTCAAGTTAGGTATGGTGGTGCTTTTACTCCCAACATTCTGGAGTCAGAGGCCGATCCATCTCTGTGAGCTTAAAGCCCTGCCTGGTTTACATGGTGAATTCTAGGTCATTCAGGGCTACATAGTGAGACCTTGCCAAAAAAAAAAAAATTTATGTATCTATTGTTTGAGAACTTAATCCATGTGTCTAAAGCATGTGTGCAGTATCTTCTGAGCATCTCCAACCCACTTCAACTTCTGCAGACCTCACTGTATTTCCCCCTTCCAACTTCATATTCTCTTCATTTTCTTTTCTTTATAGCTCATTGAATTCAATTAGAGCTGCAAATATGTACCTGGGCATGGGGTTATCTACTGAAATATGGACAGTCAAAGAGAGACCACACCCCTGAAAACAGCTGAGTCCACCCCATCAGCCGACAACTTCCAGTAGTTCTCAGGGTCAGGGCCCTTTACCACCTAAGCTGAAATGTTGATAGACTTGATCCTGTATACGTTTTGTGTAGGCGGCCACAAGTGCTGTGATGTCATGAGCGAATGACCGTCATGTTCAGAAGACGCTATGTCGAAGAACCTGTCCCTATGCTCTGGCTCTTACAGTCTGTCTGCCTCCTCTTCAGTGGTGCTCCCTGAGACTTTGGGGAAAGGTTGATATGGAAGTCCTTTCTAAGGCTGAGCTTCCTTCCCATTGTCACTCCATCTTTGCCCTTTAACTAGTAGTGAGTCTCTGGGTTAGTTTATATTCCTGTAATAAAAAACATCTCCAATGCGGGTGAACACTGCACTAATCTATGGCTGGAAGGGTAAATATTTTAAAGACAATATGACACTATGTCCATTTAGGAGAAACTACATTTGATTCTTCTCTAGCACCTATGACCTCCCTAGCCACGAGCTATTGGCCAAGTTTACAGTACCCAGTAGTAATTTCTTCCTTTGGAGCAGTCTTTAAATTGAATCCAACACATTCAGGCCACTGTTGCACCAATGGGCATTAGATATAAAAACATAAAACTTTAACATTAAAAATCACAGGGTAAGGACCTACCCATTGGATGGCATTTCCATTTGGTTTTGTGGAGATGATCCTAAAAAAGGTTTGTCATGTGTAAAGTCTATCACCACATGACAAATTCTGGATGTGGCTTCTCCGCGTAGGAGTCTTTAGTCTCCGGGGAAGTCCTAGTGCAGTAATTCTGAGGAAATGAAGTTTTTGTGAGGTTCATGGTTATTGTTTTCGTCATGTCTATGTTCATGTGTATTATTTAAGACAGTGTCTCATTGTGTAACTCAGCTGACCTAGAACTTATAATCCTGCTGCTTCAGCTTTCTTAGTTTTGGAATTAAAGGTTTGTAGCACTACACCAAGCTTGGGGAGAAAAAGGCAATGAAAATAGGGTCACTAGTTCTAGAGACTTCGGTACCAACACCTTTCTGATGAATATAGCTACAGACTTCACATTCTTTCTTCATTTTTTTTTCCAAAGAGGAAGCAAGATATTCCCTTTGGGGGAAGCTTTATCAACAAGGTTAACCTAAGAAGCACATATTTTTTTTCCCTATGAAATTAATTTGACTTTTTTGGCATTATTTTTGAGGTATACAACATCTTGGCAACTGCTTTGGTTTGAAACTATGTGATTCCAGAAAAGCACGTTTAAGAATGTTTAATTCAGCGATACAAAAGCACTAATGAAATATGCATGTATGAATTTTATATCATATTAGTTCCCTCTTTCTTAAAATCTGAATAAAAGCCAAACATCTGGATTATGTTTGAAAAGCCTGAATTTCCAATTTTCAGAGAGATCCGATCTATTTTGACATTGCACACTTAGCCTTAACATTTACAGCGTGCTATTAACATTACTTGCAATTGTAGAAAAAAAATCGTGCGATTTAAACAAACTTGGTGCCTCCTAATGCTAAAAATATATCTATATTTCAACTGACTGCTGCTGCACAGCCATACACAGCCATAGTTTTGGCTTCATCAGCATTTCCATGATAAACACTTGTACTGAGCAGGCCCATAATTCTGCTATAACGATATGGGATAAGCTTTGACATATAAATCCTCCTGTTGTCATACACAAAAACAACAAACAGAAGTTCATCTATCACTCAGCTTGAGAAACTATTCATTGACTTAGTGCTTTCTAAAGGCCCCAACTATTGAAAATACATCATCATTCCCCAAAGAAGACATGATAGCCATTATCCTTTGGGGGCTTTTTTCTCCACCAATAACCAATAATCAATAACCAGCTTCTGCTGGTTATTTTGAGGCTAACTTGACACTCAGGAATGTAAGTATTTATGGTGAGAGCTTAGGGGAGTAAGTAAGAAATGATTGCTGTATCTACTTTACTGTCACATCATATGTAGTAGAATCTGATTGGTAAATTAAGTTTTACGGGAGAGGATATATTCACAAGAGGTCAGGGCAGACCATATAGGAGTGTGGTGGGTTTGAAGTTTGACTTTAATTAAGTCTCATGTAACATTTAGCTTATGTATTTTTTACAGTAAAGGGTAAATTTGTTCTTTTACTACATATAAAAGACAGCCAAAGTCTGTAAATTTCCTTCTCAATTCTTCTTTTGTTTGACTTAAGAAAACGCAATAGCACTGTACTCGATTACATGAAAATTAATGTGCCTACAGGTGTCTTTCGGTAAGGGGGTAGAAAACAAAAGAAACGATACTCTAAAATAGAAATGTCTGGAAAAAGAGAAAGCTGGGTTTGTTCTGCCAATTTCTGCTCCTGACACTTCCCACTGCATTCTAACAGGTACTGCGTATTTACACAACTGTTCCTACTACATGCTGACATGACATTCCGACATTTCCTATATGGTACTGCAAAATGGAACCTTGATTAGAACAGTTGTGACCCACATCCTCACTGAAGTGTACGTAAAGGTGGAGAAAGCCCAGGGAGATTTTCAGAATAGTTATAGCATAACTATAGAATATAGAATAGTTATAGAATATAAAACATAGAATAGTTATAGCATAACTATAGCTCCATAGCCTAAGACACATTGCCATTGTACTCTGCTTTCTCTCTCTCTCTCTCTCTCTCTCTCTCTCTCTCTCTCTCTCTCTCTCTCTCT